>NC_091105.1:20199188-20538563 GCF_024713975.1 Paralichthys olivaceus | reverse complement strand
TGAAAATGCACCGAGGAACAGCAACGATTCAACTTGGTGTTATTACAAGTGGGTGACAACAAAAGTAACAACTTCTTGTTATCAGTCTGGGCTGTAATGCAAAATGTTACAATAAAAAACATTTTGGGATCCCTACAATCCATTACAGTCTGACAGCACACACAAGCAGGTTTATAGTGTAAATTTGTGAGGACAAGAGGTCTTCGTAAGTACACATCTGTAACAAAGCACACACACACACACACATGCAGGCAGACAAAAGGACAAAAAGCCCTCATCTCCGCTCAGTGCCTGCAGTGAGGAGTGGTGGTGTGACTGAGACGAAGACCCAGTTGTGTCACTTTACAACAGTTCAGCTCTCTCTCCCTCTCTCTCTTTCTCCCTTATTCTCCCCATCTCTCTCTCTCTCTCTCACCCAGAACCTGTCAGATAGTTGGAGTCTGTCATCACACCCCTCCTCCCCCTCCGACTCCTCTTCCCCCGCTGGGGTTAGAACGGTACATTGAGGCTAATATTAGCCTTTTATTTAAAGTCAGATCTGACCAGTGTCGGCCATCGCATCCCACTAAAACCATTAATGGGAAGGGATTCAAATGAGACAGTGAATAACAACAGAAAGTTATGGACACAACATGCTTTCTTTTATGTGAAAATACTTAAATAAATCATGTGTTTTTAACATTGTCCTCCTGTGATCTCTGAGGTTTCCTTTAACAATAAAAAACATACAGGGTAAGCTCAGAGAAGACTCAATACGACAAGTAAATTTCCATGTTTGTGACCAAAGGGAAGTGCTGCATTTAACTTCAGTTGCCACAGTGTGTGTTTTTGTACACTGTTATGTGTACCATACATTGCCCATCCTTTACTTTAATGTTTAAGATATGAATAGTCTGCCCTTTGGCTATGTCACTGCATGCAATCAAGCTTCCCGCTGCCCTTAACTACTTTAGAAAGGTCAAATGGGGGCAGATTCCCCCAGATTTAAGTCAATCAACTAAATATAATAGTTGCACAAAACATTATCAGTACTACCATCCTTTTGAAAAAAAATACGGGTGGGATTTTGTCCTCCGCACAGATACCCACCCAAAATGACTTGGCATTTGAGGCCCCAGATGGATTTGGATAAATGGAGCCTGGTGTTACCTACGGGTAGTCAGGTTTCTTCCTCCTGCTCTCTTCCTTTGACTAACAGATCTCCCCAGCGTTCTAAAAATACCAGGTGAACAGGGCCGTAGAGATGGTGATGAAACTGCCTCTCTGACACTGTCCCACTGCAATCCATCTCTCCACCGCCTGCCAGCCAGCATATGTTTGCAATTGGCTCCCCCCAACAGCCCCCGCCGCCTCTCAACCCACCCCCACTGGTCCCTAGTTGCTGGTTCAGATACCCCCCCTTTACACAGAAACACACGCACACATTCACACGTTTTGCCATCCTTTCCCTCCCTCTCTTTCTCCCACAGCTATCATCCAAGTCTCCAGTTCTGGGCTTTCAAAACCAGTGCAGTTATCAATCACTGAGCCAGCACTGTCATGTCGGACCAAACCTCTCATACACACACTTCCTCTCTTTACCATTCCTCCCTTCTTTCATCTCTCCTCTCTGCCTGTCTCTTTGTCATCCATCCTCGCTCTCTCCTTCTTTCCCCTCCTTTTCCTCCTTCTGCCCTCCGTCCTCTGCCTCCTCTCTTACACTTGCCCAAATTTGTTCCACTTAATAAGCCCTCCCCACTGACCTTGTGCTAATTAAGCTGCACTGTGTTGGAAATATGATGGTTAATTAATGATGAGATAAATTCTGTCTGCAGGACTGTCAGAAAAATGATGACACCGTGTTTTACAGGTTTAAATAGAACAAACCTTGTGGCCGTCCTCCCTCTAAGAGGGTGTGTGTGTGCATGTGTTTGTGTGTGTGTGTGTGTGTGTGTGTGTGTGTGTGTGTTTTTTGGTGAGTGTTTAAATGTGCAGAAATTAGTGGGAAAACAGAAAGAGACAAAATAATGGATGAAAGAATGAGATCTTGATGGTGATTTGCAAAAGTGTGAATATACAGTTTGTGTGTTCATGTGCATAAACATAACTGTATGCAACCGTACATGTGTATGCATGTGTGTTTGTGTGAGTGTGTGTAATGATTTAATGTGGCATAAAGGCTGAGCGGAGCGGAGTTACTGAACACACACTGAGCTCAACACTATCAGGTAACACACAGACCTTACAGCTCCATTCATGCCCAGTGTGCTTATATGTGAGTATGTGTGTGTGTGTGTTCTGTATGACCTTGACTGTGTTGCCACTTTCAGTTACAAAAGCCAAGAGCACAAAAGGGCTTTGAGAGTGTGATGCTGTAACATATGGGACATCTTAACTGAATATTCAATTAAAATCCAAGTGTCGTCATAGTCATCGTCAAAAATGTTCAGATTTTGGGATGATGGGGCAGCAGCTGTGGCCTACAGTTTAGAGAAATGGGGCCTGGGACTAAATCCCTGGACCAGCAAGAGAACATATGGGAGGGGGGTGAATGAGAAGCAGTTTTCCCACCCTCATCATCCATGGCGTAAGTGCCACTGAGCAAAGAGACAAACCCATCACTGCCCATTATTATTGCCCCTCGAACATGCTTAAAAATTGCTGATCCCTCATTTGAAGCCATGGTTCCCACTCAATAAAATGCCCTTGTGGCTCTGTGGACACCTTCAACAATAACTGGCCTTTCCCAACTGTTTTTTAATGTGTGCAAATGCTTTGTCTGATTATTTGATAGTTTAATTTTAACAACGGTACTTTTGTGAAGCACTCTGGACTTACTTTGTGAAGGGTGCAACATTAAATAAACTTTACTTACTTACATTGTTTACTGCTCCCAGATTTCCTGTAAGTGTAAAATACTCTGACAATAAAGGATTCCTCTTCTAACTTGTTTGGACTAAAACTGGTGCTTTTACTGACTCTGTTAAAAAACATTTTACCAGATGAGATGTGTTTTCAAATCCCACATTTATGGTGGCTGCTAGGTGACATCAAAATCCTGAGCAGTAATATTTTCCTCTCTCAGATGAAGTTTATCTGACTGAATGTGACATTTATTCAGTCACAAAACAATAAAATGAACTTAGGTATTAGACTTTTATCATAGTGTAGTCATACATCTCTTGTCCAACCATCACCGGCTTAGTTATAAGCAACAGACTTGTAATACACCATTTATTGCAATGAAATCATGAGATACAAAAAAATCTGAAACACATGACAAAGTGAAAATGGAAATAGAAACAGGAAGCTTGTGCCGAGTGTAGGGATCAGAGGAACAGTGAAGGCAGACACTGGTCTTTAGCAGTCCCTGGGTAGCATTGTCAGCATGCTGCTAATATGCAAACATAAGGATTTAATAGAGAAGAGGGAGAAAGTGTAATTGTTTTCATGGAGCAGAGGCAAGTGGATTTTACTTTGTGGGTTTTTTTGTCTGAGGAGCTAAAACAGTAGTTTTTGGTGATTTGCAGGTGAAAACACGTGAAACCATGCAAACTAAACTTTTTTAGACTTGAGACTTGTTTGACTTACTTTCATTTGGTATTGAACATATTTTAATCAGTGTGAGACATATTCTGCAGGATTTTACTGTACATACATAACAGTGTTTCTTCTGTGCCACATGGAACTGTAGTGATGGAAGCGTCCACCTTACACCTGGAATTGACTGTTGTTCTGACACTACCTTTTTCTTTTATTAGTTTAATTAATAGCTGTCCTTTTTTAAAACTTTTTTTTATATCTTGAAAGTTTCTATCCACTGTTAACAGAAAAAAACATTGCTCAAAATGTAATCTTTACTACAGCACAAAAGCCAAAGAGCTAAAATACATGTCCCAGTCAGTCAGACTAATGGTAAACTACAGAAGACGTTGGTCTCACTGGTTGGCCAACAGATCAGACCATACTGTATGAAGCTGTGAGTATTAATTATAATGTTGCTTAAGAGTTGTATGGAGCTGTGTCAGCTGTCCCTGGATAAATAAAGGTTAAAATAACAGAAATGTGGATGAAACAGAGGCTCTAAGCATTTGAGGATATGAGGATTTGTTTCCATCTAATCCAGATGAACAGCTGACAGTAGGAATTTAGCTGATAATGTCTGCGAGATGGAGAGGCATCTGGTCGGGCCGCTTTCTTCAATATCTGAAGCCACTTGTCATATTTAATACCACATGTTGTCAAAAGTATCAATTTGGCTGCGGAGTAATGAAAAAGCGGGTCTGTTTCTATTTTAGAGGCTAGCTTGACAGATTGAGAGGTGTTTAACGTCTCGTTTTGGCTTGTCAGGGTAGAAGGGGGGGGGGGGGGGGGCTTCACAACTTCATCTCCTCATCTTTCCTTTTCACACACGCATATACACATACACAAGCACTGACAGCAGGGCTCTGCCTCTGATCGACAGGGCCAAGCGGGAGACATTACACATACACAGAAACACACGCGCTCACATGCGCAGACAAAAATGGTAAAAGAAACATCATTCATCCTTAATTCAAGAGGGAGAGCAGAAAGTAAGATGAGGGAGGGAGCCAGATAAAGTTTGACAGAAAAAAGGGATGTAAGCAAGCGAGCGAGACAGACAGAATGAGTGAAAGCCATTTAACTCATTAGGGAAAGGGAGGATCTCGAGTTATATATAACTTGAAATTTAACTGTGAGGACTTTTTTTTTTTTTTTGCTTTAAAAGCTTGCAGACCTCCATAGGGGTTATAGGAGTCAAATCATCTTCCAAAATCCTGAATTAATTGCCTGCTGTATCTCTCAATTTAGTCTCCTGAAATAAAAATGATGAGATACTTGACAGTCAGGATCCAGGATAGGGCAACAGATCTGAATCTAATTCTCCCTTTCATATACGTAAGTGTGCTAGAAATAATTTCACTGACAAGATTTACTGAGTAGAAGTCAGACACATGCTCGTTCTTGGCTCTCTCTTTAGTATGGCCTGCAAATAACAACAGTCACACAGTATATATTGTACCAAAGTGAAAAAAACATCAGAAAAGCAGATTATGATATGCAGAGAGTGTGTGTCACATTTACCTCTCTTTAGGCTGCCCGACTCCATGTTTTCCCAGTAAGTGTGTGCTGAGGTGTTTCTTCATCACAAAGGCCCATCTATAAAACATACATAAAAGAAAAGAGTTGACCAAAGAAAACTTTCAAACCTTGCAATGCTGATCAAACTCTGCAGCCATTTTCAGTCATGAGCTCCGGGAGATCTCTGCACAGTGGGGTCTGGACTTTGCCTTTCACATATAAAGAATGGCAAAGGAGATTCAATGGTCAGATGTGTAACAACAGAAACATCTCCGGAGTGTTCTGGCGAGGGGTCATACAGCACTCAGTGGAGTGGAGAGTGGGGACATTACGTATGAAGACGCTGCAGAATTCACATGTTTGTTTGTAGCACATCCACATCAGTATCACCAAATTGACATATTCATTTGTGTATTCTACGTGCAAGTTCTACAGACATAATTCTTACATGGGCTCCGTCAGACAACGACTTTTACAAAAGGGGGGCTGGCAGGTGAATATCTGGAGTCTCTGACCCGGACATTTGCATTCTCACATACAGCCCCACCTGATAAGTTCAGGTGAATATCAGGAGTTTGTTTTCTTCAAAAGAGAAAGATAGATGCTGGTGGATCATCTCTACAGTTGTGTGTATTGAAATACACAAAACAGAGTACCTCAAGTAAAAGTGAAGCTCGTCATTGTTTCCAGCAATGAGCTGTAAAACAGAAAGATGTGGTGTCTTTGGTGTTTCACCTTAATCAGATGTAGCATATGTTGCTTGTCTTCTATTTTCCAACAATAACATAAGAACACAACTCCATCCTTTTCTTACATTCCTTGACCTGTCCTCTTAAATTGAGTTCTCAGAGCAGCAAATGTAAGCTGCCAAAAACAGGGGATCTGGTGGAATAACTATTGTTCTGTTAATCGATGACAGACCGGCGAGGCAGACAAAATTTAAACAGAAACTTTTTCATACCACAAGAGTGTAAAGTGGAAAGTGTGTGTGTTTTCTTTGTGTAACTAGCACCTTTTTGGACAGACAGCAGAGGGACAATCAGAGGGTGCCACATGTAGTACATCAATGTGTCACGCAAATATGTGCAAGGATCCACATGCACACGGATCTACAGTACATTTGGCTGCACGCACACACAGTCAAAAATACCAGGTTACCATCGCTCCGCGGTGACCACAGTGTCCTGACTTTGTTGAGGGCCTTGAGTTTACCGTGTCTCCTAAACAGCATATGAAAACATAATGAACGGATGACAAGAATAACTACTCCGACATCCAAGCCGCTTCACCAGTGTTTTCATCCCCTGGCCTTTTCATTTAGCACCCATCACTTCCCATTATTGTGCAACTGAGGGACAATGACCACATCTGAGAGCTGAGGATGGAGCTACATGAAAGAGGCTGAGGGAGTTGAACCGACAGTCATGTGGTTGGCACTGTCGCTGCACACACCCGGGTCCGTCTCTTCTCCATGATATTGCTCCCATTTCTTCTTTTCTTTTCACGTTTCCTTTTCCCGTCTGGAGCATTATTATGGTTTTTCTCTCCGGCGAGCCTGTCTGTGCCTTCCTGCAGCTTAACTTCTAACTTTAAAAATCAGTCTATCATGAAGCAGAAGCATAATTATTTCACCATTTATGTCGCCATGTCAACTATCTTCCTCAACCCCCCTGCCAATGTCTGGACAAACACACACACACATGGCTGTGTCCTCCATCCCATCATGGCCCCAGAGTCCCGTCCGTCATCGAGGCCCCTGAGGCCAACGCTAACTAACACCACCATATAAATATTCAAACGTTCCACTGTTTTGCCTCGTTATCATCACTCTGCATTTTCTCAGTCCTCTCTAACTCAATCCATCCACCCGTCCAGAATATTGCCTCGGAGTTAAACTGGGAGCGAGCGATGACTAAATCTTGTATACTCCAATCAGGGAGACTGGCAAGATCAAAATGCTGAGCTTCCCCGGCCTACTGGAAGCGCCTCTGACTGACGGCATCATCTATAAATAAACAAACAGCATAATTAAGATATTTCTGAGAGGGATGGGGGGTAAAGGAATGAATCAATATATCTGAGAGAAAAGCACGGCCCTGGAACACTTTACGTGTGCTTGTTTAAGTCGTCGTGTTTAGACGTGGGGAAAAAAAGAGCTTGCAAACATTTCTGTTAATTATGTATTACAGCTGTCCTTCATAAACCTAATTACAGAGCGCTGAAAGGCAACAGGGGCAATTTGCATATGTGCATGAAAGACAAGACATATGCAAAATATGATTTTAATTAGCTTTCTTTGATAGTAAGGGGTGCAAATCAAACTGGCATGTTGTGAGATTCTCATCTCGCCTATTTTTTTCACTGGATTATTCTCAGAGTGGCATGAGTGTAAGTTGGGAAATGCCCTGTGGAGCCACCTGACACAGGCTGCACACGCATGTTCATAGAAATGTACAACAACGCTCACAACCCCGCACAACTGCGCACAAAAGGGTAATGCTAACACATTTATGAGCAGCAATTTTTCATGTGATGATCTAATACACAGAAAACTGATATTTCTGATAATATTGAGATAGAACGCAGGTGGCGGAGACACTCACACACACACACTTCATACAAATTATAATCTTTACTCACAAAAAGATAGAGTCCCTATCACTCATGCATACATGCACACACACACATACTTCCTCTCACAAATACACACACACACACACATATACAGACACACACACACATACACATACACACACACACACACACACAGATCCCATATCTAAATGTTAAAGGGGCAAATCCATTTGTTTAAGGCAGTGTGTAATCAGCCCCCTGCCCTTGGTGTGTGTGCATCCTCTGCCATCCAGGTCAAGGCCTCAGCTTGTCGTCCTGCTGCCTTGGGCTGCATCATCAGCCAGAACCATCAGCCTTGATGGTTATTGTAACAAAGGGATACTTTAACATGCCATTCATCCATATCAATTCACTTCCCCCCCATGAATTGAACTAATAAGGCTGTGCCTCTGCCCTCCAGGGAGGCTCATAATATCCATTGCAGATATGGAAAAAAAAAAGAAAAAGAAAAAGAACGACGGAGGCTCTGGTGTTTCACGTTCGACTTTCCCTTCAGACTAATCGGCGCGCCACAGCTCGTTAGGTCCGTGACGTGCCGGAGCTTTACCGATAAGCAGGGGAGACACGGCTCAATTACCCACAGTTACAATCTTTCTCTCTCTCTTCCCTCCCGCTGCCTGACGATGAAGAGATAACATGTCAATATTTGATACAAACAACTTCATTTGCCTAATGGTGTTCCTGGATAGGCCCATCCACAGGTCCAGAAGGGATGGGAGATCTAAGAAAAAGCCTGGAGCACCACTCAGCTATGATGTACCGTAGCCCGGCACCAACCCCCAAATATCACACGCACCCGTTCTAGAAAGCTGTGCACAACAAGGCACGCTGGGATGGAGCCAGGTCAGATATGACACACTTTTTCTTGAGTTACTTTAAGCAAGTTTTGAACCGCTTTTGACAGCCAACCTTGAAAGGTCAAAGATGATAAATGTACTGTAGTCTCTCGCTTGATTCTGACATCTCTGCACTCGCACTGCTGCCACAACAGATGGCATCAGGTAAAAGAATGGCATGGGAAACGACAATGACAACAAAAGATTATAGTCCATGGACAAAATAACGCATCAGTTTGTCATTTCACCTCTAAAAGTGTGTTACTAAAATTAAAAATAGTTTCCGCGAGATTGCAATGACCAGCCAATCTGACAAAAAGTTGGTGCACATACGCTGGCACAAACTTAGGGACCAATTCCTTTGAAACGATTGAACATCTAGTTTGCCACCTGCTGTGTGCCACCGCAACGCAAACACATCATAGAAAAAGCTATGTGGTGAAAAATGAAGCTGAAGCAGGACAAACTTCTGTATTGTAAATGGTTAAAAGGCAACAGAAAAGCCATTACGGGAGAGCTACCAGATGTAGGAACCACTCAACCCTCGCCAGGCAAAGCTGCCGAAACCTTGGGAAGTCGAGAGGTTTCATGGGGGAAAGATGAAAAGCAAGGTGCATGGGGATGGGCTCTGAAGTTACGGGACTATTGCTGCGGCTCATTTTGAGGAGACACACACACACGCACACTCTCTGCAGTGGTCCGCTGGGCCCCCGAGAAATGAGTGTGTGCGGGCTCATCCAGCCTCCTGTGCCAGTCCTAATGATGGCCTCCACCTGCTGCTTTAATGTCACAGCTGGATCGCCCTCCATCCCTCACTGACTCTGACTGCCATCAGCAGCAGGTAGCTCCCCTCCGCACACTCCTCCCTCCTTCTCCTCTGCCATCTCAGCTTCCTCCATCTCCCCTCACCTCCATCGACGCCTTCTCCGACCACTCATCTCAACAATGTCTCTTCCCTGTCTATTTCTCCACTGTCTTTTTTCCACCCCCTTCCTGCCAAACCTCCCTCACTCCTGTTTTCTTCCATTGTGTCCATTCTTCAATTACTTTTCATCCTCACCTTCCACAGTCTAGGCCTTGCCATTGTTGAACCCAATTCTCATGTGGGGTGAGAGACCAAAGAACCATATGGATTTAAGGGAAATACAGCCTTAATGTAGAAACAAAGCCCAGAGGAAATGCTACAGATACGTAAACATATTTAATGCATCTTTAGGTTACTGCATCCACGTACTGTATTTAAAATTTAACAGGCAGATCCATAGCATTAAAAAACAATGCCACAACTAATTCAGTCTTCCAAGTAAACACAATGTGCTTCTTCCTTGTTTATTTTTTTATAAACCCATCCTGGAGAAGCAGGGAACCTGGAGGTAAGTTGACATGTTTAATCTGAGAAGCTTTGACAGGCAGGTGAACTGACAGAAGAACAGAAACCAACACTTGGCTGACAGCAACCCTGGAGCGCTGAGACAGCTGCCGACATGTCAGACAGACAGATAAACAGACAGGAACAAGAAGTCGAAAGATAAGACATTTATTGACAGATGGAGCGACTGCCTCCCTGACAGACAGGAAGACATCAAGAATGAGGACTGAGGATTCTGCTGAGTTTACAGGCTACAGTTTAATGGATGTTCTACACGCAGGCCTATAGCAGTAGATAGGGTGAACTAAATGTGGTGTCAAATTTGCAGATGTGGAGATAGATGGTGATGGAAGGACAGAGTAAGAAAAGCCACTGGAGAGAAAGAAGGGAAATGAAAAGAATATGAAAAATCATGATGGAGTATCAGGATAAGTCGGAGTGAATGTGAACTTGGGAGAGAGGAGCTCAGGCAAATGCAGTTTGTGCTGCTGTCGCTTCGTTTGACGGGAGCGAGAGGCGACTTCGCATCAATATTGCTTGGGCTTCTAAGAGATCCGCTTATGGAAACATCCCATAATGTAACAGATATTGGGGAGGAAAATAAATAAATAAAACATCAGAATTGATCTTGTTTTTATCCCTGTGCCAGAGCAAAGCAAGCACTTGATCTATTCTAAGATGATCTTGATAAAAATAAAAGAGAGGCAAAGTGTTTCTCTGACGACGGATCAACGTCAAGCCTCTGAGTGAAACAGACACCTCTCACTTATGATGACACCGATCGAGCGTGCATGCCTGTCTGTGCGCGTGTGTGTGTGTCCTCTAGTCTTAGAGGAGGTACATAAAAAGCTCACTTTGCCTCTCCAAAGGGGTTTTTGGATCATCTGCTGAGGCAGGTGATGGGGCTTGACGGATTGATTGAGGCGAAGTTCTCATCGACAGTGGCAGCGCCCCATAGAGTTCCCAGCTCCAGTGCACACTGTTCCATTAAAGGATCATTTAGAGGGAGAGCAAGTTCCACCTGCATTTATGCAGAGCACATCCTAATGTGAGATGAAACAGACATTTTCAAGATACGGGAAGGGAGGGAGGAAGGGAGGAAAAAAAATTATAATAATGAAAAATAAAAATTCAGTCCCTTCCCAACAGTGCATTTCCATCTTCAAGAGAACGGCGATTGATGAAGTAATCTATTATTGATATCATCATCGTTATGCGCCGATGGCAGTTTCAGTGTTACGGAGCCCCCAGCTCTGAGCGTCATAGCACCGTTTGCATATTATGCTGCTCAGCTTCATTATATTTTCTAATTAACTGCTTTAATTTGGGATTCAAATCCTAAGTGAGGCGAGAAACTTGAAAATGCTGAACAAGAAAGAATAATACTGTATTTGGTGTCAAGATGAAAGGAAGAGGTGTATAGGAAGAATAAGGTACAGACAGTTACACAAGTAGCACTTTTCCAAATAGACTCGTGAGAGCTGGCACAATGTGTGGAATCAGCACAAATGCAATTCACTTTTATGGATGGAAGAAAAAAGACATTATTCGCTATGAAGATGGAACATGTCCTGAGAATCATTTTAAATGAAATACATAACATACTAAAATACTGCTGTGTTACGAGGAGGTGAAAAAGTCTCATTTTACACAACAAAACAAAATGAATCAAAAATGCTGGTTGTTAAAGGCTGTTAGCTTCTCCTGCTAATGCATCTCTCTCTCTTTCCTTCCCTTCCTCTCCGCAGTGCAGTTAAAGATATGAAAAATATATGTGCTTTCTTCCCCCCCTCTCCTTTCCACTGCGCCGTGTTAAATCATTAAAGAGAAGTCCTGCTCATTATCTCTCTAAACAAAACTTCTCTTAAACCAAATAAATCACCGTTGCGCGGCGCAGCTAACAGCCGTGAAGGGATAAATTACAAAGCGCCTCACTGGCAGCGCTGGTATTTTAAAAAGCTTGCTGCACAATTTCTATGATGTGCAGTAATTTGTAATGCAGGTTTCCTTATGTTCCTAAGGTCTCCTCAGGTGTGGGTGGTGTATGCTGGGAAAAGAGGTGAAGGGTGGGGAGTGGAGAATAAAAAAGAGCCCATTTGGGTTTTTCATACTTTCAGTGTTGTTAAGCATGTTTTGCCACTAAATGTAGCACTAAGCAAAATTATTTAACATATCTTTATGCAGCCGAAAAAAATGCTAAGACGGCAAAACATGACCATCGGTATAGGGGTTTGACTGATATCATTTTTACGTCTGTATTTAGAGTGTTTGGATTGAAGGTAACAACTTTAGATTATGTTTTGCTTAAAATAAATCTTTCCATTCTGTGGTGATATTAGCAATAATACCATTAAATGTAATTGTTTATGGTTTAAAAACATTTATTCCTGCCTGAACAGCATTCTTTGCAGCAGAAGGACAAAGGCTATCGATAAAATTCATTAGAAATGCTCTTCAAGACAATAAAATGTGGTTTACTACTGAAGATGTTGCATAAAATCTTTACTCACTCGCTCTGAAATAATAGAATGATGCTCAGAGATGTTATAGTATGTTAGTGGTCGACGATATTGCAGATGATATATTGGTGTAACTGTAACCTGTGTTTTTTTAGAAGACCACTGCCATTAATGCCAGAGCTTAATTATAAGAAGAAAACACACCAACAGGACCTCATCTCCTTATAAAGACTCTAAATTAGGGGGTAAACACCAGCTACCCTCTCACCTTCATCTCTCTCCCCTGTGCTCCTTCAGGGACCGACCTCTCTCTGGCCCCCAGTGGGCAGATTAAACTGTGGATAAAAGGGCTGCACTGGGGTCCGTTTACAACAGCAAGCCTCTCCTGTGCCTCGTGGGTATAAAAAGGAATTGTATCCCTAATACCCCCCACCCCCAAACATACGCACACAAACACACACACACACACGGGAAAAAAAGCCAAAACATGATTTATTCAGCCTGTTTACTGTACAGTCCATGTGCCTGTCCTCTGAGAACAAATTAAATGTATGAAAAAGAGGGTGAAGAAAGACTGAGTGAAAAGCACGAGAAGAGAAAGGCAGAGAGATTTAAAAGTAAATAAATAAATAAATAAAAATAAAAATTCAAAAGTAGAAGTTCTATAATAACAGCATTCATTCATGATGCACGCGCTACATTGTGTTAGTGAAGATGCGTGCCAAATGTAAATTCAAAATCAAACACATGTCAAAATCTCCAAACTATGGCTCGGAAAATAGGTTTTGGTTAATCAAAGAGCGCCAGGTCACCCTGTTCAAACCTGAGCGATTGGAAGATGCAGAGACTGAGGAGAGAGAGGTGAAGGGAGTGAAAATTGAAAAGAAACAAACACGGAAGACAGCCTCTAATTTCGACCGTTGTTGTTTTGGTGAGTGGTCTCGCACATTAAAAAGAACTGAAGCAACATGACAAGCGAGAGTTGTATTTCTCTCACTATAGTTTTGCTAAAGCAGATAATCCATAAAACATAAGGCCCCCGTATTGACATTTTTCCTCAGCCAGCTGAGTGAAGGGCGTAGCTGGGATGTCAGGCCTGTCTGTCGGCCAGCTACCACTCTCATTATCCTCCCGCGCCTGTGAAGGGCAGCTAAGGTCACACTCCAGAGGAGCAAAATAAACCGCTATGGTACTAATCTAATATTCAGCAATCCTATCAAACAATGACTTATTAGGCTCAAAGAACCATAACTGTTGATAGAGGGGCAAAGACTGTAAAGGGTGGAAGTTTGCAGTCTGCGGGTCGGACTGCAAATGTGACATCTGTCAGCTTCTTCAGCTGATGAAATTAAAAAAGGTACTTTCTCTCACACAGGAGTAAGTTGTTGAGTATTTGCTCTGAGGTACTGGAAGGTGTCCTCTGTCTCAAATCACAGAAAACAATGGACTTCCTGGAGATAGGGTAAGAGTACAGCCTAGGAGTTTACACAATACACCGTTCAAGTGTTATTTAGATGCTGTTGCCTCCTACTCATAACTGGTGAACTTCTACATCTCTCTCAAAGTATGCATGTACGCACGCACACACACACACGCGCACACACACACACACACACACACACACACACACACACACACACACACAAAGGATGTCTTTGTTTGGCTATCGCTGCCGTTGTCTTGACACCCACCATCTGCCGCCCTGACAACAGAGAAGAGTGAGGAGAAGAGTTTCTCTCTGGAAACTTGCCCTCCACCTCACAAACCCCACCCTCGACAAAAAAAAAAAAACACTCCGCAAGGTTTCACTCAAACGAGCGCTGGCCTCCCTCCCACCACTGACGCTCTTGTCTGATGTTCCACAGGTTGAAACAGCGCTCAATAAAACTGGCAATTTCTACCTTTTCTAATGCCGTATCATTACTGAAAAACATGAAGTGGTAAACAAACACAAAGGATTTACAGTACGAGCCGTCCAAACGTTCTTTAAGTTTTTGTTGAAATGTGTGTGAGCGTGGTGGAGGGGGGAAGAAAGTATGTCGCAAAGGTCCTCCTCAGACGCCATCTACGGATTTGAGATGTATCACAGAGAGCAAGCACTCAAAAGAAAATGAATAAATATATAAATAAGTAAATAAAGTGTGCTATGCAGATGAGGGTGACGAAGCCTCCATCTCGGCCTATTCTGCGATGCACTGGCCATTCATCACCTGCACATGCAAAGCGCCAGCTCCGGTCCTTAGCATATTCGCATATTCTAATGAAGGCTTGCATGCAAATGAGGACGACCTTTTCCTTTTGACTTTTTCCTTTTTTTCTCCCTCTTATTTATTTATTTTTTTACAACTTTACATTAAGAGGAGGTGAGTGGAGAGTAGTGGCTGTAATGGCTTATTAGAGCGACAGGCTGAGTACGTGACGTTGTGATCTAAACTCAGGGACGCTGTAATTAGGCTAATCTATTACCAGACGGCAGCTGTCAGAGATCTTTATGGCAAAGGACGGACTTGTCAGACACTTTATTTATTAAAACTGGCTCTGGGTTTTCTAAAGGGATGGTCAGTTAGAGCCGCGGAATAATTTGAACACACACACACACACACACAGAGACAGACATGGACTCAGACATGGGTAACATGGGCACCCACAGGACCTCTGGACCTTTGAGGTTCACATGCTGTGAAACGTAATATTGGCTGAGAATGTCTTGTGCCATACCAATATAAACTGATAATAGCTTCAACCTGAAATATTAAATTTTAATCTGAGCAACTGTTTTCCACTTTTCACACATTTTCAGGAGAATAGCACAAAAAAGTGTCTGTGTCATTATTGGCCTCAAAATAATATTAAACTGTCTGTCTTTGCAACCAACTCCCAGAATCGGGCGTCTCTCCTCTCTCTGTCACCGATGACCATCGGAGGGGAGGGGAGACCAGCCGTCACCCGTCACCCGTCCTGTCCACCAGGCAGGGTCCTGCGCTGTCGGCGGGGAGGCGAGAGAAAGTTATGCCTCCTTACTGTGACTTTGAACTTTCTCAGATGAGGCATAAATATTGAAATATTGAAATGAAAGATGCGGCAGGCGCGGAGAGCGGGTGGGAGGGAAGGTGGTGAGGGAGAAGGAGGAGGGGGAGGGAAATAGGGGGAAAAGGAGAGAGAGGATAGACGGATTGGGGGTGTGGGTGTGGGGGGAGACAGGCGGCCCACTGAGAGAAGAGACAAGGCCCTCACCCCTCTGCCAGGCTGCATTCTAGCAGGCCGACAGTTATGGATAGGAAACATTACTGCTGCTGGTAATTAAAGCAAAAACTAATACTGTCTCTTGGATGAGGGGGTTTCATAGTGAGCATCCATTTGTCATCGCTGCACACTCGCCAAGGCCAGATTAAATCACACACATATTTAGTCCTGCTGTGCACAGAGGCTATCTATCTATCTATCTGTCTATACTTTTGACTGTATCACCTTGTTTATTGTTCTCTATCTCAGCCTTTGCATCCTAAAGGCTGGAGGCTTTAAAAAGACAATACAAGAAATATTCAATGATTTGATGTTATATTTCTTTAGGATGAGTTCTTATGAAAAAGGTAGGACATAAAGATGAAAGACTGAAAATCAACAGTGAACACATCAATCCCAGACTGCTGGTATCAGCTTTCAAAAACACATGTAGGTCAATTCGTACTAAAGACTCCTCAGCGAAGCAGTAAGTAAGTGACTGACTGAGTGACTGCAGAGTGGCAGTGAAAAGGCCACTGCTGGGGGGTGAGGGGGTGGAGTGGCGGGCAAAGACGAGGACTGGCGGAGGAGGAGGGGACGCCATGTCACCAGACGGAGGGGATCGGTGACACTGAGCGTGTCACGGGGTGACGGCTGCACTCTGCTAGGACCAGCAGCCCCTCTAGCGCTGTCAGAGGAACCAGCAGCTCCAGATACTGACACTAGCAGCCACACTGACAGGCCAAACATGACTCGTCTCCGCTCTCGCCACAGATGAGGCCTGACGGCGCAGAGACACCACGAGGAGCGGGATGGAGGGATTAGAATGGGGGGAGGAAAGTATACAAATTGAATCTGTGTCTAGTGAAGTGGACAAACAGTAAACGGCAGTGGGTAGGGCAAGAAGAACATTCAGGGAAGAATTGATCACAAAGGAGGCACATAGGTAAAAACACAGAAACATTGCAACCTCCAAAACAAAGATTACAGTCGCCCTGATGCATTAGTGTCAGCCTGTTTTGACGAGACAGATCACCTTATTTTGAAAGTTCTCCTGTTAAAGTTATTTTTTCTTGTCTTTTAACAGCTTGAAAAAGTGTTTTTATTTTTTTTAAAAAGAAAAATCACCTTTTTGTAACTTGTAGCATTATCGCATGTTTATCTCTTGAAACGAGGACGAAGATAAGAGAATGGAAAGAAGCACGCAAGGGGGTGGTCGCAAAAAAGTCATTGGACTTGCTTACTGTCCCTGGAAACACCTGAAAAGCAGCCATGATAATAGCCGGAAAAATTCTGTGAATGTTAAGGAACACTGTGTCTTTCTCCCGCAACAGACACAGCACTGGGAAGTGGGAGAAAGGAAAGATGACAATGATAATACATAGATGGAAATGTAGTGATTTGAGGTGGGGGAACATGAAGGAGACGGAGGATAATGCCAAAAGGGGAGAGGGCAGAAAACAGAAAGGAGAGAGAAAGAGGGAGGAGAGGCAGAGGACTCAGAGAGAGAGAGAGAGAGGGCGCACCAGCGAGACTGATCGCTGTTGATCTTCACGATAAGCGCTCCCGACAACTTGTGACCAAAGTGGCGCTTCGACACTAATCGGCCGTGAAGGCTGACCTGCAGCGAGGCAGCGCAGTTCAGATCGTATAGGGCCTTCGCTGCGGCTCAGACGAGATGGACCCAGACAGGAGACATCCAGGCATCAAAACTCCCTGAGAAATTGCGACATGGCTTCAGCGCACTGTGAGAAGAACATAAGAGGAGGGGGAAAAAAAGCAAGCAGTGATACTCGCTGCTCTTGGCAGTCGAGGCAGGCTTATCTAGCTGAGGATGAAAAGAGAAGGACAGAGGCAGAGGAGAGTGGAGTGAGGGAGTGAAGGGAAGCATCTCTGGGAGGTGGGGGGGTGGAAAAATGTGAGCAGAATAAAAAAAAAAAGGGAGGATCAATTTTATTGACGATTATCTGTGAGCTGAGCTGAATTGGAGACTAACCTTGAACTCTGTGTGTTCAACCTCTGTGAGACATAAAGGGTGTTTGTGTGAAAACTATACCAACAGGTATGAATACTCTCATGAGCAACGACACAGTTTACTACATGTAATACATGGAAACACTACACTGTGCACATCTTTTTTCAGTATTTCCCTGGCTTGTTTTTTGAAGAAAGCTACCAAGTGATATTTGCCCATAAATAACTTTATTTATTGACTAGTTTTACACACCATCAGCAGAACTGAAATCATTAAAGTCAATTTGTTGATCTGCAACTATTTTGATTTCTCATTAATGGTTTGGTTCATTCGTCAAAAAATAGCTTCTTCCACCTTCATAAATGACATGATAAGCTGTTTTTTCCTTGCTTGTATGGTGAACAATTGACTGTTGAATATATTTAGTGATTTTGGACTAAACAACCAAAATCCAAGAGATACGCTGGGCAACCTGTGAGTACCAGAGAAAATGTGGGGATTCAAACAAGGGATTCAAGATTGACAACTTCATCTTTTTGTTTGAAGTATCATAATAGACTCACAGATTGATTAATTCATACATTTTCCCCTCCTATTACACTGTCAATTATCTGCCAATGATCCAGTGAAAGACACTCTAAATAGTTACATGCCATTCGAGAAAAAAACTAATTTGGGCTTTAATTTCCCAGAAGATGCCTGAGACCATTCCATACGTTCTGACACATGTCGGCCTTCTGCAGACATATAACACATTCTTAGATAAATATTTTCACATTCACTCAAAGCTGCCTGTACACTGTACTGTTGCCAAGGTGCTGCTGCCACGACAGTCACGAGAAGGACACACAAAGCTATATTTTAGCAGGCAACACGTTGTTTATTCAGTCGTTAATGACTACTGGCTCCCACTTATGGTGCTGCTTGCAAAAAAAAAGAGTCCATTGTACAAAAATACATGGGATCTAATCATATCTGGCTCCATAAATCATCTGTGGCTGCGTCCCTTTAGGACAATTTACAGCAAGTAAACGTGTGCTAGGTGAAGCGTGGGGGTGGTGGAGATTGCATGTGTATCCACATGTGTGTCAACATGCTTCGTACCTGCAGTAGAGTAAGTGTGTGGATGTATAGGAGAAGAGAACCATGCGTGATTAACAGTATGAAATGATATCACATGTTCCAAAATATTGTTCATGTGATGTCAAGAATGCTTTTGTGCTGATTGATGAATGGGAATCAAACAAAATGGGAAACACTAATCTAACCCGCATGGTTCTGAGTCTCACTGAGGAGCAGAGACGAAACTAAATGTGGCTAAACGCCTTGTGTGTGTCTGATAATATGCCAATAGGTCTACTAATGGCAGCTGAGTTCAACCCAACCACCAGGACACAAGTGAGGTTGTCAGTCTGAGTATTCTTCACATTCGCGCGCACACACACACACACACTCACATGGTTTGGTTAAATCGGAGACAGAGGCAGGGATTCTAGAAATATTCCCTTATTGATCTGTTGTGGGAAGATGCTATCTCTTTACATGAGGAGCAGACCACTGGAGCCAGTACACACACTCACACACACACACACAATCATGAACAGACAGACATAAATAGTATTACTACAAACACGTGACATGAGAAGTGTGTGTGCTTCACTAACCACACAAACACACATGTGCACACAGGGCATAAATGTCCACAGACATAAAACTTATCAAATACAAATACAGCAGTCTCAAGACACAAATACCATTCTGCACTATTACAAACCGGCCAAAACAGTGTTTACTTATTTATTGATGAAGTTAATTGCTCGTTAAAATTGCACATGAATTGTTTTTTTGCACAAACTGCATAAACATTTTATGTGCTGTCGAAAAGAGGAAAGTTTGGGGGAACAAGAAAAGCAAAAATAAATAGATAAATAAATAAAAAAGCACACACACTCCTCTCTTCACTTAACACATGTACACATCTTGAATTCTTCACCATAACAAATTGCTCATATTTATTCTGCAATGCTGAAAATTAGTTATTTTAGAAAGGACTGGGGGGAAGGGTTTTTTTTTTTTCAACCACATGTCTGGGAGACATGCAGCATAGCGCTCGCTATTAGTTCTGACTGCTCGAGCTTCCCATTCCTGTACTTACAGTACACCGCAAATAGGACCATCACTTTTCATTACCTGCTGTTTCCAGCAGAGCTTCACTCTATCATTGCCTCGGCATGCTAATGTAAAGCAGGCTACTGTCATGTAAATTAAACTGTTTGTTTTGTTTGCCTTCCCTCCTTCGGCTGATTGTCAGAGCGACTTGCCAGGAGCAGCAGGTGTGTTTGTTTGTTTGTGTAGGAGTGCACCGGTGTGCCGGGTTTGCCGTTTGTGTGCCGCGCTGCTCCGGCTGCACAGCAACAAGTGAGCTTGTGCATGTGTGTGTGCGCGCGTGTGTGTGCGTGCGAGTTATGGAATCTGAAACACAGAAATGATACACCACACACAAACCTCCCAGTCAACCAGATGTGCTCCTGACCCTGAGCTCAGCCACTGAAATGCAAAGTCGGATGCCTACTTGGCGCTCTTCCCCCGGCGCAGGTACAACCAACTGTCACAAACAATGGGGGAATATGCATACCGTGGGCTAGGGTTTGCTACAACATGCTCTCAATGTAAATCATATTTCATATGTTTCCAAGAGACAAGCCAGTCAGCCACCAAGTCATCCACCCAGCCAGTCACCCAGTCACCCAGCCAGCATCACGCTCTGTTGTATCTGCAGGGCTACTGCCACAGTGTAATTGACAGTGCATGTAAAAAAAAAAAAAAAAAAGGAGGGGGACCCTGTTTACAGAGCTGACTTAAAACTTGTCCCCTGTTGATTTGTTGACAGTGAAATATCAAATGACACCGAAGAGAAATAAGACGCTTTTATGATTTCTCATTATGAGACAGACAACAATGACGCCTGTCTCTAATTAGACAGAAGGGTTTTTTTTTAGTGTCGACTGACACGTGCTAACTAGATAAACAGTTCTTCAACATCTGTGCAAAGTGTTGTAGGAAGGGATGGAACAAGCCAGCAGCTTTGACTCACTTGGTGCTTGGCTGCAGGGGCAGAATGTTAACTGGAGGGGTTTTTTCTTTACACCTAGTTG
This sequence comes from Paralichthys olivaceus, assembly GCF_024713975.1. Classification (NCBI taxonomy): domain Eukaryota; kingdom Metazoa; phylum Chordata; class Actinopteri; order Pleuronectiformes; family Paralichthyidae; genus Paralichthys; species Paralichthys olivaceus. Next base: position 20,517,831 of record NC_091105.1, on the reverse strand, counting down.
GTTGACAGGACTTATTTTAAAGCAAGGAAGGATCTCTTTGTTTGTTTGGTTCAAGGAGACCACAGCATTAGACAAAGTCCTATTTGTGAAGGTCCCTCAATAGGTTTTTAAACCAACTCTTGAAAACTTAAACTGTGATTCCACCGAGAATCATGTATTATGGCTTACTTTCAATGTACTGTGGGTAAAGATATAAACTATGGATTACACTGCAAGTAAAAATCCGTCCACAGCCACAGTGAAAAATGAAACAGAATATAAACTTTGAATAAAATGTCAATGAACATCAGATCGTTTTAACTGTTCAGGTTTGGAGGGTTAACAAATGTATCAACTTTGGCTGAACTTCTCTCATCTCAACCTTCAGTTGAGCTTTCTAATGGAGCCCCAGCAGTAACAAGAAAAGTATAATGATTAAGAATTGTACAAGCACAGTGAGGGGGTATAACTTATCAACCTCAGATTTGTAAAATATGTTGATGTTTATCGTGATGATTATCGATATCACCTGATCAACTGAAAATTTAAATCTATATATAATTTGGCCATATCGTCCAGCCATGTCCCATTTGATAACAATGAAGAATCAACTGTTGCTATTAATTTTAGCCTGTTAGCTATAGCTCTCCTTTAAACTAACTGGTTTGTCTCGAGAGCTAGGATGAATTAACTATCATTATAGTGGAGGACCAACGGTGATGGCAGCAGCTGGCTGGTTACTTGCACAGTATAATTTCCTAAAAATGTTCCACAGAGACACACACAACTTTGTAACGCACATAACAACATTTTTTTCTCATGTTTTCTCATGATAGTCTAAAAGCTGCGATTGCAATTCCAATGTTACTGCCAATTGGTAAACATGCCACTATGAACACTCCCTCTTAAATTTAAGATTACTATACCACATGCACAAGTCTTTCGACCATATACTCAACCACCCATATCAGCCCAGTTGCTAAAAATGTGTAATCGTATTTACACAAAGCAATTTAATCCGTGTAAATCCAAACAATGGCTAAAGAGTGCTCGAAGGTTTTAAGCACATTCAACAGTTAGTTTCATGGCTCTGAAAAGCTTTGTAAGAGTGTCTGAAAACAATCAAAACAAATCCATGGAAAAACCGTCTTCCATTTATACTTCAAGTCATGGTAACTGTTGGTCACACACACACAGTCACAGCCTCTGCCAGTGCCAGCTATGTCCACCAACAACAGGCCCCGTCTGTCAGAGAGCATTACTCATCACGCCTTATCCTGGTGTTTGGCTTTCTTCGTCCCCAAAACAAAACAACGGCATGCTATAGCAACGTCAACGTGATCCCGTGACAGATCTGAAGTAACACAAATGCGGCAGAACTTAAAGTAAATTAGCCCTGCGTGATGAGTCGACCACGTCCGTCACTGCAAATCGCTGAGTTCTCCTCTAAAGCAAAGCAGATGCCATCGGAGCGGGCACGGCGAAAAGGACACTTCATACCATGATGATAGAAACAACAGAGCACTTTTCATACGAACAGAAAATGATGTTTTTCAGATGAGCGATCCAAATTGTTGTCAAGTGCTTTGCACAGCGACAGAAGCAGTGAGACTGAAATGACCTTTCCACATGATATTATGTAATGTCACTGATGAACTCGGATGGCCCAACCGGATTACCGTCTGCCGTCAACTGGACCACATAGATCCACTGTATACATCCAAAGTAAGAGGCTGGTTTCAGTTTTAAATCTGATCTAAAAAACATGAAAAACTAAATCATTCAGAATGTATAATACAATTTGTATTGATGCTGGAGATTGTTTGACTGATTATGACAAGTGGCTGAAGTCATAGCTTACCCACCCTTCTCTGTGTTATTGAATACAACGTATTCTCTGTGTGTTTGTGCAACAGTCACACCTCAACAGTCACTTGCATGCAAGCCCTACACACCCTAAAAAAAACCTAAAAATGAGTCAATTGTTAACTCTTGAAAAGTGTAAGATAAATGCATGTAGTCCATTTACGTGTCAGTGAAGATAAACTGATACCATATAGAGAAATAAAAAAAGCTATGAATAATATCATGGCTGCAGGTGTGCTGAGATTCAAGATGCAAAACACAGAATTGATTTCTCCGTGAGAAGATGTCAGTCAGAGAAAGAAACAGCAAATTAATAAATAAATAAAATGTCTTGTCAATAAGGCTACGACCAGGGCTGTAGTGGGGGGTAAACGCACGTAAACACTGTTAACTTTCCTTTTCAAATACAAAATAGCATTTACGCACCTTTTTATGGTGGTTTACTCACTGATTATTTTTAAAAGTTTGTTTACTGAGCATTATATGACAGTTCATAGCACAACCTCACCTTGTCCTTGATGCTCGAGCACCCCTAACATTAATCTCAACACCCCTAAAAATATAATTATGTCTTCAGATGTTTTAAAAGAATGTATGTATATTTTGGCCTGCATTTCAGACGTTTGGGGTTCATGTCAGTCCATCTTTGGGTTTTAAATGTATTGAATTAATAAATTGCTCTTGTGGTGAGGATTTAAAGGGATAGTTCACCGAAAAATGAAAATTCACTCATCATCTACTCACCACTTTGCCAATGTAGGGGTGAGTCCCCAAAACAGTTAAACGCACAGCGACGGCAATGAAAATCTGTCACTTTACACACATCCAACAAATAATCCTGGTTAACATTACAGGTTGCAAATGGTAAATGGTGGTTGCTTGTTTATCAGTCAGTAAGATTAACAGCATGCCTGTGTGACGCTTGATGAGCTCAATCAGGCTTAATTTGTAAGACGTTGTTATTCACTGCATTGATCTATCTGAATCAGATGCTAACAATTACATTATCAACTTAATTTCCAATGATGCTGGCTGGATATTAACCTGACCATTTTCACAATGATTGCAGTCTGTGTATGTTGTTATCTGAAATTACTACATGTTACATTACTGCATAAAGTAACATAAAATTGCAACACTCAAGTATTGTAGTCTCTCAAATGTGTATACAGTAATTGAGCTAATGAACTTAGATTAATTCCATCATTGTTTACCCCACATCAGTACAAATGAACACCAAAAACAATAATAATAACAAAATGCTAATTTGTTGGACTATATGCTTCAATTTCAGTTTTTCTAGTCTCTTTGTCTTTATAAAGTCTCGTATATGGCTGACTGAAGTCCATCCACCTTTTTAATAACAGTGTGAGAGAGCTGCCCGAAAATGATAGTTTACCCAACTTTTTTTTAACCACTATAGCCCTGGCTACGACAAATGTGTCACATCTGCAGCAGGGCCAGTGGTAAAATAATAAAAAGACAGGGATTCAAGTTGCTAACAAAATACTGTTGTAGACTGAGTAGAGAAGGTAAAGAGAAAAAAAAAGAAAAGTAAACATCAAAAAGAGATATTTCCCAAACTGTGTGTGTATGTGTGTGCGTGTGTATGTGCATGTGGGCAGTGTGGTGGTGTTGGTTTTAGCTTGGTAACACATCCCCAGGGCTACTGGTTCCTGCTGGTGTTAACCAGAACCCAGGTCTGGGGGCAATTGGGAGTGTTTGATCTGGAAGTTTCCACTGACCCAGGGCTCCCGTCAGCTGCTCTGCCTGGTTATGCAAATTCCCGGCTGGGTCTCTCCCTCACCATGGGCCGAGCCTTAATGACTCTCAGGATGGAGGGGGGCAGCCAAAACAAGTCTCCTTAGTGGGTATCTTGTTAAATTAAAGACTTGGGGCCACTCGGGGATCGGCTGGCCAGCCTCTGAACTACAGGAGGACGGCAGCAGGAACTTTGAGGAAAACAACTTCGGTGAATAAAAACAGCAGGAACTCGATTCGACGAGATGAGTAATCTGATACAAACAGGCAAATGAATATGCAAAAACAATGGTGTCAATATGACCAGTCAAATATATGTTCATCAGTTTGCAAAGCATGTACACTGGAAGGAATGAAGGAAAACTATGTATTTTCTTGTGGTTTGTGAATATTTTAACACGTGTATGTGGATTTAGGTATGTGTTCAGTTTGATTGGTCACTAACAATAGAAGCTATGTGTGTGGGCAGGTGTGAGTATACAGCTGAGTAGGTCGGTCAAGGATGTCCCATCTATGCTGGCATGGAGGTAGGCGGAAAACAAAGTAGTGTGGGAGTGTGTACAATCATCCGTCTTCACACACACACACACACACACACACACACACACACACACACACACACACACACACACACACACACGGACAGGCTGACAGAAAACCAGCACCGCACTCCGAAAACTACTCACACACTGCGAGACTCTTTGCCCTCCTCTTCCTCCTTTCTCCATCTCTCTTATTCTAATCTCAAGCTAATCTTTTCTCATTCTTACCTCCCCAAACCGACTCATATTTCACCACCCGTATCTTTACATTTTCTATTATCCACCACTGAAAAATGTGACCAATGGCGGCACTGTTTTGAAATAAAATATGAATCATGTCAGATAAAGATATGGTGTGGTTATTATTTATTTATTTGTATGAGTTTTCTTTTTTTCTTTCTTTTTATTCGTTAGCCATCGCTGGCCTTTGTTTACCCCCTCTTCCTACCATGTGTGAAATAAGTTACTCTTCTGCCAACTCGCAGATCCAACTAATTTCCGTCCCATTGTACTGCAGTAAATATAAAATAAGGTTTCTCATAAAAATAAAAAAAGAAGGAGCAAGGTCAGCTGACCAGCTAGCTGTGTCTGACCAGATTGGGACACCAAGAATGTAATTTAGTACACACACACAAGCATGGTTCTTGTATCTACAGCTCTGCCATATATATAATAGAGAGAGAAATAGGAAATATGAAGCCTTCAACCACAGCCCAGCAGTGTTACATATGAGGGGAGATCCCATCGGTCCGGCTCTGTATTTAGTATTTCTCGTGAGTAATCTTTTGTCATTTTATCACAAGAAATGAAATAATGGGGCAATCCTCTAATGAAAAATGAGGCCGTAACCGCGGCACAGGAGAGACCGAGAGACAAAGAGGAGAGAAAATGGCTCTGAATTTAAGGCTTACAAGGATAGCGAACGCTGTTATCCTGGACAAAAAAAAAACGCAGGTGTGCATCTCTAATTAGGCTAAATTAAATATGAAACCAGCCTTTGTGACAAAAGCAGGCATATAAGAGTAAAATAAAATCTATTAGCAAAAGTAAAATAATTTGAGTAGTCTTGGGTGGGCTTTAAATGTTTTAAAAATCTAAATGTAAAAAGTTTAAAAGTGATTTTGAATCTAGAAAAAGTTCTTGGTTGCGTCTTTAATCCACAAAAATTCAAAACGGAGATATAAATAAAAAATATACATTATCAGTGATTTATAAAATATTCTATCATATAAAATACACTGGTAAAAGTGATCACATTTTTTTATTTAGGTAAGAATAGTATCATATCATTATAAAAATATACTGTTACTTGTAAATGGTCCAATATATTTGTTTTGTATCAAAAGTAAAAGGCAGCAGATAATCATATTATCAGTATGATACACTACATATATGAAAAATCTATGTTTCAGAAATCTTTTCAACAACATTCATATGTTAAGCATTGTGTACTGGCTAGCATGTTGTGTTCTTTTAGAATGAGCTTTATTGGCCACGCATGTGAACACATAGAAGGAGTCTGACTCTGTTTTTTGTTTCTCCCAATGAACCCACACACTAATACAGTAGACATACAGCAGAACAAGTGGATCCTCTGTCTCTGCTGTGAAGTACACTTAAACCACATATTCACATTAACTTCACACATACACACGTACACACATACACACACACATAAACAGACACAGACAAACTGGTTGGCGGAGGCATACAACCGCAAGCCCGTAATTCTAGTTGGACTTGAAGAGGTACTTTTTATATCAAAGACTTGTCATTGATTAGCATTGGTTTTCTTTGCTTCCTGCAAATGGACTACATCAATCAACTGCCATGACAGGGGAGATCAAACACAACAATAAGACACACAACTCTATTCAGCTTAATGGACAAAGGAAGCAGACGTACAAAAGTAACCTAACAGGTGGGCATCTAAACGGTACAAACTAAATTTTGAAACAGCATTCATTGACAGGCTGACTCACAAATACACAAATGTCAAAAAAACAAAACCTACACAGACTTTAAATCTCCTCTGCAAACATGTACAAATATTAAACTACCCAATGAATATGCAAAAAATTGCCATGCTTAATTTAGATGAAGTTATTTATCCGGTTGCAGAGCGGAGATAGAAAAGAGCTTGTTTCTTCTCCACACACACACACACACACACACACACACACACACACACACACACACACACACACACACACACCGAGTCGATTATACTCTTTCATCTCCTTCAATTGTGTGTGTATGTAGCTGTGTATGTGCCCACGCGTGTCTGCATGCGTGCAGCTTCTGTTAAAAGTGTGTGTGACAGACAGTCTCTCCCTCCTTGCATCTGTGTTTAATTAAAGGCAGACTTTCGGCATCTCAAGCCACCGCCGCAGCCTGCGCACACACATGTATACAGCGACTGAGCGAGCAAGGGAGGGAGGCTGGCCCTAATGTGCATAATTAACTTAACCCCCATCACTTGACTTTAAAAGGGCTGTTTGGAGGACTGAGCAAAGCAAATGGAGGCTGGGAGAGTGGGTCCTTTATGTCTAAAATATTCATTACTGCATTTCAGAGCATTTTCAAGCATCCTCTGATTTTTGTTTTCATGTTCGGGAGGACAGATTGTTGCTAAGCACCTCTGAGACGACAGGAGAGGCCACTGGGAAATGGGACCAGTCACAATTTTAAATGACACACACAAAGTCACGAAAACACACACTCTTCAACAGACAAGCCTGGAAGTATCTCATGTGGTTACACTTCTCTTCTACTGACTGTGTAACAAGAGATGAAGAGAGAGCTTTTGCATGTGAAACACGGTGCAAACCAGCCAAGAGAGGCTGTCATGACTCCACCGAAGAGGAGTTGAGAGGAGGAAGGAGGACGGGAACAGGAGTGACTGGCCAAGAAAATCTCTCGCCCTCCGGCTTGGTCCTTTTTCCTCCTCCTCCTCCTCCTCTTATTCTTCCTCATCCTGCTGTGCCAGTACTGACTGCTACCAGCCACACACTTCACCTCCCATCAGGGTCAGGGCAGCAGCAAAAAGGTCAGCATGCCAACAGCTGATTGGCCGGAATGGCTCCAGTCGGCGGCTGGTAGCCAATGGGCATCCTGACGCACCTGATGTGACAAACACTGCTCCGAGCATCCTGCACAACAGGCCAGGGAGGATGGGCAGAGTGAAACAACAAAAACATGCAGCACTGCCAACAAAGAGAAATGAGAACAGACTGTTCAGTCCCACAGCAATGAATGAACCAAAAAACTGAAAACATTTTTTTGTATTGTCTTTTTAATATTCTGAGCGTGAATTGAACACATGAAGATCTACCAAAAATACTGGAAATCAGCAGCCTCATTCCAACAGTGTCACTAGGAACCTTGACCAATGAGCACTGCCATATTCCTTGCAGCTGCAGCTTCTGAACCAATTCCTGAGGTCACCTGCAGGCCACCAGCATCTATTGTTGCTAATGAAGTATAAAACTGACTACACAAGGAAACCAGCGCTGAACCTGTTTCAGTCAATACTGAACTGGCTGAAACTGTCCTCATCTCACACAATGAGGAGCATTTGACTGGACTCTGATCCCCAGATTCTAGAAAAGCAACCCACCAAAACATCATGAAAAGCATGACAAGTCAATTGAGGAAATTAGAATGGATATATTCATTTCCTGTGTATCAAGCAGTGGGAAATGCATATTCATAATGGGCCAGTTGCTAATTATCCAGTAATAGGAGTGTGTGTGTGTGTGTGTCTCTGTGTGTCTGTGTGTGTCTGTGTGTGTCTGTGTGTGTGTGTGTGTGTGTGTGTGTGTGTGTGTGGTTATTTAATGGGTAATTAGCCGAGATACGAAACTAATAAGCACTGTACCTCAAACACTGGCTCCTATTACAGTGAGTCTACAAATGTATCTGGGAAAAAAATCACGTGGATGGAAAAAACAAGATGTCGGGATGAGTCAACACACGCGCGCACACACAAACGCACACACACACACACACAGACTGAGCAGAGCTATAAAAAGTGCAAAGGGCCAAACTGCAGGGCTGTCTGTGTGTGTGCTTGTGTGTATATGCATGTGTGTGTGTGTGTGTTTGTGTGTGAGCGTGCCTGGCGGCGAATCTGTTCATGTGGCTCACACTGGAACAGATCAAAGGAGACGCATCATTTTTGGGCATGTGTGCTCCAGCTAACCCCCTCCCTCACATCCACATCCACCACCCCTCCATAATAGAACACAATAAGAACCAGCAGATCCGTCGTCAGCAGCTGATGTGGACGGACAAGAGCAGGAAATGGATTTGGAAACCTCCTCCAGCGCTCTGTCACATTTCCTTGCACTCTCTTGCTGACAAACAAGACGCATGCACCGGACTGTTTGACCACCCCCTTCCCCAGTGTCTCTCCCTCTCTCACAAGTATTTGACTTATGTAGGAAATGGGGGTGGAGTTAACTGCTGCTGCTGTTGTTGTTGTTGTTGTGCCCTTGAGCCCACATGCCAACCTGAACAAGTTAATGTCCAGCTGGGTAAATGCTATGGTTTGTTTGGGAGTACTGGTGGGCTGGCGGGCAACTCGGTGTGTGTGTGTGTCTGTGTTGTCTCTGGGTATTCTGGCTTCCTCCCACAGTACAAAGACATGCAGATTGGGGTTAGATTAATTGGAGACTCTAAATTGACAGTAGGTTTGAATGTGAGTGTAAATGGTTTGTCCCTGTATAGCCGTTATATAGATAACGTCTGGAGAATTTGGTCCAGACATCACCCGCAGTTTGCTTTTCAAACATGCACGATGCATTGGGACGTTTTCTACACAAACAAGGTCACAACAGCAACAAATCCTCCGCATTATTTAAGTGAGAGTTGGTGCAGCCAGGTGCAGCACTGAGAGACAGGAAGTGACATATTAATTCCACTGTGGAGATTGTGTGATTTTCTGGGCAACACACAGCCACTGGTGTCGGCTCTTATTGCCACATACTCTCTGCACATCCTTGTCAGCGTCTTCTACATGTGTGACACTGCTTTTTAACCAGGAAAATCTGTTTTCTTTTTTCCTCACATCTCATTCTCCGGACTGTCTGCAGACTTGATACTAGGAAGCCAGGCGGAGAAAGTCTGCAGATAATCCGGAGGCTCTCACTTGGACATTTGCATTTACACGTGAACCTCCTCCATGGAGAAAGTGCGGAGAATCTCCTGAGCTCAGTCTGAAAGCAGCTTTAGTTGGCCCTGCAATATGCTGGTGACTTGTTCAGTGTGTACCCCGCCTCTTGCCCAATGTCAGCTGGGATTGGCTCCAGCACGACCCTTTAAGGATAAGCAGTATAGATAATGGATGCATGGATGGATATTTTGACCGTCAATGAAATGTTTGAGGGAATTTTCAAGCAAAAAAGGCAAACAATTGATAAATCCAGTTTGTTAAATTAGGAAATTTTTAGTTTCTTTGTTTTGTATCACTGTTAAATTGAATTAGTTGGACAAAAGAAGACATTTGATAAACTTCACCTTTGAATATGGCAAATTATGACAAGCGTTTTTCATACCAAAGGATTAAACAAATAATTAAATATCAGCCGTTTTAGGTTAAGTTACTTTAAACTTTCTCATCTGGCTGCAATCACATCTAACCCATGTTAGAAATGAGAATACATGATTTTTGTGGCAGCCCATTTTTTGAAATCCACCAGTGTTACATAGCACAGCAGCCCGGTGAACTCCTCCCATCCCATACACACACACCAACATCCCCACACCGCCACTCTGCCACTGTAAGGCAGTGCTAATATTTGCCCGGCTCACTTCTAATACACATCAGCATCAGGAGTGTGTTTTCACTGTGCTGTCGCAAGCCAGAGAAAATATTTGCTTCCCTCAATGCTCCCCCACCTCCTCTGAAAAGTCCTCCTCCTCCTATTCCACCAGCACCAGCAACCGCCGCCCCCAGCCCAGACAGACACACACACAGCAACAGCCTCCCCCTTGATAGATAAATGGTGAGTGGATTTGCTTAGCAAATTGTTGTGCCACCTAAAACGACAAGACTTGTGTGGTAAAGATACATGTAAATAGTTGACGGGCAGAAAATGATTTTCCGTGATAGCCGGCCATTAGGCTGGTGCTCTCCGGCGTGGAGGGGTGTTATTGGAAGGGAAACCCTACACGTCTGCACAGACACTCTGAGGTAGATGGTCCACCAAGGCTTCACACATGTAGACACTCACACACACACACAGACATGTGCTTTAACACTTCACAAATGGTGTGTTTTGCTTCTCATTTTTCCTCTGGTTTGTGAAACATCATGACATTGTGGAGCCAGCCCCATTAAGGTAGGGCTTTAAAGCAAACATTACAGTGTCATCACACCACTTCAGACCTCCCCACTCACTGAATATCAAAGCCAGAGCAGCCGTCAAAAGCCTATATTAATCAATTTCAAACTGAACAGAAAATTGTTTCCTACTCTCCACCCTACGTCTCTGATTTAGAGCAATCTCGAACTCTCTGGAAAAAGAATTCACCTCCAAAACTCCGCAGTGAGAAACGAGAGGAGGCGAGAGGGGGAGAAGAAGGGAAAGAAAGAAGAAAAGAAAAGAGTCAGGGTCTAATTAGGAGTAATTACAGCCTTTTCATTTCCAACATGATGAAATAATTTGATTCTTTTTAAAGACGGGGGTCTGGTTTGCCTCAGCGCAGACAAAGCGCCCCTACGTCGAGAGTTGAGAGCTGTAGCAGGACAATGGCGGTCCTTCTGAGAGCTGAGCGTCACACCGGCCCATAAATCATGCCAAAGGTAAGCTTCAGACACAGCTATTTGACTGTGCCTTGCTGATGGCCGCCATACAGGGGTGACCCACATTAGCGAGATAAAATAAATATGGGCATTGGCAGCATTGAGATGGAGGAGAAGTGACATGTTAGAGGGAGAAAGGGGACATACGTCACCACAAAACACTTTGGCTTGAACAGACATCCATAGCGCATTGATAAAGGGCCATGTTGTTCCAATTCACTCTGTAGCGATGAAGTAAGAAACTAAAATGTATTGTGTTTCATCTAGAAGGAACTACTACTATAAGGATGGAAATAATCAAATACTCTTTGGTGAACAGAAGAGAAAGGTCTAAAAGACTTGTTTGAAAATGACGAAGATGGAGCAAGAAGGAAAATGATTCATCAGCACTAAGAGACAAGTATTGGAGTGTGCAGTTAGAGAAGAAAAGAGAAAGAAAGAGAGAAAAGAGGATGCTGGGGCATAATTACAAGTAAAATGCAGAGTAATTAACATAGAGAATAAGGGCTTCTAGTTTGTCTCATTCTTAGGCACCCTCCCAGAGGTTCTCCCATTGGAAGAGCTAAGGTAAGAAACAACTCAGGCTAACTTCGATTCCTTTTCATCTTACTAAGGACACAGCACATTTAGGGCTTTCACAGCTTAAAAGGCCTCCTTAATCAACAGCAACTCTTTCATGTGTTCAGCAATAAAGAGGAGAGATTCCTGTTTCCAAAGGCTAACAAGAAGAGTATTGAGAGTTTCTTGAGTCAAGTTCCAAACTGAAGATGGGTGGAGTGTTGAGCAAGTCGAAGGAAGAAATTGCCACTTAAATTCAACTTTATTGAATGAGTTACAAAGAATATTTAGTTAGTTGTGCACAAGGCTATAAAATGTACATTCCTGTGAATTGTGCTGAATTAACAGCTTCAAACATGATAGCCTGTATAATCTACAGTGATTAAGCATACTAATAGACTTCCACTATCTCTAGGTGATCCAAACACTTTTCAGAGGCTTGCAGGAGAACAAACAACTTTGCTGCTGATTCACTCTTTTTCACTTATTGTCTGCAATTTTATTGTCTCACAAAGAGCAAACAACAACTTGTTAGTCTGCATTTCTAAACTTCTGACTTTCACCAGTTTTCTGTTGCTCTCTGCTCCAACCCCCGTGGTTGGTTACTGATCCTAAATCTAAAAAAAAAACATTTTGAAGGCAAAATACTAAACCAACTGGGCAAAGCTTTTTGGAAACATTGCAACACTAGTAAACAGTGCACTCTTTTGGGACTATTTTCTGCTTTGGATTTAGCGTTTAGTAAATATTTCAGGCAGTATGTGGATCAACTTTAGACTCAATTTTGAATGAGGCATCTCCACTTTTTCCCACTATAGAGAAATCAAGCCAAAATATTCCAGATATGAACGCTGCCATCTTGCGCTGAAGACATCGTGTTGCGGTTCTAATCGGGGGATGAGCAAGGTCCTGAAATAATCTTTTACATGTTTTAGTTGGTTTCATGTCCCATCCACTAACATGAAGGGGCAATGTTCAAGACCTATAGTGCACCCAGCAACCAGGTGGCAATCAAGACACTTTGGCTTCACTTTTGGGGGACTGTCATATTATCTTTATATGCAGTCTATGGGATCAACTCGAAATAACCTGCATGCAACCTAGTGTCTCATTTAGTTGTGGATGAAAATGTCTGTCTGTAGAAGAGAGCAATGAGGTACATCAGACTTATGTAAAAGAGCAGAAGTTGTTAGAAGGGCCAATCATGTTAGGGCTGGACTCTTTACAGCAGTCGTTGACAGTAAAAAAATAAATAAAACATCAACAGACATCCTTCATCCTGCAAGCTGACAGGAGCTGGCTGAGGCTGACTGAGCCCAGACAGAGAAGTAAGGACGTTGAACACCAGCCTCCCTGCTCAGCCTCAGCAGCCTGCCTACAGCCAGCTTGGAGCAATCTCCTACAACTCCACCTGTCAATCAATGGACTTGGACTGCTCCTCCAGGGCCCAGTTGAGGGCCAGAGGGTGGCCCTACCGTCTCCCCGGAGGCCAATCCCAACCAGGATACATAGCAAGGAGAGGTAAAGTAAGCTTAAACAGTAAATAGTTGTCTTTCTGTCCTTGTTTTAAAGGGAGCAAGTGGGGTTTGTCTCAAAACATAAAGCAGATAGAAGATTTTTTTTGTAGAAAACTAAGCATCTAACAAACGGTTAGGTCAATCTTTTCCATTTAAGGAGCTATAGTCCTTCAACAGTTATTATTTCTGGTGCTTTGACAACAAATGTCAATAATAAAATAATGAAGTTTATTCATATTATAGGGTTGTTTGGCAAAGAGGGTCACATCTTTTGTAGTTCAGGTTGTGATCTTCTTTAAAAAACATCCTGCAGTTTGCCAATATCCATCATAAATTGCCATGGTTTTCCAGACTGTTTCTCCGGTTGTGTTAAATATTTTGCTGTTTGTGGAGCCGTTCACCAGACAGAAATTCTGTAACCAACTTTAAGAGAATTTGACCTCAAGACTTCTCTGTAGGTTCCAGTCAAAACCTGAAATCACTGAAAAGAACTCTGTTCTGTGGAAAGTGATTTTACCTACAAGATGATGTTTGACTTTTGCTGGGGCAATATACCCATGTCTGCACAGCTTCACATTTATCTGTATGTGTGTGTGGGCATGTCTGTGTGTATCTGTGTCCGATTCCAAGAGAACGGGAAAATAAAAGCAACAGAGATGATGGAGGTCAGAGCCCCCTTTCATGCTTACAATCATAGCAGAGGCCCCATTGGGCGTGTAAAGCTGAGCTGAGCATCTGTCTGTCTCGTCTCTCCTTTCCAAACCACACAGAAACACACACACACACATATATATATACACACACACACACACACACACACACACACACATGCATGGACAAGCTGAGATATAGACGTAACTATCCAGGCAGGCCTCCCTTTCCTTGCCTCCCCGTCCACCTGGCCGTTTGATGATGCCTCACTCGCTCATGACAAGGCATCGATTTTACTTCTAGCTGCCGTGTAAGCCGTCCGCCTGGAGGAATCCATTAGGGCCAAACAGTTCTCATCCTCCCATTGAGTGGCAGCCATGACAGCCCCCCACCCCCAATTGCCTCATTGCAGACTGACAGCTCTGCACTCAAACGGGCCTTTTTCACAGCAGCTCTAATAGTTTAAAACGCTTATCATTACCAGGCACAGACACATGGGGGCCGGATAGTGGCCGAGAAGGGAGGGATGGGTCTTGGAGGTAAGGTGTTTTGGCAGACTGCCCTTAGCCACACCTCCTCCTCTTCCTTCCATACCTCCATCCAACGCATCCATTCCCTATCATTCACCATCATGAACAGAAGCTGTCTGGAGAAGCTCTCAGGTAAAGAAATCCTTGATCTTCTGATCCACTTGCATTTTCAGTGGAACTGATATGAATACCACTATTTAGATCCCCCAGCATTGAGAGGAAAACCACTGACAGCTGTAACAGTGAGACCCTTATTCAATGTGTTTGACCATGACCCTGAGGATCAGCTTACACCTTTGGTAAATGGTGCTTCCCAAGGCTACTACAGAAGATATGAATGCTTTCTGTGTGTTCAACAAGCCAGCAGTGATTCTTTTAATAGAGTTTGAAGTGTAGTGAATAATTAGTGAATGCATGTGTGCTTGGAGGAGTGTGTATTAAGTGTGTGCAGGGTGTGCTGACTGAGGTAACAATTTTACCACATCTAGTTTCCAGGTATCCAGGGTTAAAGCCATGTCATTTGGCTGATTGGTTTCAGTGTTAAAATGGGTACAAGAATGTTTTCTCACCCTTGTGCGTACATGTTTAATGTTTTGGTAAAGAGATCGTCTAGTGGAGGTGGGTAAACACATTTTATTTTTAAAGTTAGAAAGGTATCCCACATGGACAGGGGATCAAGTGCTGCTTCGGCCACAATATTTTGTGCGAACTGATCCGAGCCTGAGAGGAAACTAACCAAACTCAACAGGCGATCTTTTTTTTGTGTCCAAACCAGACCTGAACCTGATGTTGTCCAAGATTACAGGCACTTGTCAGTTAGCCCAGCCAATGTGACCAAACCTGACCTCAAATATAATTTCAAATGGACTCATCAGTTTAGGTATCCACTCTCTGACAAGGAAATTGCTACGAAATGTTTGAATTCACAAAAAATGCCCCCTGGATAGTGATTTACACACTCAAGTACACACAGGTATGCTGTATGTACATATTGAAATAGGGACTGTTAAGAAGTTGACATGTCACACTAGAAGGTTTTACTACAGGCTTTCAACATCTTATACTTCAAAACAGAGTGTAAATCCTGCCCTGAATGCTGCATTCACACTCCCAGTAAAAGATGCCAAGACTTTATAAGTCACACTCTCACACACTTCAGTGTTTTCACCTGAGCTGTGTGCAGTCCGGCTTTACCAAAGGCTTTCCAGAGCGCATGTTCTCCATCTCAACAGCCACTCAGGAAGAAAAAGCATGACCTCACATAAAAATGACCCCGGGAGGAAATTCAAGTGTCAGACACACACAGAAATATGCCTGAAAAGAAGGAAAAAAGGAGGGGGAACACTGAACAAGTACCCGGTGATTAATTAGCTAATAATTAAGTCACAGGGTAAAATGCATTTTTCAATTAATTAAACCTTGCCTTGCACCATAAATCAAGCGAAACTGTCATTGTTTCACAAATTAAATATATACATTTCCAAGCAATAATACTGTTGATTGCATAACTGCAGGGCTCATCAGGGAGGGAAGGCATGACATGTGTGTGGCAGGCATTGACTCAGTCCAATGCCCCAAAACCTTTGACAGGCCCACAAGTCAATGGCAGCCAACACGCTCGAGGCCTCCACCAGTCAGACTCCACATCACACGCCTCCCGCATTCTGTAATGGGCCATCGCCAGTGTGCCTGAACAGCATTAGAATCTACAGGAATATTTATACATCACAGGCAGAGCAGTTACTTAGCAGATTTCTACCATAAAAGGAATTTGTATTTTTTTCTTACAGATTCAGTTTGTCATTGAATGACAGTCTATCATGCATCCAATAGGTCTGTCCAAGCAAAGTGACATAATATCTCTGCTTGCTTTCATTGCTCACAAAGGAAATTCATTACCTCACATTTACAAATGCACAAGCCAATAGATGCAATCATTATCCAAAATATATTGTTTGTCACCGATGGCAAATGATGGTATATTTTTCTTCCCAATGGTTCAGACGTTAATTTGCTGAAACATGATGTTGTAAAATGACAAAAACAAAGACACGCACTCCCACGTTCAACCCACACACACGCGCGCACACACAAATTCCAAGTGCCGTGTGAGACGTATAATGAACAATATGAACCACTGCCATCATTATCCTACACAATGTATTTGTTATCACTGCTCCCATAATGAAGTGTCTGTTTGATGGTTGGTACAAAGTCCCATTGCTCAATTGCTTTTCATAAAATGGCATCAATATATCTATGTGGACACACACACAGGAAGACATTGAAACGCACAGTTTGTACGCAATTAATCAGAAATAGCAAAAATGCCTGTGTGCAGAGCAAAGCACTGTTTTCAGCTTCATTTGTTTCAGCTCAAAATATGTTATGTTGCATGATTTAGAGGAAAAAGGTTTTTTTATTTTATGTGCACATAATTATTACTACTTATAATATACATATATATATTCTACAGCATTGAATTATTTCTAAAATCATAAAAGATTAGGCTAGAAAAGCTAATAGTAGTAATTACAATCCACTGTAGACAATTAACTACAAAACAAAATTCAGGTGGAGCCTACAAGTTGCAGCCTGATCTTTTCACTCTCTTTTTCTACGTGTCTAAGTTTTTTGAGGGAACTTGGTCTTGTCGTATCCATTTTGCCCTTGGCTAGCATACTAATATGGCCTTGGGTTGGAATAAATTACAGCTCAGATTAGCAGGAAGGATGAAGAGGAGGTTTTATTTTTAGAAATTAGAATATTTGTTACATTATTAAAGGAGGGGGGCATCCTTTGATTCCTCTAATGTCTTCTTTTTTTCTCTTCTGTTTTCTTTTTTTTTTTTTTACCCCCCCTTCTTCCTCACTGAGATAGTCCCCAAACTGCCTACCTGTGTAAAAACAGAAGTCTTCAGTGGACGTGAACATGGCTCAGGGACATGAAAGCAGCATGTCTCTCCCTCCCGTAGCCCAGCGCTGTGCTCGGCACGCCACACAAACTCTGAATTTACTGCCACAGCACATTTCTCCAACCCCGCACCCCCACCATCCTGCCTTCTTCATTATTCAATCAAATCTTTTTGTTAAGGGGGATTAACCTAGGTGTTTTCAAACAAAGGATCAACGACTATATGCAGATACAAAGCATGTGAGCAGTTAACCAATGCTGATTAAAATCTTTTTTATATAACCCTGCGTTTAACAGTTATTGCAAGTGTCAATGAGTTCGACATTCCTTTCGATTTAAGTAACCAAATCTGATCAAATCCAGGTCTTTCCACTGACGAACACCATCAGCTGTGGCAACAACAATAAGATGAGAGAGTTATTCCCTCATCTTGTCCCATGGGTCTGAGCGGTTGACCTATCAAGAGAGAGGAGAAAGAAAAAAACTTCACCTCACTAATGTTGTTTTCTCAAATGATTTTATGACAAGGGAGCAACAAGGCTGAAACAGGATTAGTCCACTGTGTCTGAATCCATTTAGTTAAGAATTGACCACATACTGATTTTATTTTAATCACAACAGACCCTTTTAATTATTGTAGTAATTAGTAAAATATATGTGCCTTCACCTCATATTGATCTATATTATCTGTACAGTTAGTGATGCAGAGGTCTGATTATTGACTAACAGCCCCCACCACTCACACACAGACCATCCCTTTAACTACTTCCCCACAACCCTCTCCTAACCCCTGGAGGCCGTTGATATCTCTCTCTCTCTCTCTCTCTCTTTCTCTTTCTCTAACACTGCCTCCCTCTTCTGCCTTGGAGGGATCGGTAGGGGGGGTCATGGGCTTTGTGTGTGTGTGTGTGTGTGTGTGTGTGTTGGCTGGGCTGTTTAGGCTGATGGGCCCCGAAGAGGACAGATGACCAGCAGAGCAGAAGAAACCGCAGAGCTGAATAACTCTTCCATCCCTCCGTCACGTCAGGAGGAATTCAGCGCTGCACGAGACACCCGGCCTAAGTGTTGTGACGCCTAATTACCACCAGCAGCAGCGCCCGGCGGCACCCAAGGCAGAGCGGCTCCTTCGGACGGACGGCCCTTTGTAGTTTCACACGCAGAAGGAAGAAAAAAGAGAAAGACGTCCATGTGATGCCAGCGGGCTGAATGTGTGTGTTGAGAGGTGGGCTAAAAAGAATGTGAGGTCTGTTTGAAGTTTGGAAGTTTTAGCCATTTTTTCCCTTGCTTCTCATAGGAGTGACTTTTCTGACTCATCAAAACGCCTCTTCCTTTCCTTCTTTACTTCCTTTGTTTTTAGGCATTTTTTTTCTTTTCCCACCACTGAGCGTGACACTTCGTCCTACTTTCCCCAGACAAGGCACCTTTAGCAATACCTCTAAAGTCTCAGCTGGGCTCCAGTCGCTGTGTGCTGAACATTCGCTCACGTGCTGCTGCATGGGTGGTATAACAGTGTGAGAATCACTTATTTCACAGATTTTTACAGGAATTGCAAGTTGAAAAGTAATTCAATGATTCTTCAAATATATGTCTTATAAATGAATTTGTGAAATGCAATTTTTTTGTATCAAAAATAATTTTTGTCTAAATTCCTAAAAACGTGGCCTCTTCTGTATCATGTACATTAATTGCAGCACAACATCCATACAGTATGTGGCCTGTGCATGGAAAAGTGTCAATGGTCAGTGTGCATCATGGCCAAATGACGTGTTTTTTTGCTCTGAGGAACATTCTTGCAGAACCAGTCCTATGCCATTAGCTGTACAGCAAATACGATTTCACGGACTCCATTGAGTCCTTCACCAAGAATTTGTGTTGAGGCGTTCATGTGGGCTTGAACACGAGGAGCAGCAGGGCCATCACACTTTGGTCCATCTCATTTTGAGCTGGCATGCTTACCACAGTTGCTCTCTCTCTCTCCTTCTCACACACACACACACACACACACACACACACACACACACACACACACATGCTCGTCCAGTGTGGAGGGGGTGCAGGAGCAGAGCGGGTGTTCCCTGGCACACTAATCGGCATGACAGAAATAAAATAAAGAGAGTTGGACTCCGTCAAAACATGTATGGCCCCTTAAACAGAGAGCTAATAAAAGAGCTAAAGCTGCTTGTCCATTCAGCTGAGTCTGCCTCATCACACACCAACAGTCACATTATCTTAATTCAGGGGATTCTTTTAAGTGTCTCCTTAAACAACCGAGAGAACGCCGCTCGGGAAAGACAAATGAGTTTACCAGTTATAGCAGGGGTAAGTGCCTAAATCCAGCACCATCGATCCCTATCTGGGTTATTACGGGGCTGTGAGCTGCCACCGGAGCTAGGCTGGTCGAAAAGGCTTAAAATATTACGGGGCTAAAGAGGGAGGAGAGATGTGTTTGAAGCGAGCCACCTCGTCCTCTGTGCTGGTCAATACCTGCAGGCGCCACAGGAAGGGCATTCACACATGCAAACACTCAGGAGTGACAGTCCCACCCCCACGTTGCTCATACACACACACACATTTATATATACATATTGGTAAAGGGATGCCTTCAGAACCAACAGATCGCCCCTGTGACTCCAAGGGGAAAATTGATTTTTCTCTCTCTTGTCTTTTTTTTTTTCCTGGGGAGGTGCTGGGCAGGTTTTTAACCTAACACTCTAACCTGAGTGTTAATGCACAAAGAGACATCATGTCCATTGATCCACTGGTGCCGCCAGAGCGTCTTTAAGTGTCTGAGGGGAAAGCAACACGGGGGGGTTTATGCTAAACTGGTGGGATCGTAGCCTTCATGTGGAAGCCTCATGAAAAAAATGTTTAGAATTTACAGCTCATTTATCACTGTTTGCAGTCTCTGCAGTCGTCATTGCCATTTGATAAAACTAAAATATTTCTATTCCACTACTTCCAGTTTT
Source organism: Paralichthys olivaceus (assembly GCF_024713975.1). Lineage (NCBI taxonomy): Eukaryota > Metazoa > Chordata > Actinopteri > Pleuronectiformes > Paralichthyidae > Paralichthys > Paralichthys olivaceus. The sequence goes on along the minus strand of NC_091105.1, from coordinate 20,497,740 downwards.
GGTAGCAAACTTTACACAAACAGCTGCTGTTTGCTGTGCTGCTTCAAGACAAAAAGTAATTTAGGCTCAGCAGAAAGTTTGGCAACGTATACAGTACCTGCAACAGTGGGTAGGAGTAGGACAAAGAAAGTACTCCAACCCTCCGGTGTAGCACATCCTGTCTGCTAATTATTGTTTCAAAAAAAAAAAAAAAGAATAAAATAAAATAATTAGGATTAATAATACATTAAAGACAACCAGAAAGAAAAATCCCAGCCATAAAACATATGTATTTTTAATATGAATCTCACTGAATCAATACCCTCAATTAGCAACAGCAAGCAAATTGCCAGGCGAGGCGTAATTACTCAAAGGTCAGTAGGTATTATTCACAGTCACTTTAGTTTACCACATTAGAACAAGACAGGACGTCGGGCTAAAATTATAAATTCCATTCCCATATCTGTCCTCTTCTGATTTAGATGGATGAAGAATAATTAACTCCTAATTATTCAGATCACTTAAGGCACTTTCTGGATCCACAAAAGAGATGCAGTCGTGTCTGTCAAACCACTTCAGCTGCTATCATTTAGAACGATCCAACAACTTGACCAATGACAACGGAGGGAGGACAAAAAATAAAAAGACTCCGGCTGCCTGTCTGCGTCACCCCCCCCCCAACGCCCTCCAGCTTCACCCATTTCTACCTCAGAGGGTCTTAAGGAAGCACACTTCCTTTAAATTCACCCATATGCAAATTTTAAGATGTGATTTGCATTTTAAAGTATTTAACTCCCCATATTTATTGGGCTCTGAGGCCTTGCTGATCATTGATTTATGTGCTTCCGGCAATCATATTTCCATATTTTGTGTGGTTTTTAACGACAGTAATAATTCAAATATGCAAAAAGTTGTTCTTTGAACGATATCTTTAATTATATCCTCAAAGCATCATTCCTTTTCGCTCCTTTTTTCAGTGCTGAAATTGTCTTTGAATAAAAAAGGCTGAAGAATCATAAATTCAACTACGCGATGAGACGTTGACGGGCAAAACTCCAGCTGGTTACCTTATGCACAGGGAGACGTCTTAGCATGTTTTGCCCATCTCCATAGCCACAAACAGACTCGGGGTGCTCTGCTGTACAGGGACCCATGTGACCTTGTCCACAAAGCCCTTTATTAATGCTGACATTCTTTCACCACAAATCCAGTCTCAGATTGTGAAATTCATCCTTTATACTCAACCAACAACAAAAAAAAACACACACGCGTACAACAAGGGGACCTTCCCCCTCTGTTTTGCCGCTAACACAGAAACTTTCTCTGTCACCTCTCCTTATTAGAGTTGTCAGAGTCGCCGCATGCTCTTATGAAAGCCGTCACCCTCCACATGATTAAAAGTGGCGGGTTCCCACCACCGTTTGGCCTATCAGCATCACCAAGCAGCCGTCAAATGTGTCTGCAGTCCTCCTTGCCCGTATTCCTTTTGTCACCTCGGCACGGCTCGGAAACTTTTTAGAATAATTGCTCATCCATACACGTGCACGGGCGAGATTAGATTAGAGGTGTTTGGTTGCAAAGGGGAAGATTAGGGTGTTTCATTATCTCGTTCATACTGTACGAGTCAATATGAAAATACAGGGGAAATTCATTTAGCAAGAGAGCCTGCACATTAGACCTCTGACCATAATGAGCTGCACAATAGCCTACTACATTGGAAATGATGGTCTCATCACACTGCACACCAGAATCCTGCAATGTCACTCTCTGCACATTGGAATTAAAATTATTATGACAAAAAGCATTATAAGTATTCAAATATTAAAATAAAATACAATTATATAATTTATAAACATCACCTCATCATCTCTGTGACACCTGCATCTAAACCTGTTTGAAAGCACATTTACTTTTTTCTCTCCCTCTCTCCCTTTTACACTCTCACACACACACACACACACACACACACAGGGAAAGAGAGAGAGAGAAAGAGAGAGAGGAGGAAGAGAAAAAAACACGAATAAAACAAAAAATAACATCACGCTGCTACATACAGTCTCCTATTAAAATGAATAGCTAATTACAATAGCAACAACTAAAATGACCATCAACAAATTAGTCGTTTTTGAAAATTAAACTGGTCAAACACAAAAAAAATGTGTATATCCCAGTGTCAACATAATTAATAGCAACAGTAATTACTGTTATAATGGTAATAATATTCCAATTGTCCTCATAATTCGTATCATCAAAATACATTCGTGTGGGAAATGGTGTTACAGCTTCGTAGTTTCCGATGCAGGAATGTAGAAAAGGGCGAGTTCAGTACAAGCCAAACACATTAACACAGAGGCCCTTGGAGGATGCATTTCACCCCAATGTTTAACTATCACTGCTGAGTCTTGCACCGAGTGCACGCAACATATGTTACAACCCCCCTTTCTCCCTTAACACACACACTCGCACACGCACAGACCCACCCACACCCCCTGAGACTCCCTGGCACACCACCCCTCCACTCTGCAATTAGGCTTTAAGCCTCACTTCAGATTTCTGCACTATGGCTCTACAACTGATCACTGCGGATCAGTGTTATTAAATTAAATTGATTTAATGTGATGTTTGTGACACATACACGGACACTCACTCATACATGCACCGACCAAACTCACTTTCTAAGTAGCAGCCAGCCACACTCCGGAGCAGATTTCTGCTTTTATCTTTGAGTCTGTCTAAAGGAGAGGACAGAGGGTGAATATTACAAACTAAATTGATAATGTTATATTTGAATATGTGTTAAATACAAAAATCTAACTGCACATTCACATTCATACACACACACAAATCAGAGACCACTCAACAAACACACACTTACACGTAGCACAAAAACAACAGTCGAGAGCGGTCAATGAGGAGGTTGAGAGCTGATCAGTTTGCAAAGCAAATAAAAAAAGTCTAAGGATAAAATCACTGGAATGTGTCACACAAACTGTAAAAGCACCTCAAATAATGTCACTGAGTTGTGATAGTGAAAGAAATGTTTTTGTTTTTAGTTTCTTTGTAAAAATTGGGATAAAGCAAATCAATTAGGCTCTGCTGAAAATCCCTCAGTTGGTGTAGCAGAGCTGTGAAACAGTGTAAAACTATTCTCACCGCCTCTCCACAAAGGTTATCGCGTTGTATCTTATTGCCTTTACCTGCTCCTATTCACTGTGTACATGCACTGATTTGAATAAGCACCCCTCCAGAGGCTCTCTTATCAGATTCCAGACGGGTGTGCCAACGCAGCAGTATCAGGTACACGCCATCTCTCTCTCTGCACCCACTCCCAAAAAAGAAAAAAAAAGGTTAGAAGAGAAGAAAGAAGAGGAAGAGAAGAAGAGTGTTGGTTTGCTCATCTGGGATCGGCGGCCTGATAACACGATCTGGCTATAATCACATCCAGGCTTGATATGCACAAAGTGACCAAAGTAGAAACACCGAGTTAATCCTTCTCTGGAAATTATTCCCATTTTCTTTTTTTTTCCATTTTACATGCATTTTTAAAATCCAGAATATATTTATATCATATATTTATATTACTGCTGACCTACAGACTCATCAATATATTTCACCTATATAACGCATATTATAATGTGCAGAATTTTTAAGTGAGATATTATTAAAAAAATCATTAAGTGGTGCGATAAAAAAAAAATTGTGGATCCACTAATGTGCTGCAATTACCCACCGAAGGCATGATATTTTAAAGATTTCATTTCATTAATAGCTTACATCAGGACTTTCACTCTACACAGCCACAGGAATAAAATTCCCAAAAGATGCACTGGTTTCCAGTTTCATGTTTGCTTTTGCTCCGTTAGGGGGAAAACACCGGCGTGGGGAAGGCATCAGTCAGTGAGGTTAGCGAGCATGGTAGCAACATTAAACAGAGAGTGCATCCTCCTCGGGTAGGGTAAACACACGCAAACACGCACAGAGGCCATGCCCGTTTCCCCAGTCCTCTTAACAGGCTAACTTGCTCTCTTCATTAGGGTGCTGTGGGGACTTATCACTGTGTAGTCTTTGTCCTTGCTGTAATTGCCCTCTCGGCATGTCAGCCCCCACCCACCCACCCACCCACTCACCACCACCATCACAGGAGCCCCACACCCAGCCAGCCAGCCAGCCCAGCATCAGCCCCCTCGTGACAGGCCTGGTGAGACGGCGGTGCAGGGAGCCTCTCCTGAGACCTGCTGATCAGCCCCCGAGGTCCACCGGCATAGAGAGGCTTGTCCTAGTTAAAGCAGCACCGGCAGGGACACCCCTCTGAACGCTACGTCTGCCCTGCCACAAGCCCAGCCTCCGACTTCGCTCATTTACTACTGCACTAACACCCACTGTGCTAGTTCACCAAAGGGACTGGGAAATATTCTCTCAACAAATTTCCTACTTTTGAAAGTGTGACTCGGAAACTCAAGTACATTAAAAATGAGCCGTCGCCCTTTGTAGACTTCTACACTTTTATTTAATTGTACAATTAACCATCCATAAACCTGTTCTATCTATAAAAAAAAGTTTTCTTTATCTGACATACACCATTTCTGACATCGTCACTGACTCGCACAATTATACCCAACACATATTCTCATTGTGCTTCGCCTAAAAATTACAAATATCCATTGAGATAACTGTTAAAAGTCACATATTTGAATAAACCTTTGAAAAGAACGAATAGAATCCTAATTGCATTTCATTCATGCAAGAGATCCACACACCAGGCAGTCAGTCACAAATTGCAAACGTTATCTGAGACTGTGGGTTTCTTGCAAGTTGAATGGCGCCATCTACTGTTCGGTAAAAAGACAGCAAGTCCTGAGCACCGGCATCTGTTTCTTTGAGCTCCAAACTGGACTCGCTAAAGTAAATGAGTTGTTTTGGCTTTACTTGAAGCTTATGTAGCCTGTGAAAGTCTCAGTAATCAGGGTTTTGCTGGAGGGGGGTTGGATGGCAAGAGGCAGGCTTTGAAATGACCATAAAAGTGGGAAGAGTGAACCCCTTAATTTGAAATTTAACTGTAATAGACACAGAGCTATCAGTGCTGCGGCATAATCCTGACCTCTGTTTGTTATGCTGAATAAACAGAATAAATTAATAAATGCTTCCTCTTCACATGGCGTGCTCTTCCTCATCAAGCTCAATGTTTGTTTTTTTTTTCCATCCGGGTAATCGATGTGTCAGCGTTTTCACGGCCGGCTGCAGGGGTTTAGACCCAGGCCTCTGTCTGGAGGGGCTCGGTGGTGCGGGGTTAACGTAGTGCTGTATTGGAGGAGAGCAAAGACAATGTGGCCGACAATGGGGTCTACTTCTTTTATGGTCACATGTCCACTTCTCTTTTCCTGCAGAAGTGACACTTGTGGATACCGGAATGGATATGAAATAAGCGGCTCCCCCAGCCCACTTCACCCATTTTATTCCTCCTCCAAAAATTACCCCCATCTCCCCCCTGGCAGGAGCTTCAACACAGTTTGGTGGCAACTTTGTTGATGAAGAGATTTTAGTGGCAGCCACAAAGACTGATCCCAACCTCCGCCACTACTAAACCCAACATGCACTGCTGAGGCCACGGAAGATGCAGGGAAACAAACAGTGAGACATAAAGAGATCTGACGTGCAGTATAACGTTTTAATAACTTTGTTGCTCCACATCTGAAATGCAAACACATTAAAGTGGACACGGTGCCCCTCTCATTAAACACACAGCCGTGCAAACATAATCTATCCCTCCCTCCACACTTGTACAAACACACACCAAGACCTCATTGCCTTTTTGCATCCGTGCATCCATCCAACGGATGCCACCAACAAGCCTTGGGAGTTTTTCTACGGGGGTGTTTTATGGGTCCCACGGGGCTCTGAGACAGTGAGATGTGACTATAGCACACAGAGGATCCCAGTCAAGGACACAGGCAGCATCACTCACTCTGCCATTATTTGCTCATATTTAAAGCTGGGGGAGGTACAGGGGCCACCTGAGAGACTGTAGCTGCACATGCAGAGGAGGATGGGTGATTTCAGAGTCCGACGGGTGTGCTGAGCGACTGCGGGGTAAAGGAGATGCAACGGAGAGAGAGAGGGAGCGAGAGGGAGGGAGTGACGGAGGGCTTTATATGTCAGCCCGGTGATACTAGCGTTTTTATGGCCGAATATTTTTCCTCTTGTCAGAGCTGGATAAGGAATCACCATAAGGTTGGGGAGCATGAATATTGCCCTTGAGGGCCCACTGTGGCTGCTCCTGTTTATGGTTGACTTGCAATCAGCCACCGATTCAGGACCTGCAACCCCTCATCCATCCACGTCAGCAATTAATCAATTAAACGTGCGGCGGGGAGGAGTGGGATCGGCTAGGTGTGTTAATACAATAGCCTGTTAAGGTTGATGTAATTTCATCACTAATGTCACCCATTCATCAAGTCTTATTATCTGTTTCACATAGACAATGGTCAATATCACTTCATAAATCTGAAAATCATGGGGATCTTGTGATATTAAGCCTGAAGGATGCTATGGAATGATGGACTGCTGAGCATCAGTGCCGAAGTTAACAAGTAAACCTACTGAAAGAAGCAGCAAACCTAATTTGAGTGATTATAAAACTCAAGTAGAGAGATTCTATGTAATCACTCCGTAAATGTGCATTAAAAATGGAACTGGATCACAGCTAACAAACACTGTCTGAGAACATTTCTGTCCTCCCGTATGTTTGGTCGTAATAACAGATGACATAACTATGCTTTTTCTAAGACAAAGGCTGCAAAACATACATTATGTCTCTAATTAATCTTTATGGGGTGGAAATAAGAAAAAAAATCAACCCCGAATATAGATTCATTCTGGCCCCCAGCCTCCACTTGAAGAACCACAGACAAGATGGGACAGATATCCTGCCACCACAATGTTGCATGAATACTTTTTTACCGTAGAGGACAGTGTAGGCGGAGGCCTCGTCCGCTTGTGTGCCTGTTATGAGCATGTGTGGGCCAGACCACATGTGATACACAAAGTGAGAGCGGTATTTGGCACACTAATGGATATGTGGTCTTGTATCACAAACAGTGTTTATTGGAATCAAGCCACTGACAGCTGACAGTTTGTTCCACTATTTCATAACTTTAAATGTCAGTGTGTTCAGGGCCAAGTCATCTAAAAACTTACAAAGACTCAGAGATATTTTTATTCCTCTTGAAGGGTATTAAGCTCTTCTTACTTTTTGCATTCAAATTATAACTATTGCTCTGGTTGCACTGCTGAGCTGACTCGTCCTTCTTGTTCAACACTTTTGTTGTGCTAACTTAGATATGACAAATAAAACTTAAGACTTGAAACTAGAATAAGGATGAGACACAACAGTGTGACACTGTGACTGTTGGGTACTAGTAACTCAAACAGCCACAACACAATTATCTTTTTTATACCTACTGGTCCTGTCGCATACTGAGACATCTGAGTTGTTATTGGTCTTTCTTCTGGTTGAGATTTTTAGAATTTAAAGCATCATAACAATAATGTATTGATAATTGATTATATGATATCAATAATAAGGCTCTTTTATCAATCTGTGCCCATAGAGCAACAGTATGGACGACTTTTCTTATAAAGTTGTTAATTTAAGAAAAAAGTTTGCTGCGCCATGTGCATAGTTCAAAAACCAGTCTATTAATTAGTCATGGGTGTGGCAGATCATTATTACAAGTGCAGATTTGCCAGGTAGTAAGAAAGGAAACACAGAATTGAAATACATCCTTAAAATAACATTATAAAACTGCAATATTAAGATCAGGCATTTATTGATCACTCACCTTCTGTGATTCAGACAGTGATACATCAGCAATGTGTCTGACTACTCCTTTTTTTTTATGGCCAATGGGTGCTCAGCTGGGTGCATTTGTTATTTAAATGAAATGAGTGCTGACTAGGAAAATAAAAAAACTGCATTTGTCTGGAACTAGCAAAGACACCTGGGTTAAGTGTGGGGCCTCTTGGCCCCTTAAGAGCAAAGTTTAAAGAAGCAGCATACTGTAGATTAATCGTACAATAAATACAGCACATAATCAAACATACTGTATCGTATCAATCGTATTACAAGTACAACACAGACTGACTGACATCCAATTTTTAAAAGAAGGCCAGTACCTGCCCTGTATATCGTTCTAATCCTACTAACAGCTTCAGTCAGACAAAGAGCCTCCCTTCTACCCAGGCCAACATTTCCCCAGCACTCCCAGCAGGTACATCAGCTCAATTATGATGATGGCAATGACTGATTGCATTTTACCTCTCCCCTGTTCCCCCAATAAGTCTGGCCACAGACAGATAGAGAGAAAGAGAGACAGAAGAAGAGGAGGAGAGGGAGAAGGAGAGAGACAGAGAGAGAGATAGCAGCGTCATCTCCGCTGAGCTACAAGCATCCCAGATGCCAGTCTCCGGGACAGTATCAAACATCTCGGTGGCAGACTCACCATGAAAATAATCTATACCTACAGGAAGTCAATTAAAAAGTGCCAGGGGAGATTAAGAACAGTGTGACAGCTTTTCGTCAGGCCACGGGTTCGTCTGGGAGAACCAGAGTGTCTGCTGTGTGAGTGAGTTTAAGGTGAAGTGTGTGTTGGTAGTAAAAGACGTTGGGAGGCGGGCAGTGGCGGTGGCGGTGGAGGGAGGAAACAGTTGCCGAACATCCTTAAAAGCCCCCTCATGAATATTAAAAAGGCCCTTGGCAGACGGCAGCTCTGCCACATGTTTGCAAACCAGCGTAATGTGTCTGTTTGCGCCGAGAAAGGGCTCAGTCCTGTTATCAATTAAATCAAGCCTTGTCAGTCTGAAGGCCCTCTCAATGGAGGGACAGCCCAGTCCCCTCCACACATCAACTCAGCTTTGTGTCAACCATCCATCTCTCATCCTCCCCTCCACTTCCTCCGCTCTCCCGGTTGCCATCTTTATCAGCCTTGACTCACTCTCCCTCTCTCTCTCTCTCTCTCTCTCTCCCCCTCTTCTCTCCCTCACTCTCCGTCTCTCAAGCAGCCGGTAACTGAATGCAGAAATTACTCTCCCCTCCACCTTTAACTCCCACTAAATCTTTCCCCTTTTCCACTTTGCTGAGCAGGGATATTTTATTCCTCCATCAAATATGCATCCCATTAATTAAGTTAAATTACTCCTGACTGCCAAATATCCCCTGCCCCGATGGATGTCAACACAGAAATGCATGACTGTGAACCTGCAATGACACGGCCCCAACACTTAAACATGAGTTACAGCCCTTTTCAGCTCCATCCATGGGCAGATTACCAGACACTTTGGGCTGCTAGAATTAAGCGCTGTTCGCTCCTTCCCCTCCACCCAGTTTTTAATAAGTGCACAATGGATGACACTCGCACTTCTGACAATGAGGGGACTGATATTTTAATTACACCCCCTTTTTTCATCTGCCTTCCTCTTCATCTTTTAATTGCTGCTGTTAATCACTCATTAAATTCCCTCTTTATTTTTTTTTCCTCCTACAATGTACCTATGACATGATTAGCTCTATAGAAGGGATTGTTCAGCAATGTTTTTTTTTAATTATTCAGCTTCTTTAAAGGTATAAAGTTTCTTTTGTAGAGGAGCAAGTTTAGGGTGCAGGGTGTAAACTCAATTTACTCATGTTTCTCTATCAAATGGAGGTAAATTGCCTTTTTTAGCACGTAATAATCTTTAGAAGGTAAATGTAAAGTGTATGAATTTATCAAGATAGGGTTTTGCTTGGCAAGGATAACTACTTCTCTTCGTTTTGTTTTTTTGTTCAGTAAGTGCTGCAAGTTGAGATTTAACAAAAAGTGAAAAAAGAGCTAAGAAAGGCTGAGGCCACAAGAAGTTTTTTTTTTTAAGAAGTGAAGATACTGAGATCATACAAAGTGCAGACAATATCCTCTTACCTTAGACAGCCCTTGAGAGTAGTATAACTTACCATTATCGGCCTATGTGCTGTGCTGGCTCCCTAGCTTAACGACTGATCTTGCCGATTAGCGACTGGACCCGATGTTATGTTTTTGTTTGTCTTTGATTAAAGGGAAATACTTTGATTACGAAGCCCCCAGGTCCCTGTTGGGAACCCACTGAAGAATATGAGATTGTTATTAAAACCTAATAGTACTGATCTGCTGACAGAGATTTTTCTCTTTGTCGCTCATGCTCAAGAGATGCTGAGTGTGGTCCCGTTCGAATCCTTCAAAAGTCTCCTTTCACCAACATGAGACTTTATCTCCCATGAGTAATTGTGTTATAATTTCAAACACCAATTGAATAGCTTCCATTGCCATTATCTGCTGAGTATGAGGCCAATAATCCAAACTCAACTCATGAAGCCCTTTGTTTGTTGTTGTACCTTCCGCTGAGAGCAATCTGCGAGAACACGTCACTTATGAGGAAATACAATCCAGCTTCAAAACAAGTATAAAAAGTGTAAAACTGTTCACTGCTGGATTTATATTGATACATCGGTGCTGCATGGAATTCTGATTCCTCTCTCTTCTCTGTTTTCCCCCCTCTTTTACTTTTTTCTGTTTGTGCATGTGTGCCCGTGTGCATGAGTGTGTTTCTATTGCAAAAAACATTAATTTTACAAACATCAGCCCAAGGCTACTAAACGCATCCAATCCATTATGCTGCGCTTTATCGTGTTATGGGGGGTAACGGGCTGTAAAGCTGTCTTGGTCATAAAGAGCGATCGCAGAGTGCCGAGTCAAACCAGAACGCCGAGCTCTCCGAGCCATGCGCAGCCCTCGTTATCATCAGAACAGCTCCTTCACATACTTAACCTTTCCAGACCAGCCTTTCTGCATTATTTTCCAAATGACCTTTAGCGTTACTTATTTCATTTCCGATAATGGCACACTAAATTTAGTTAAATGCATCAGAGCAAAATGTGTTTATTTTGGTGAAGAGGACTACAGTGACTGACAAGGACCATGTTCCAGCACAAACTCTAAAGCCTCCGAAGCAGTAAACATGAATCCATCTTCCTGATGGTAATAAACACCAGGCTGCGTGTCTGATGAGCACACATAAATTAGATGGATAAAAACAAATAAAAAGGGCCCACACATCTAAGTAAGAAGTACCATCCAAAGATACTTGATAAGAAGTTCAAGGTTGCACCACAGGGCACAACCCCTGGGTCAAGGCTCGGAGGTTATAGGTAAAGACAAGGTTTTAATTTACCTCTTAAATAAAGCTACATATGAGATCAATTCAAATGAAAACCATGATAAAAAGTGTAAAAAGAGTTGATAAGATCTGTGACAGTCTGCCCTGAGGTGAAACTATCATTTTTTTATATTCTCTGGCATAACATTCCACCAAGTGTAAATTTACAAGCAAAGTTGATAAAAAAAAACACTAACCAAAAATTTGAAAACACACAAAATGCGTACCGAACCTGAATTGTTTGAGGAAAATAGTCTGTGTTTACGTTTATTGCTTGATAATGAATTCAAAGATCCACTTCCTGCCAACGCACAGTGCACGCTCTTGGTCACAAACAGCTTAACAGTTTAGAACTGTATCAGCTTTCAAAAGGTCTAACTTGAACATAAATATGTAGCTACCCTGGAGCTGTTGTATCACAGACACGATCCCTCAGCCGGCAAGGAGCAGTGTGTTTAACGTCCTCGCCGTGTAAGCGGAGGGGGTGGGGTGAAGGGATCTTAGTGAAATCGCTAATGTACGTGATGATTAAGTGTAACTCAAATACAGAGTGTGTTGTTCACAGGCCTGACAGGCAGTAATTTGGTGTATTATATTCTGCAGTTTTAATTGCACGCCACCAACGTGTCCCTCTGACACGTTATGAAGCGATGATGTACAATTATTTCGGGGCGGCGGGAGATCAGTGGAGTGACATTATAATCATCCTCATAGGGTTCCCTCTCTTCATCTGCAACAACCATTAATGTTTAAATGGGAGGAAGGGAAGAAAAAAAAAACATAAAAATAGTTCTCAGGGAGTTCTAACCAGAATCTGTTTGAGGATTATAGAGAATCACGTCAGGGGAGAAGGAGAGGGGTGTGGATAGACAATAGAGGGGCTGAGTTAAGTGACGGCTTTCTCTGGATAAGCAGCAAGCTAAGATGCTTCTCCACTGTCACTGCCAGGCCTCACACTACTCATACAGGCCCGGGCATTAAGGCACATTACAGCGGATGAGCCACGCAGGGCGGAACTGATGGGCTATTCTGGGAACAGACCAGACAATCTCACAAGACAGGGGGGACATAAAAACCCTGACATGAGCCAGCCCCATCCTGTTAACAGTCAAATCACACACACAACACCCAACATGAAATCATGACTATATATACTCTCTCCAACACTAAGTCAAGAAAACTGAGACGCGAGAGGGAGAGGGGGAGGGAAAAACACAATGCAGCCTCCTCCGCACGGGAGACAAACTTTAGCACATCGCAAACTTTCTGTGTTGCGAGAAAGCAACGTGTTTTTTTTTTTTTTATGTTTTGTTCAAATTCCTGAAGTGACACTAGGAAACGGGCGGCTTATGACCCATAATCATTAAATGGCAGTGCACAAGAGGACAATCTTTGTCCATTATAGTGTTAATACTTTTAAGGCCCGGGGCTGAGATATTAAACCAATGCTTCAAAGCATTTAGACGCTTTATGCATAATTTAACACCTACAACAGCACTGGATGTCCGTTGCATCTTTGGGGAGGACGAGAGCGAGAAGGTGGAAATGCTGAATCCAGGGCCTTTCGTGGATGATGGAGGAGAGGAGGTGGAGGCTCATTAAGTGGCCGAGCCCCACTGTGGACAAAACATGCCAGGAGGAAACACAAGAATCAGCCGTCTCACATGCTGGAGGATTTTTTTTATCCAATTATATATGAGAAATCTTATCTTGCATGCTAACAGCCAATTTCTGTTTTTTTTTCCTGCTGCTTTTGCATCTTAAGAGTTCTTTATAGTCAAATTAAGATGGACCTAAAGACAAAGATAGGAAGATAGATAGAGTAGAAACTGACAAACAGACGTGTGGAGCAAACTGAGAGAAACGGTGAGGCAGAGACCGAGAGACTATAAAGTGTTAGCAGTGATGAGCAGAGGCTCTGACCAGCATGCTCAGGTTTGATTGGCAGCGCGGTCAAGGGTTCCAATCTGTTCCGGCCTCGCATTTGCATTTGTTAATTAAATGCCACAACAATATGATCTTTAACTATCAGCAACTTCCCCCCCGCTCCTGAGAACAGACCAGCTGCGGCGGATTGAAGGTAAAGTGGACAGCTGAGGTGCAGCGCAGACGTTTGCTCACATTCTCCGCACAGAGGGAAGGGACAACCAGCCGATCGATGCCCGTAAAGAGAGATTTCTTTTACAGGAGTGAAAAAACACAAACACAATATGATGAGCCAGTCTAAACAAAATGGTGATAAACTAGTCCCGCAAAACTCCATAACCCGGGGGCGGCCCTAGAAGCTAAAAGTGAGATATAAATGAATGAAATCAAGATTGTATATTTATATATATTGTCAAAGAGCAGCATAAACACAGTCTTGTGCTAATTGAAATGATAAATGGTGATTACACATAAAAATCCCTGCAATTTTCTTTTTTTGGTTTAGAGAAAATGTTGCCCCGTCATTAGTATCCCCCGGGGATTGCAGAACTTAATCGCAGTATAATCTCACTTTTCTAGGTCACCCAAAACAAAACGGGTAATCACATAACGCATTTTACCTGATCCACGGCCATCCATTACAAACGTGCTTTAGATCCCGATTAAGGATGTGTTGTCAAATGTGAAAAGTTTGAGAAGGGGTGGGGGGGGGTACAGGTTATGTGTATGTATGGCTCTGGCCTTAATGAGGGTGTTTCTGGGGGTTTTCTTTGTGTTTGCTGCTCTTTAGTCAGGAGGAGGGATGGCCTGGTGATCAGTCAGTACTGAAACAGCACACACAGGGCCGATTTGTCACCAGTGGCTGGCACTGGCAGCACACAGCTCCTCCATCCACATGATTTGTGAAACCAGGGGCTGTATTTAGTAGTCCCATTTAAAGGCATATTGGAGAACTGTTCTGTATGTGTGTGTGTGTGTGTGTGTGTGTGTGTGTGAGCGTGTATGTAAAGCTGGATGCTTGGTCAAAGCCCAACACATTTGCAGCACTTGGGAGAAGAGGGGTTTCAGCTGGAGGGCTTGTGAAACATGATCCTTTCCTCTCATTAAAGGAGAGGCTGTGTTTAAACCAAAGCTTGTTTGCTCCTGCTGTAATATGTTTGCGAACATCAGCGGGAGCAAATAAACACGTTCGCACTGCGTGGCTTGAGAAGAACAAAATAAGCCCGCGACTGAACTAAATGGAACGGTTTACACAGAATTACACAGAGGGAGAAACTAATAACTCTACATATGTCTTCATCTTAGCGAGTGGGTAGCGGCGAAAGCTCGATGGCACAAAGCTGGAAATCCCACAATTTGCTCTATTCCCCAACTGCATGTTAAACAGCTTAACACGTCCATTTGAACATGGCAAGGCAGTGAGGAGGTCTACCACGGGACTGAACGAGCTGAACACAACATATGGTCCACATGTAGGGGGTACAAGGTAGTGGGATAATAATTGTTCTCTTGCACTACTGGGTATTTATAGGCTCGTGGTTACCTACATAAACTTCCAATTAGGAATATTTGTACAGCTGAAACCATGAAGACGGTAAAATAAACGCTTTCTATTTCTTTTACCTTTAATTTGCAGGGAATGTCCAGTAGAAGCAATATATTACACTTTTTAAGAAGGGCCTGGGACCATTTAAAAGGTTAAAGAAAGTTTATTCACACATTAAGGTGAAACTATTACTAAATGTTTGAATGGCTTTAGCTTGTACGGCCCTTTTTCCCTGTTTTCTTGCTTGAATAAATATTAGCACATGTGTTCAGTATTTCAAGCTGAACTTCTTCATTCAGGCACTGAAGGAAAAGGATTAATTTTTTTATTTACTGATTGATTTTACGGATTGAAAGCTCAAAATTTTCCACAAAATAATCTTCTTCGGATTAGTAGCAAATTAATCGTACTTCTCTTGATGCAGCCAAACAGGATTTAAGTGGCTTGAAATATGAAGTTGCCTGAAACGAACACCGGACGAGAGGGACGTTTCAATTTTAACCCTCAGATCAAAACCTTTGGCAGCTGATCTGGAAACAGAATCAAAGTCTGCTATCATAGCTCATAACTTAATCAGGTCAGAATAGAAGAGCATTAGACTTTCAGTCTAACAAACACAGAGACACTTCTGTGTCTCAGTTTGCAAATCTCACGCTCACACTCCTATTTTGAGGACATACTGTAAGTAGGATCACACTGTGTGTATGTCAGCATGCAGTGAATTATGAGAACCCAGATGAACTCAAAACGACGAACACATTGACCGACACTTTTTAGCCTTAACAGGCCCCATCCTGGCTGCTCAGTGGAAGAAGATTAACCACCAACGTAACAGGACAGAGGCGGAGGACATGTCATCGGTGCAGACTGCAGCATATTTTCCATGTCACATGACAAAGAGGGGCACACACGAGAAGGTTAAATGTTGGCTGAAGTAATCTGCATAGGAGTACAAGTGTGTATTAAAGGACAGAAAAGTATCACATGTCCAGGACAGTTTTCAGTCACTTTTAAAGAGACTGAAGTCACTGTTCGTCTTTGGAACTCACCCACAGATGTCACATTTGTACTCTCTCATGCCCAGGTGTCTCTTCACGTGGTTCCTGGCGTCTCCCAGCTGAGCCGTTGCAAAGTTGCAGATCTTGCACATGAAGGGCTTAGATCCTGTAAAACAAAGCAGGGAGAGTTCGTATGCCGCAATAATATTACATTTGAAAGAAAAAAGTGGCAATTTTAATAAAACATGACTGCATAACAGCATGGGCAAAAATGTGATTTTACATTACAGATCATTTTTCAATGCCAGGCTTGTAAGGCTTATTAGTTCTGTGCTTCTGCCTACTTCACAGCCACAAAATGACTTCAGAATTATAAAAACAGATGCCCTTACTCCAGTCCCTATAAAAACTACAGTCACACTCCAAGTGTCATGCATCTCTTCTTTCACTCTCTATCTATCCTTGTCACTCTCCTTCGTCTCTTACCAACTCTTCCTCTGCCTGTGGATGCGTAAATTGGATTCCAAAGGTCAGGGCGAATACGTAAATCAATTCTGTATGTGCTCACTACCTCCCATTCCATCATTAAAGCGCTAATCACTCTGGCGGCCTTCACAGGGAGGTTTCTCCCTAATTATTGTCATTAATAAGTCCAGAGGGCGGGGTAGCGTTTGAGAGAGTGGCAAAGCTTCCGCCTGCCATCCGTCATTTAAGAGGAGAGCTGCGAGCGCTGATGCCTGCGCTGTCTGGGTGATGCACTGGAGTTAAAACCAGGAGCTAGTCCTTCAATACAAATACAGAAAAAAATGCATATTTCAATTTCTTTTACATATGAGTCACCAAAAACAACCCCAACCCTAAGTAAATATCTATGTATGTACTAATTCTATAAATCTTTGTCTGTCTGTATATCTGGAGAACCGTTTATCTTATCGGCTTCACACTTGGCATGTGTATTGTTAAAAGCCTGATGATACACACAGTTGAATTTAGTTTGACTTCATGTGATAAGTTCTAATATTGATATTTTTTTTTTTTAAAACAGATGACCAGCACTCTGTAGCATTCTGGGTTCATGACAACTGCAATAATTACTGCAGGTCACTTTTACAGTTCCAGACAGAAAGCTGCAACCAGCGTTACCACAGGTCAAGAAAACAGCCCATTCCAAACAGGCAGGTTACCTCTAAAGCCTACATTTCCTTGCTGTCATTAAAAATAAGCATTTGGCAAAATAAAATGTAACTTAAACCTAATTCCTGCTAAACTTTCTCTAGTTATGGCAGCCTGAGCCAGATATAGGCCGGCATCACACAGCGCGACACTCCAATCTAAGTGGCAGCACGATATGATATCCACATACGCATCTGTGAGCAAATCCTCATCCACCCTCTTCCAGTGAATATCCCAAGATGTTGTACAATATTTATTCCAGGGGCAGCCGCTGATTTGATTAAGCACTTTGTGTAGATTACTAATTCGTTCATACACGGTTCACTTGCTGCGAGCTGGAAGTACGACACATCGAATTTTAAGCCGGTAACGAAGATTGAAAGGCAAGTCTTCGCTAACAAGGCCCATAAACACAGGGGTCGGGGTGGGGGTCCACGCATACAACAGCAGAGCCAGCCTTGCCATGCCACGTCCCTACAGCATTCCACACAAACACACACAAAGGCGCATACACACACACACACACACACACACATACAAGCAAATAAAGGCAGATAAACAAATGAAAAAAAAAAACATATATAAATGAACACCTCACACTGAAATGTGCAGACTCCTTCACACACACGAAAGTCTACACAACAAAATCATCAACACCCATAAAAAAAGACAGACATACGTGTTCACACTGCACCCACCATCACACCTACACAAACCTACATCTTGATTCAGAACACCACCTTGCACCTATGTACGTGCATACAGACACATGCATTGCATTCACGAGACATAATCACCCGTGGACAAACAAGAGACAATAACGCTCTCTCTCCTTCTCACTCACACACACACACATCCTGAAGTTGAGGTGAGAGCGAGGCGTGTGGGAGGCTGATTTGTCCAGATGGCTGGCTGAGTATGAGACATGGCAGAGAGGAGAGAGATGTAACGTCCCTCAGTTCTCACATCTTATCACATTAATACTCCACCACTCCACTTAAACAGCCTCCGTGAAACTGAAATTGACCATCAATGCAGTGTCATGTTAAATTAATATTGCCATCCACATAAGGGCGATGGTTCCTTCACATCCCAGATGAGACAGGGAATGACTAATTCATTTCCTGAGAGAAGAACCTCATGCAATGTTTCACTACACACACACACACACACACACACACACACACACACACACACACACACACACACACACACACAGTAATATCTTAAGCCTTGTACATGCCATACACCTGAAGGTTAAAGCCAAGACTATGACAGGCCTTGGCTTTAACCTTCAGGTTCAGAGGAAGATAATAATACATGATTATTTTATATAGAGAAACGTCTGCGTTGTTATATCTATTCCTAGAAGCAGGATGCACACTATTAGAACTTGTGAGCATCCCAATTTCCAAAGCAGGTTGGCTGCAGTTCTGCCGTGCAGGTTCACATCAAGCACTTTCTAAGTAATGTGTAATTCTTCACAGTCAGGGTCACAGATTGCCAGTCCAATGTATTTTTATCCTTCACATTGTTTTCATTTATTTCAGCCTACCAGGAGATCTATTTTACATTTCAGTGACTGGATTAGGACGCGGTTAAAGCTGTGCCACAAGTCACAGAAATATAAAACATGGCAACCTGTTAAAGATATACTGTAACGTATGTTAGAGAGACAAGAGGAGGAAAGTGGTCTCCTCCTCCCTTCTTCCTTCAGTGGTTAAACACAGAGGTTGAGGAAATTACTCCAGGGACAACAGTGGGAAATTCAAAAAAATATATTTTAAAAAGATGGTCAAAACTGAAGGAACGGAGTCTGTATGTTTTTTAAGTTTAGTCCAAAATATACTTCAAGTTCCAAATGCATTGCATCCTTTGTTTCTGTAATGCAACTTGACTGCATCATTCATTCAATCATTCAACGCCCTGCCGTCCAAGTGCAGATAAACCTGATGAAAGTTTCCAAGTTTGGAAAATTTCCTCCGCAGCCACACTAAACATTTTTCAACTGTTATCACTGGCTGAGTAGAGCTCAGTGCTGTTCATAAATAATCAGGTGAGAATACATTTATGGAGGATGGGTGTCCTCACTGCTGACGGCCCATTAGAAGAACAATGTAATAGCTTATTTTGCAGGACAGCTTCGGGTTCTGCTGCCTAATTATCTAAATGTTGTATTGGAATGTAACAGGCCAAGAAATGCAAAGCCCCCTGCCTTCAGGTACAAGAAAGGAAAAAAAGCCAGCTGATAAAAAGCAGTTCACATTTCCATAACAGACACATAATGTATGAGCAGTAAATCCCATCCCAATTTGTAATTTTATAACATAAGCAGTAAAAATTGAAATGTCGTATTTTGAAATGGACTTTATTTGAGTCCCGTAAGTACATTAGAATATACAATAAAATAAATCTTCCAATTTCTAATAAAGATGTTTGAACATATTTCACTGCTACTCTCATCTCAGTCAATCTTTTGGATTTGAAACACAAGCAAGTCCAGTTCCTCATGTACACTTGTACATTTGCCGAAGATACAGCAGGAGGCACTGGCATGGAAGAAAACAGCAATTCCATCTAGAGCTGTAAATACTTCAGTCCACTTTGTACTTTTCCACTTGCTTCAACTCAGCTTCCACCGTTTAAAATTCATGTTACTTTCCGTCTGATCCTCATCATCAAAATTTTATGTGCTGATGAGTTTGATGGAAAGCGACAGTGATTAATAGCACAGAACTCATGTACAGAAATTGACATCTTATCACTAAAAAACCCTTTTGGCATTATATTTACATTTTGAAAGTACATTTTAGTTTCACATTTGAGTCAGCATCCACTTTAGAAATGGACTTGGATGTAATAAGAGAATAAAATAAATAGAAAATATGTAGATTAGAGGCGACATCCACTTTGAATATGGTAGAAGCTTCTCCGTCATCAGTCTGAGGGAAGACAATGCTTTCAGTGGAGATTTGTATGTCCCATGATGCTTTATAAGTGTTTTTTAAAGATAAAATCTAGGGGGGGGCACTAAATAAATTCAATAATATAAAGGATCTTAAGAATTCCATAATTAAAAAGACATGTTGATCAAACTGTATTAAATTATATTAATTATGTGGAATTTTTAAAGAGATTCTGACAAGGCTAACACACCACGCGAACTTGCCATTTATTTTTTTAATTTTTCCACAGACATCACATCCTGTGTGCGAACGTGCATGTGTGGCATGTGTATCTATT
Organism: Paralichthys olivaceus; assembly: GCF_024713975.1. Lineage (NCBI taxonomy): Eukaryota > Metazoa > Chordata > Actinopteri > Pleuronectiformes > Paralichthyidae > Paralichthys > Paralichthys olivaceus. Next base: position 20,477,655 of record NC_091105.1, on the reverse strand, counting down.
ATTGTAGGGCTCAGTCTGAGGTCAGACAGCTCACTCCAGTGAAAAAGTGACCAATTTACCTCAAAATGCAAATTCCAGCTGTACCCTCATTGGCAAAATGCAAGCATACGTGTTTCCTTTAAGGGACAAATTGACAAATCTGTGTGCAGCCTCCCACCACCGTCTCCTGATTTCACTGATTAATCAAGTGAATAAAAACTAGGTCTTAATTAAAAGGATCTGGACGTGCTCCCAGCCTAGAAACTGGCAGACCCCCACCGTGCAGCTCAACAGCCCCACAAACAAACTCCCCAGAATAAACGACCACCACATAAAAGGTGAATAATTCACTGTAATGAGGGAACTTAGCAATAATAACAACTGGCACATGTTGTCAAAATGAAGAGAAATAGGTGCCTTCCACAAATAAGAGCGGCATAAATGAAAGTGGAGATGTAATCTTATAAACAAGAACATAACTCAATAGAAAAGAAGCAAATGTGGGGAAAAAACAAACTCTTCATTCATTCGTTCATTTTAAACCTGAGAGCGCGCCCTTGACTTGAAGCCATCTGTTGGGACCTCAGTGTCACAGCTTTCATTTTCTTAAGTAACACTAAGACAGTGACCTCAAAACTCAAGAATTATGACACAGGATAAAATCATGAATACATGCAGACTTACTGCTAATAAGAAGAAAGTGGGGGCTCCACATTAATCATCAGGATTTTACCTCCAATTCTTACAGCTTTATGCAGTCAGATTTGAGCAGTAAGCAATCTGACTTTGGCTCACAAGGTGACTGGCACACACGTCGTAAAAAAGGACAAAAATGTTTAGGTTTCTTAAGTTAGTCCTCTGCTCCAGCAAATGCATCGGTTATCTCTCTTACCCCTGAAGTAACAACAATCAGAATATTTTACAGCAGCTTTGTTTAAAACCTACAACCATATATGGGCATATGATGACATAATTGACAGAAATCAGACTGATGTTTGAAGTACTTTAGGAGTATTAAGTTAGGCGATATTTTCTGTGTTTTCTGACAATAAAATCTACTACAGCCTGACCAGTTTTTCAGTTTGCCAATGTAACTGGTGGACATTAGTCTCTTAGAATTATATTGATGAGTATTGGCTTTATGCAGTATATTGCTAGTATGCATTACTTCATTAATTATAAAAGTATTACCTCCGACAGCAGTGGAAACTTTATTTGTTCATCAAATATGTCAGTTCGATGTTTGTACAGATCTGGGAGCTCCTCACAGGTTTAGACTGCAGCAAATCCAGCTCAAGTGAAGAAATGAAACCACCACCACAATGGTTTTCACTATAAACCAGCACAAACATGTCAACTACCAACATAAACCACAATGATCTTCTGAACCAACACGTTGCAAATGCAAGCACTTACAAAAAGTAGCATTTGCATTTTGGAACGTAAAACAGCAAACACAACTTCTTAGCAATGCCTCATGGGAAATAGAGGGCATTGCCAGACTACTGTATAATAATGGCTCTAAGCACTGTCTTCAACAGTGAACTATCACAGCTGAATAGAGTCGAGGATTCTGTCTGTCATGAAGGTTGGATTTTGACATCTTAAGGATCAATGACATTTAAAAAATATATAAATATCAGACTATATGTCAGAATTTTTTATTCCCTGATAAAGTATTGGCATCAGCCCCAAAGAAATCGGTCGGGCTATAAACCCGACAATGCCTGCACAAACCATTCACTGTCACTGAGTCCAAAAGTGGAAAGACTCCTATTTTATCTCCCATTAACCACACACTTCATACACACACAAACACGCCTACACACATGTACACATGTGGTCAGCCCAGAGCAAAGACTCCAATTAAAGTCCCATTAAAGTTTGGGCTGAAAGGGGGATGGACCACGGAAGGCAGAGAAGGGCATTTATTGATGGCGCCCTCACATCTTGTTCCTGCATTAAGTTGATTTTAAAAGCAATTAATACACATGGTCAGGGAAAAGTAATGGAGCGCCCTATGTTCTTAACCTGCCGGACATTTCGCAGACGAAGACCCCAACAACGCAGCCCTGCTTTGCATTATAAATGACAAGATAAATTTTAATGGATTGAGGATAATCAGCTAGCCATGAAGGTTGACATATACACACATTTGCTGGGCATACAAGCGCTCGCACACATATACACAAACATGGACGTACAGACACAAGGGAAATTAAAGGCTTTGAATACGTCTGCATTGATTATTTTAAATTATTAGCCCACCTCTCTTTGGACCTCCAATGCTTTTAGCCTAAGCTTTAACACATTTACAGAGACTTATTGACTATAATTACAACTGAGTCTTGGTAATGGACACATCAATTATGAGTCGCACATGTCTCTGACCAAGCGTTGCTCAGGGAATCCCAATCTGGGGTCCATTAGCGTCTCTCCTGCTGGTCTGAAGCTCAATCAGTCTTTACCTTCATCTCTACTGAAACAGCTAATACCTGGCTGCAGCAGATAGTGGCCTGAACATTAGCCTGAGCTGCCAAAGAGGAGGCTGTATCTCCCCACTCTATACTGCTGTAGCTCAAAACAGAGGCTGTGCAGCTGAGCAGTTACACAAAGAGATTACAGTTTTCCTATTCGTTTATAGTAAAAACATGATGTGTTTAAGTGCTCACCAGGCATTTTGTTTCATACGAACCACACACCTAATCAGTATTGGTTATAGGAGGGGTCAATAATTTATGCAGTGTTGAGCATGTAGGTAAATGTATTTGTATATATTTTTAGATCAGAATGTTATTTCTAGATAATATAAATTCATAATTTCCCACACCAATCGTCTAAAATATGTGATATAGGTCTGCAGACTCACTTTTTACATTGATTGTCTAACTGGTGCACACGATTTAGGTGCAACCAAAATGTTTCACTGCACCTTTTAGCCACTGATTTCCCAAATCAATTCCATTCTCATTCACAAGGTCTCCATTCAATTTCCAATTCGACTCAGTTAAGAAGATTTCATTGAACAATAACAATTTTCCCTGGATATGAAATAAATTCTCAGAGAATTAAAGCTGAAAACTGAACATGGAAACCTCTCACTTGGTGCATTCTTAAAAATATTAAGGTAGGCCTGTCACAATAACAAGTTTTGTTGGGACGATATTTTGTCCCAGATATTATTGTGATAAATAATATTTTTGTCAATATTGTGAGAACATTTTAAACCACTGATACATAAACTGAAAGTATTATAGCATAATCATTCAACTACACCCTGTCAAAAAGCCATGAACTAAATTCTAAAGTCTGACTTTTGAACGACAATATTATTTAGGGTTAGGGTTACACAGATTTGAACACAGTGTGAAAACGGCTAATTTACTAGTTTAAATATTGGCAAGGAGATATTGCGTAAGTTAAACATTTTCCTTATACTGGGCTTTCATATAGTGTTTTATCAAACTCATTATTTATTGTATGTCTTGGGCACTTATTAAATCCATCTTCTTTTTATTTTATATTGTATGTGGTTTGACCATCTTTTGAATGGTGTGTGTGTGAGACCTAGAGAGTAGGAGAGAGTGTGTGTAAATAGAAGCAGGATACATACCAGTATGGGTGCGAATGTGTGCCAGGAAGGCCATGGAGTTGCTGCTCTTGCACACCTTGCCACAGTATTTACACACACAGCCCTTGTTCTCCTCACGCTCTCTGTTGATCTGCTCCGTGTCCTCCACCACGTACTTGTTGACCTCTCTGAGGAGCTCCTCGTGTTTCTCCTTGATGTGAACAAACAGATCCTGCTCCGACTCGAAGCGGTCAGTGCATTTCACGCACTTGAAGCTCGCTCCCCCCTCAGGCAGCTCCTCAACGCTGTTCTGCTCGTTGCGGAGGTGGGAGGCACTGGTCAGGTGCTGGTGCAGGTTGCTCTCGGTGTAGAACGACTTGCCACACACCAGGCAGTGGAAGTGCCTCTCCTTGGATGGATGCTTCATCGAGATGTGGACGTTGAGGCCGCTGATGCCCTCAGCTATAAAGCCACAGTCCTCGCAGCGTATGCGAGAGCCGCTAGCTTTGACTTTCTCCTTGACCTTCATTTCCTTGGGTTTGAGTGTCTTAACATATGCATAACTGGGGGTCGAGTGGTCAGAGAGCACAGGTGTACCTCCAGTCAGACATATCACAGCGGCCTCACCTTCCAGAGCCAGATCTTCCTGCAGCACCTGCTCCTGCTCCGCAAGGGCCTTCATAGATACAATGCAGGCGTCAAGGAAAAGGGCTTTGGGCACTTGTGTATCTGAATGTGAGCTGTCACTTTTTTCATCTACACTCATCACATCAGCATTTTCATGTTCATTGTCTTCCTCTTTCGCCCCTTCCTCCTGGCTCTCTTGCTGGGCAGACTCGTCAGCTGCAGGTTGCAGGTCTGCAGGGGTCTCCTGGGCTTCAGACGGTGCTGTAAGCGCAACAGTCTTGTTGGTTGGATCGGATTCTGCACCAGTGGAAGATGCAATATTCTCTCTTTGCTTCTCATCTGCACTGCCAGCAACAATAACCACAGTGTGGACAGGTTCTGTGGCGATGGAGGTCACGGCTGTGTTCTGACTTTCTGTAGCTCGACTGTCGTTTGAGCAAGATTCAGACTCTTCAGTGTTCGAGTTCAACCCAGAAAGCTCAATGACGTCCCTCGGCTTCAATGGGAGTGCCAAAGCTCTTCGGCCTTCACTGCCCACTGGCTCCAAGTATCTCTGGCTGTTCAGTTTGTGCTTCTCTGTGTTTGCATGGCGAGACATTTCCCTGCTTGTTACTGAGTAGTAGCTACACGCTAAGCAGACATACTCAAATTCTTTGGTGTGCTTTCGCTTGACGTGGAGCTGGAGCGAAGGGAGTGAATGGGCAACAAAATCGCAGTCGCTGCAAGCGTTAACAAAGTCATATTTACTTTTCCTCTGGCTTGAGTCTGACTGTGTTGGCTCTTGTCCACTGTTCTCTGTGTTGTTAGATTCCTGCTCTTTGTCTGAGGTGTGTGAGGCTGCGTTCGGTTGCTGGGCTTGTGAACTCGTGGATTCCTGCTGTGACGCGCTTGTGGGATTGTAGACGGGGTTCTTTTTTGAACACTCTTGTGCACGCCTGACATGTTTCTTCGTGATACAGTGACGGTCCATGTCTCCTTTGGTCACGCAGTTGTAGTTGCACAGAGTGCAGCTGTATCCATACTCCTTGCTGTGTTTCCGGCGAACATGAACACTGAGGTTGGTGGCGTTGGACACTACCAGGCCACAGTAACCACAAGTGGTTGTGGACCCTTGCTTTGGTCTTCCCCTTTTTTTTCTGGGGGGTTCAAGCTCCAAATCGTCAACCAACACAGCTTGAGCAGCCTCCACTGCCTTTTCAGTCTCCTGGTGTCCTTCTTTCAACATTCCACCAGGCTGAGCACAATCATCTATATTTGCAGCATCTCCCACATGGTCCCTCTTTACACACTCAACGTAGACGTGAAATGAGGAAGATTCTGCGTTTTGCTTCACCGCCTGCAGCTGCATGTGGTTATCTGAGGATAGATGCGCTTCCATCCACTCTGGTGTGGCCGAAAAATAGTTGCACAATTTGCAGCGGTACCACTCCTGGTCCAGGTGTTTGTGCCGAGCGTGGTTCTCCAGCAGCGCAGGGGTACTGAGCCTAAAATCACAGTGTTCGCACTTCAGCAGGAACCTGCTGTGCGCGTGTTTGGTAGCCACTCGTATCTCAGTGGCCTTCACAGGGTCGGCAGGATCCTCAGGTTCCTCTTCATCATCCATGTTTTCATCAGCATCAACTGAAAGATTTCATAGATACACTTTAAGTTTTTTCAAACACCAAGCTAAACAATTTAGGTTAAAAAAAATAACATAACCTTGAACAATAAGTGAAGAAAATTAAAACTAAAACATTACCAATATATATCCGTAGTGAAAATTTGCACAAAAATGACTTAAATTCTCAAATACTTACATGTGTATGGTGTACCTTTGGTGTGGTATCTCTGGATATGAACATCTAGAGGAGCTTTGTCCCTAAATTCTTGCCCACAGTAGTTGCAGGAGTAAATCATCTTAGGTTTCGGGGTTCGCTTGCTTACTCTTCTCTCTTGGGTAAGGATCACCTCCCCTTGATCGGCCTGCTGTTTGTCTACTGCCCTTTGCTTCTTAGTTAAACTCTTTCCATTGTCATTGGCTGCTGACCTCAGCTCCAAAAGGTCAGACTCCTCAACTGCACTCTCTGTCTCCATGTCTGCCTCCAGTTGTTTTTCAGCTTGGCTGACATCACTGATATTGTCACTTTTTACAGTTGGCTTTGCAGTGTTGTCACTGTTCTTGGAGTTATTTCCATGCCTCCGTGCAAAGTGAATCTTCAGCGACCGTGGACATTTGGCTGAGAAGCCACAGGCTGTGCACAGGTTATCTCCATCCTCAGGCACGGAGTCTGCGTTTCTACTGGGTGAGTGTCTTTTACTCTCCTCCATTTTCAAATCCCCTGTCTGCACCTTCTTCCTGGTGTCCTTTTCAGACTCCTTTCACAATGCCAAACTTTTATCTTTATATTTTCCCACAATAATTAAATTTAAGTGGACTGCTGTCATCAAAGCCGGGTCAAACTACCTGCAAAAGAATAAAAAAATGTCTGTAACACAAATCAAATTTAAGAACAAATGCTGCAGTTAACAACAAGCTTCTCATGTGATTAATCCTTCAGCAACTCTGATCAAACACGAGTAAATGTCGCCATCTAGTGGTTACAGATACAAACGTACCAGCATAAGAGCTGCTGGCTGCTGCTGAAATGAGCAAAACACAAGTCCACTGTGTCACTGTTATTAAATGGAGTATGTGTATGTCATTGCTGGTTTCAGATGCAGTTTGAAATGTATGCAAACATGATTCTGTAGAACTCCAGTCATTGCAGGAATTAGATCATTGAAGTACAACTTAAAATTGAAATGTGCATAACCATAATTATAATGCATAGCGAAGTTAAAACGTTTTAAAATGTGTTTTTACAGTGGAAAAGATGCTCTGTGATTTTACAACTGCCAAGAATGATCAACACACTGCAACTTCACACGTGTTTTCTCTTTGCTCTCTCGTGTTTGCTGTATTCCAGTTTGTTTGCCACATATTGCAGTCAAACTGATGAATGTGTTCCTTAAGATGCTTGTGCTCCAGCAGTCTGCAGATTTGTTTTCACCCCTAAATGTGATGTATGTGTTGTCAAAGTGCTGAAGGTGTTTACTTCATTTTCTTGGGCTATGTCAATTTGCTTCTCTTCATTTTACGTCCTCTCAACCACCCGTTTCTCACCATTGTCTGAATGAATAAATGAAAATAGATGAGGTATCAATAAAAATGATCGTGGAGGCTCAGACAGGTTCTGTTGAGGTCAACCAATGAGCACTTTATGAATGAGCCTCCTCACTAGCGCCACCTAATGTGTGTTTTGATAAAGCGCGGCCACGGGAGAAGCAAGTCGCACTTTTCATGTTCGTGCAACTTAACATTAGATTGAATGAACGTCTACATGAGTGAAAGGGGCGGATTGCGGGTGAATTACAGCGGATCGCGACTTGTGTCTAACGCATGTTTCCAGGTAGGTAAAGGAGGATTGCACAGGACAGAGAAAGACGAGTATCTGAAGCTGAGTGTCACATTCAGAGAACAACAGAAGCAGATCTGTCTCTGGTGCAGCTCTGTCACCAGCAGGAACTTAAAACACCACTCGATCGTGTAACTAACTCTGTGTTGTTGCATTTCCTGCGTTTGAACGCCACCTAAACAGCGACTTTAGCACAACAGTCATGTTAAACGAGCCGCACAAGTTTCACATCACGTGTGGGGAAATGAAGGGAGAATGCAGAAGGCCCGTGTTGCACAGTGTAAAGCTCCTGGAACTGTTCCGTGGCTCCAACTAACCACAGCGCTGCTGCATCGTTTGGTTTAACTTGTGACTTGTGCTGTTGAACGCGGCGGCTAACATGCTAACTAGCAACATGTTCCCCCGAATGCGTTTCGATGTACACGCAGCGCGTCCAATCAAAATGCCAGATAAGCGGTGATAGCCAATCACAGCGGAGAGGAGGCGGGTCTAACGCTCCGCTCTGCTTGGAAAACGACGGCAGCACAGAGGCCCAAAAAGGAGGCTAACGTCGACCTCTAGCACAGCGGTGTGTATCACAGGGACAGCGGCTGGAAACGCCGCGGCGAGCCGCCTGTGCTGTCACCGGGAGCAGCGCGGCGGAGGGTCGGGCGCTGTGGACAGATCCGGACGCTACTCACCTCTTGTTAAGCGACTGTTTGCTCCGTCCGCGCGTTTTCCTGCGAGACACAAATGGCGTACCGTAGCGCGAGCCATGCGTCACGAGAGAGGGCGGGCTTCCTGTCAGATGCCGCGTTCCGGGACCGTGGGAAATACGGCGTAACCACATGGAAAGGAAACAATCGGTGGGAGGATGGGACATCCTGAGGCTCGCTCTATGGGCTCGCTGGACAACGTGTGAGCAGCAACGATCAACATTGAAATCGAATTGATCAATTATCAGGACGCGATTCCTTTACAGTCATTTTTAATAGCAAACCAAGCAATTACAACTCTGCATGTCACCAGTCCTGTGAAACACGTAAAACCAGTGGTGGAAAGTAACTCAGTATATTTACTGAAGTACTGAGGTCAGAATTTGTGGAATTTGTACTGAACAGTATTCATAAAGTAATATAAAGTATTTACATTGTATACTACTTTAAACTTCCACTTCCCAACATAACAGGGACATATTAGAGTTAGATGCTGGAGTAATATTGCAATACATATTTATAATTTATCACTATGGTAAATGACTAGTTACTTTTATGATATAGATTTTATACAATGCATAACACTTTAAGTCTCAACTCTGCAATATTCACTGTGCTATATTCATTTGTCTGTGCAATATAAACGGATCCTGTGCAATCCATCAACTGTAAATTTCCTCACACTGCATATATTTCCTCCTGTCTTTACACTGTATATACTAGTTTAATTACATTCATTTGTTCCTATATTTCTATATACTTTTTTATATTCCACACACTAAAGTATTGCATGTTGTGTATTACTTGCTAATGTCTTTTTGACTCTTGCTGCTGTAATACTGCAAATTTCCCATTGTGCGACTAATAAAGGACTTCTTATCTGTAATATGAAAAACTACTAAAATACAGTATTAAATGGAATCGAATAGTGTTTTTGGGGTGTGAATCATTAAAAAATCTGAATGTACAGTATTTTCCTTTCTTTAGTTGTCATCAAATTGTTAAGAAAAATGTAAAGAAATATATTTTTAATCACTGAATTAATTCATAGTTGTTTAAGCATGTGGCCTGTACAGAGACGGTGTGTATTTTTCTTTCTCACATGGTCAGTGTGTGATGAATCACCTCTTCCATTGGACATCCAATGTTGGCTTTATGGAAAGACTGAAGATGGATTAATGCTCGGGCATTAATTGATTAAGTAGTCTGACAGGTCAGGAGGTGATAAATGATACCTCCTACAATGAATACACAGTTTACTTTTGCAATAATTTTCTTTAATTCATCACAGTCAAAATTATATGACATGGATGGTTGGAAACACAGACACCCCCCTCCTCCTTCTCCACCCCATTTTTCATTAGGATTCATCATTCATTTTTCTCCATTAGTTGTCTATTAAAAGAGGGGAGGCCAGCTTTGGTGGACACGGCTTCATTCTACAGCTATTTTTAGCTGTTGTGCTTTTCAAATTTTGCTGTGGAATAAACAGACTATCCTTAAGTATTGGATTTTAGTTTGCAGTAATTTGTTGTCAATCAATCAGTTGACTTTATTTCCAATATAACAAGTTTAAACTTTAATTGTGTCACTGTTATTTTAAACTCAAATAAGGTCAAACATCAACCCTCAATTAACATCTTGTACATTTAGTTAACTTAACTAGTTTAATCACCTTGCAAGCAACAAATACAATTTCTGTATTTTGTCAACATACACACATGAACATACATTTTCACATACATATGCTGTAACCTTAAACCTTTACACATACCTCACTCACTTCCTTTTAACTATTAAGTGATGCTCTATATAATAATTACTTGTAAATAGGTTGAGGAAAAGAAATACAATACAGCATTAAATATTTGGCATTAACTGTATTTAAACACCCTACCCACACAGTCCACACCATGTACTAAATACAAATGGATGACATGACGGCTCCTAATAAGTAAAGCCAAAGCATCTCAATCGCCAACTGGTGGCTGGCTGCAGTATAGGTTATAAATCCTGTCTCCTACATGTTCGCTGATGGGACACGGACCAAATTACAAAGCCAAAGTACACGTCAACTACATTTGTGTCGAAGATGGTTTCTGTCATTTTAGTTAGTTTTTATCATGCTGATGTATGTTTGTTTTCTTCATTCCTTTAGGTTGGGTTTTAAATAGTTATTTGATGTTATAAAAACAGGGTGAAATATCATGGGACGTGCTCACAGTTGGTCGAGTGTGTGTATCAGCAGCTACTGCACAGACTCTGGCTCCACATGCACAAGATGGCAGTGTTCATTCATCAAATATTTGGGCTATATTTCTATTAAGTGGAAGGAAGTGGAGAGCCATCATCCATTTTTATTCACTCTATGGTCCACACACAGGTATTTCCCAGTCTTCTTTGCACAGTGAGCCTGGTCAGGCAGCACACGATTGGTCTTTCTCACATCAGGCAGACTTGTCTTAGAAGGAAAAGCTCATGTCTTACTGATGACATTGACAATGGCAATGGTTATATTCAGGTGTCCCTTTAAAACCATGACGGCTCAAGGGAACCTGCTTAAGCAATATTAGGTCCCTAAAACCGAAACGCCTAAATGGCATTCCGCCCTCACTCCTTTATTATTAATATTTACTGCTGTGTCAAGTATCCTCCATCAGAAAAGCCTACTGACATCTCCATGACTGTTGTGCACACAGATTAGATGTGTGTAAAGATGGACGACAGCAGAGCTCCACAAAAGTGAAGTCAATACAATTGCTCCCCTGGTGGCCGACTGCAATAAAGGTCATGAATCTGGCCTCCTCCATGTAACAGATTGGATAAGGCATCAAATTAAAAAGTGCAATTAAATAAATGTTTTCCAAAGAAGGTTTCTGTCATTTCTGTCACACTAATGTATTGTGTTTAAGTATTCACTTTTGCTTTTAATTAGTTATTTGATGCTCTCAAACTGGGGTGAAATGTCATGATTGACAGCTGAGAATGACTCATTAAGTCACCTCTGCACAGACTCTGGCTCCGAATGATGTCACCAGTGCAAAATATGTCACCACTATCCAGAATGTACCTTTCTACTCAAAAGTAAGAAGTAAAGACTCACCATCCATCTTTTTACATATTCTGTGATTGTGCACTTTTGACTGGGATTAAATGACCCCTTAATTATTCCAATCATACTTATTTGAATTTCCCTCCGGGGATTAATTTTGAATTTCTGATTCTGATTGATTTCCAAAAATAATTTCCAACTGAATAGATCTAATCAACCGGGATAAAAGGAAATATCTGCATGGGCCAGAAGGGGCTTTAGTAACCACTTAATATGAAATGTTACACTGTTAATAATCACTGTTTCCACTGAGTCATTTGACTAAAGCCTGAATTACACCAAAGACCCAGCACATGATTGGCCCATTTGTTTTCAGTCAAACTTTGAAACATGTTTGTTCAGTATTCAGTGGAAAATTAATCATAAAGAGGGCATGACTGAACAGTGTTACTGTGAATGTATTCCACCTGTGGTCATGTTTTTAGAACAAATGGTCATCTGGAGCGTTGCAGCAAATTAAGATATAGAGCCTGGAGTGTAAATGGTAAATAAACCATTGGGGGTATTTTGTGGTAGTCCCCTAGTCCTACAGATGGTCCTCCATGTGGTGTCCTCATTCACTTAAAAGAAGTCAATAAAAGATTAACGAGTCTGCTGAGCCACCATGAAATCAGTGTGTGCTGTGAGATTTCCTACTGAAGATGGATAGAACATCATATTTTATTAACTTTTATTAACTTTCAATGCAAGACAGACTACCTTCACTCCACAAGAGGGAGCAATCTGCTCATCTTTAACCCACCACCATTCTTTAGCCACAGCTGCACTGTGTGTTTATGTGTGTGTAGTGTCATGGCAACGACCAGAGGCACATCACACACAAAAAACAGTCTGCTGAAAGACAGGACTCTTTGCCAGAAGGTGATAATGCTGTTATAGTGTTTCAGGGAAGAGAAGCAAAGGAAGAAAGAGAAAACTCATACAAACACAATTACTTGATACCAAGTAAGGACCTTTTTGTCTGAATTTACAGGGCCAGCCAAAATTAGGCTTTAAAAATATCTTTTACAGAAGGTTTACAAGTGCAACACTCTGTTGATTTACTGCTTATAGTTTTTTCCTATCAATAAATATCTTTGTTATGTACAGCTAAAAATATTAAATTATTTTGTGCAGTCTGTACATATCAATTAATCTGGTGACTTTGGCAATACATATGCAACAAATAATACAAATTAGCCAACATCGGCAATAATACACATTTTTCCACACAAAACACTAACAGAGAATTTTGTAGGTGTTTTTGCTAATCTCTATTAAGTGATCTATATATGAATTAAAAAAGCAGATAGCTGATGCAGTCAATATGTTTGCCTCCTTTGCTCTCATCAAGGACAGTTTGCCTCCAAGGAACCAAAGTCTAACCCTGCTCAAACGTGATTGGTCAAACTAGAAACAGATAAAATATTGTCCCTCACCTGCAAATGCATGCAGAATTTCATCATTCAACATTAAAGTACAGGTGTGAATACACTCAAAACACAGGAGGGACTGTGATCTGATCATGCATGCATATCATGTTCCTCAGTTCCCTTCTCTTTTTGTTTTCTTTTTAAAACAAGAGCAGGATGTAACGAGAGTGTTCAGATCTCAATGTAACATGGTAACTGGAGACACATTAAAACCAGTTGTCATTGTAACCAGGTCAAAATCATATCTAGATACAATCTGGATATGAAACATAAAATCATGTGGAAATGGTTTATGTGTTGAATTAATCTGCGGGTAACGTTTTGTTAAACATATGGAAGCTAACTGTGTTGCAACTGCAAACTGCAGTAGCCTGATTTCTTTGGTTCTGGTCAATTCTGGTTTAGATTTCCCAACTCACAATCAAAACATTATAAAACATTTAGGCACATTTAAAAAAAATGATTTGCAATATCTGCACCCAGTCACACCTGTTACTGATACATGGTTTGATATCTTGCAGGGCTGCTGGGTCAGGACCCTTTTAAGTAGGGCCCTTGTGAACCCTCTGGTGATGACTTGTGTGTAAACTTTCCCATCAAAATCCTACGTTGAGCTGTTTACATAAGTGCATCATATTACTACTCTCTACTCTGAAGTGAGGCCATTTTGGTGTTGTTTGGCAGTAGTTTGGCCAGTGTACCCATCAATAAGCATGCTGTCACAACTCCAATGATTGTAATTATATTTTAAGCATTGTTCTACCTCTTTCTGTTCTCAATTAAGTTTAGCCAGTTCACATTGGGCACCATAGTTTCATGTTGCTGCTGGAGGTTTACCATTTGGCAAGTGCTGGGTGTAGACTCTTCCAATAAAGTTGTCTGCTACTTTTGTTTCAAGGGGAAAATAAAGCGGGGTCTGTACAGTGGTAGTTAAGTGTAATATCCAATACCATAAGCATTATAATTGGCAGCTGTAACTTTAAATAGGGCCTGGTGGCAGCGGAAATCCAACTACTACCTGCTGACTAAAGCTTGAAGTAATTGTATTTCATTGTTTGTCCTCAACATGTGATTTTCTTAGATGTTTTTTTATGAAGTCCATGGGAAGTAGGTTACTGTACATTGAGTATGTTTGAAAGCTACTTTACCAATTTACAAAGTTGACTTTTATTGTTATTGCTGGGTCCGGCCAACAGCCCAATGGTTAAAAGCCACCTCCCATATACGTTGTAATGCATTATGGGATATGTCTTTGTGTTTGTGCGTGTGTGCAAACATGTGTGAGTGTATGCACATGTGTGCATTTTCCCTTTATTATTGCACCAGCTGCTGTCTAAGACCATGAGATCACAGCAGTCCCAGAATGCATCACCTCACTATGTAAACACACAGCCATGTTTAAAAGGTGAGTCTCAAGATGGGGTGCAGTTATGTTTGGGTTTAGCATGAAGGTTTCAAGGACACACATAAACATTTTGCTATTTGATTTAGACACAAGGCAAATGTTTAAAAAAAAAATATATATATTTATAGATATCAGGATCACACAGACTCCCACTGTATGAAGACAACCAAGAGCTTTAATTGAACTGATACTTCTATATCTTAAGTGGTGAATAAGCTTTTACGTGTAAACACACACACACACTCGTTTGCCCAGTTACTCTTTCTTCAATTCTTTTAAGGACTGTGCATTGGCTTCCATTCATTGTGGACAACTTAACCAAAACCTTCTCCCTAACTATGACCAAATGATGCCTAATCCAAAACTTAACCTAATCACAATTCACATCCTACCACTAACCTGAACCAGGGGCTCAGAAATTAAGTTTGCCTCATTAGCGCGCAGCTTTGGTCCCCATGAGTTGCACTGGTCTTGACAAGGTCAGTGTTTGTGCTGGAAAAGGTCCTGAAGAGTTATGGAAGCGAGTACACATCCACACACATTTATAGAGGTGTATACATCAGCTTTTAAATCAATACAAGCTGATATACTGTACATATTGTTTAACTTAGCTATATGCTCTGTCTTTCTGACCCTCTATATCGTGTCTTTGTATCCCATCTGTAGTAAATACAGTAACAACCTCCAAATGGAAAGCATGTACAGTAACATTCCTTAGACTAACTTCACTGATCCCTGTCACTCAAGTTTTGACATTTCCACATGCAGATCTGGGCCAAGATGACCCTGATACACAGATCAGGTGTCTGCTGGATCTAAATGAAGCTGCTCTTCTACCTTGGGATTCCAGGTACAAGACGTGCGTGGGATTAGATTAAATTCTAACTCTACTGTGACAAGAACTTCTCAACTCATAAAACCAAATCATAAAAAAAGAATGGAACAAATGACATATTAAGACATTGGCAGGATGAAATATCCAGTTCGTGCTCTGTGTTCTGTATTGAATGGGAGTGTCTGTGACAGTCTGATGATGAATTCCCAGAGGGAGCTCATTGGGTGTCTCGCACCAAAGACAACAACACATCCAGGCCACACAGCTGCAGGATACTCTCTCTCTCTCTCTCTCTATCAGCCTCCAGACCACCCTATCCCTCCCTTCCCAAGCTCTCCGTCCTTTCCTAGAAGCATTACCTCACACTACATTAGGCAGAGCCAGAGGTGTCACCTGGGGACTGCTTTTGTGTGCATGTTTAAGCCTGGTATCTATGTGTCACTGTGTGTGTGTGCAGTGTGTGACTGAGAAGGAAACTGAGAGGAGGAAAAAACTATCTGAGACATTTCAGTTGAAATGGGCCATTTAAAGTTTTGGGCGGAGCACTGGGGCTTAATCTTTGTCTCTTTTTCTCTTTTTTCAAGACAGAAATGTGAAATAATTACTATATAAAACAGGCTTTTAACATCATGTAACTATTACATGTTCATTATTGGATCATCTGAACTCAAGGATCCAGCCATCTTTAATTGTATAAAACAGAAAAGCAATCACTCAGCATCATCACCTACAAACAATAGCTGTTTCATTACACTCCCACATTCATATAGTATGGTAGAATTGAGTGAATATTATTGCAGCAAAGGGAAAATTAAACGTGTAATTGTCTGAATTTTGCAGATAGTAACCCAAACAGAGAGTGAGAGAGAGGAGCAGTTAATTGTTCATACACGAGAGGCTGCTGTTAACCAACCCATAAAACACAAAGAGCATAAGTCAGCATGTTATGACTGCTGCCGGTCATCTAAACATCCTCGAGGCTGAAGCTTATGAAAGTGTCTGTGTATAACTTGAGTCAAACAGCCATGATTTAAATCTAAGTGCCTCCCCGGGCCCACCCAAAGAGACAGGAGAAATGAAACTGAGAGCGGTTTCTCTTAACATCTCTCACTATGTGTGTTCAATATGCTCGACCTCTCTCAGTCTTTCCTTCACTATCATTTTCTTGATCTTATAATTTATTTTTCTTTGGAATCCAAATGACTGCCTGCCATACTCAGATCACCCCTCAACCCACAGTGTCCAAGAAGAAAAGTTAAAAATACCCCTAACCATTAAATATTAATTCAATATCTTTGTCACCACTGTAGTCCCACAACAACAGTGTCCTGGGTTAGAATCAAGTGCAGGCTCTGACCTTTGTGGAAGACTGGTGACCATTTGTGTCAGTATAGCCATTTTCAGACATGGACTCTGGGGAAAAACCCAGAGTCGGCCTTTCACATGTGCCCAACACAAAGAGAGAGATTTTCTGCACAGACGCGTTCACAACAGCATCAAATCCTCTGCATTATTCAGGTGAGAGGTGGAGCAGCCAGGTGCAGCAGGCAGAAACAGGAAGTGATGTATTAACTCTGTTGCGTAGATCATGTTTACAGCACCAGACACTTGGCGTTGGCTCTCATCACCACAAACTCTCTTGACACCTTCGTCTGTGTCTTCTACGTGTGTGTCACTGCTGTTTTTCCTGGAGATAATTGTTTTCTTCTTTCTTCAAGCAGCTTATGAGTGTGAGTGGTTGTCTGTCCACGTCTTCGTCCTGTGATAGACAGGATTTGAATCCGAAAAAATTTCTGGGCAAAATTCACTTTATCCAAGACATTTTAATCATTTTACTACAGAGCCAATAAGAGTTGACACAAAAGGTCATGACGCAAAGATTTTTGGCCAGAGTTGAATTAACGACATGAAGCCACCAGGACATGGTGGCCAGCTGTAGTATAGGTCATAAACAACTTGTATGTTAGTGGATGGTACATGGAATAAACTAAAAAAGTCAAACTACACATTAAATGAATTTTTCCCACAGATAGTTTCCGTCCCTTTAGGTTGTATTTTGATACTATAAAAACAATTGATCGCGATTGGTCAGGCATGTGTAATACCGCAGCTCCACACCTTGATCGACACTACACAGACTCTGGCTTCAAATGACATCAAAAGCTCAAGATGGCAGAAAATATCCTGGATAAGAGAAGCATGTGTTGGCTTCATTTTTGTACCATGGAAGGAAGCGGAGATGCAGATGTTCAGAACATGTATCCATTATTTAGATTGCAGAAAAAGCCTTATCTTAAAAATGTACAAATCCTTTACTTCTGTGGGTTGAAATGTGTGCAGTCTAGACAAATCATATCATTTGCCTGTATTTGAGTACCCGTGAGTACCAGAATGGATCAACACAGAGTTGTTTATCCTTCCATGTCATACAATGACAAATATGTTTCTGGGTTGCAGCCTTCAGTTCTAAAACTTGATTGTAAAACAGAGTCTCTGACCAAGATGTGGCGTCTCCGCCTGCAGCTTTGAATGTTTTTATCTTATTAAGCAGGTTCATGTCATTGCATTGAGGGGTGTGTATGCATTTGTGATTGGGTGATTATGGTGTCATGACGTCTGGTAGTTTGGGCTGAACCCAAGAAACTGCTCAGACGCAGCAACCCCCACAACAGCCCTTCCCAAACGTGCACACACACACACACGCAGACTCCCCTCATTTAAAAACACATAAAAGGGGAGTCACACTTCACAGGCATGTTCATGCACACTCACGCACACGTGATTTCCACTAAATGGGTCTTTAGAGTGGCAGAGTGTGTTTAGGGGGAGTGCAGACTCTCAACAGCTGATGTTTGGAAAGCTCTCTGTCGGTAACAGCCACTTCAAACTGAAAGTCAACTGTAACTAATGACTCAGTGTGTATGTATTTAGTGTATGTGTATGTATTTGTGTACATGTGTGTAAATAAGATACTCAGTCTAAGAAAACAGCTTTTTATGCTTGTATTAACCAGTAGTACACAAAAATTACACAACGTTTCACAATACCAGACTGACATGGCAGGAACATTCCCAGAATCACTTACTCGTTAGCATCTTGTTTATATCAATTGTTCAAACCAATTTTCCACTTCAGACTTTTTGATGAAGACCCCTGACTTGCCAACCCCTGGTCTCGAAGTTGAGGAATGAGGAAGGATTTTCAAGGAATAGTTTGACATTTTAGGAAATCTATTTTTGATGAGAATTAAATGGAAAAAAAAAACTGTGTGGTAAAAGTGAAGCTGCAGATGGTGGCTGGTTAGCTTAGCACAAAGACTGAAGCCAAGAGAAACAGCTGGCCCAGCTCTGTCATATGTACGTATACGTAGCACATATAAAATCCAATAATGAACACGTTTTTAGAATATATGTATCTTTTAATAGGGATTGCAAAAATGAGGTATAAATGTTTATTACTGTACTTTATTGGTGCTGACAGATCTCAGACAAGCCAGTCGAGCTGTTTGCGATTTTCAGTCTTTGTGCAGAGCTTTGCTGCAATAAATAATACTTCACAATACATATTTGATTTTAAATTCACAGGGAACATGAGATGGAGAAATGTATCTAAAATACTGGGTTCATATTTAGCTTTAGGATAGCATTAAGTCCCAGAGAAACTTAACATGTAGATCATTCTGTGCATCATATTCTGACTAAGAGTAAAATAATTTTCACTTCATGAACTCATAGTCATTATCAGCCTTCAATAAGCATTTTGAAACACTTTCTCACATCAGAGTTAATATATTTCTCAAAGTGAAAGTTATCTGTTTTCAGTTCAGATCCTCAGTAGATTTAAACTTTTCTTCAAAAACAAAACCAAAGCAGTGAAAGTGACTCATTACATTGAGATTAGATAAGATAGACTGTAATGTCTCAAAGGAAATTGTTCTTCTTAGTCACTCAATATGTGGTGAGATCTAGAAATAATCTGTCATTGGACATAATTTTGCAATCAGTTGTGTTTGACTGAGACACCTCAGTTTCTTTCACACAGACTGCAATTTGAGCAACTTTACTTCTAACACTGTGAAATATCTTAGGTAGAGAGCAGCATGTGGTTCTGTCGGGTTCTAAAACCTGAGCACCACTCCATACCTTGCACATTCTTCAAAGTCAGTCGATGTCAATCAACCTTAGTTTTTATTTGTTAACATGTTTGGTAAATTGTGATATTACATAACCTATGTAAAACTGTTTGCACCTGTCTGAAGCTCTGACCTTTGAATTGGTTTCTCCCAAAAGAACCCGACACCCTGTCAAAAACTCTACAGGTACAGGAGGGAGTAGAAAGAGAGAATGGCTTGATAGATGAAGCATATTTATGTCAAAACAGTCTTCCCATCTGCATGCCTAAGTGTCCTTGTGCAAGATGCTGAACCCCAAATTGCCCCACAGAACAAAAAGGTGCTGCTAGTAGATGCACTGTATGAATGTGTTTGTGAATGTGTGAATGGCAAACTGTAGTGTAAAGCACTTTGAGTGGTCATCAAGACTAGAAAAGCGTTATATAAATACAAACCATTTACCATGTTCCCAGTCCATATTTGCCAAAGGACAAAATTGTCAATGTCTATAAAACACACATAGAAAATAAGTGTCAAAATTTGGATTGTTTACAAATTGGAAATATGTTTGATATGAAACTTTATTTATATTTGGACGATTTAAAGTAGACAAAATAAATTGAGTTGTCAGAGTTGCAAACTTTAGTTTAGCTGAGGTCTCGAGGACACAGCACACAAACTTCCTTCTCCTTGTCTTTTTCACTGTCTGTCTGTCTCAGACCCACGCACAGATGTGTGCACACTACACTGCTGTGCTGGCTGTGTGTATCCGCTGCGGTTTACTGAGTGTTTAGTCTAGAATTCAACAGAACAGTCCCAAGTGTGTCACAGCATCAAGGTCATGCTTTGCCACTGGACAGCTACACTGAGAATTGGTGCTCTGCAAAAAGCACATTTGTTAATGTGACCAAGAAAAAAGAAATTCTGGAACTTATGCTTTCAAGGAAAAAAATTCTGATAAGCCCTTTTTACATGTCTCCATTCTCTTGTCTACCTCACTCTGCCCTGCCTGCTGCTGTATAGTGTGGATCAATAAAGTTTTATCTTATCTTATCTTAAACCTGTACGATATATCCCTGATACTGCCAGTTAGACAGTCGGCTGTTTTTTTTTTCCCCTTCCACTATTTTCATTGGTCACTAGTAATGGATCTTGATTGTCCATTGCTATTTGCTGCGTAATGTGAATGAAACTATAACACATTACTTCATCCATTAAGTCGCATCAGGTAGATTTTCATCAGCAATTGTGGTGAGAACAACAAATCCCATGCTGCTTCATGATGTCATCAAACTAGACCCTTTTTGTTTTGACGCCTAGTGGCAAAAAGACTTAAACTGAAATAGAAATGTTGCTTTTTGAACTTAATGTGATCTCAGTATTCAGTTCGTTATCATGACCTGGGTAATATGACATAAATGTTTTACAGGACATGACATTCAATTTTGTAACTGTACCTTATGTGCACTTCAGTCTGAGCTGACTGAGGATTTACTGTCCAGAGATGTATTTCTTGGTGAAACATGACAATATATAGTTTTTTATTTTAACAATGGCAATTGCAAAGGCTGTAGTCCAAACGTTACAGTTCTAGTCCACCTTCTTTCTGAGATTTATAGAAGAGCTATATTACTTTTCCTCTCTCCATCTTTATCTCAACTCTGAGTCTTTGTACTCAGCTCATTGTAGATGTTGGCTTTAAATCATTATGTAATAGGAAATCATTAAACACCATTAATTAGATGTTTCTGTAATTCAGAGGGGAATTAAGAGCTCACAAATTAGCTTGGATGTAATGATGTTTTAACAGGATGATAGAAAGTTTGATCTATAGTCAATAGTTGGATCTTGGATCTTAAAGTCTCTTCCTCAGTTGTGCTCAAGTCATTTGAAGGAGGGGTAAATTGGCTCTAAACTCTTTATTGTGTTTCTTTACAAAACCATGAACGTAAACTTTTCAAGAACTGGGATTAAACATTTTCACGTCTGCAATCAATTTAGGTAAAAGAAAAGCTATTAGAGTTCAATTATTCCTCCTGGGTAATGATGTCTTGTTTTTATAGAGAACACATTGTCCTCAGAGCAGAACTCCATACGGTCCAGGCTGGTACTTGGACTTAGAACCACAGACCTGTCGTGCTGTGGCACAGATCTGAACGGTGTATTGAAATCATTACATGCAGCTTTTAAAATGTTTTGACAGTGAAGAAAGACAGAAACTTTGGATCAGATAAGAGATGGCATGTGATGAATGGCTGGACTCGAACCACAATACAAACTCAGTAACAAACTTAATCAGCCTTTGTTTTATAAGCATCTGAACAGTCAGAGTTCCATCAGACCTCAATTTATATACAGAGTAAGTCATTGATGAGAAAAGTATCCCAGTGAGAATGGTTTGGGCTGTAGGAAGTTACATTCATATCCCACTGTGCACTGGGTAAGAATTACATAATAGAAAGTAATTTGCATTTTAAAGCATTTGCCAATCAATGACAATGTTTAAATTGACACCAATATTGTCGATATTAAGACAGAGCCATGTATACAGCATTTTCTGATGACCTTAAAGGTCCAGTGTGTAAGATTTAGGTGAAAGGGAACTATTGGCAGAAATTGAATGTAGAATAATTCTCATGATGTTTTCACTAGTTCATTTCATCTAAATTGTATGAATTGTAGTTTTCTTTACCCCAGAAAAGGCCCTTTATATTTAAATACTTTCTATTTACATTGAGGGGGTTCTCTCTATGGAGACTACCATGTTTTTTACATTAGTCCAGACTGGACAAACTAAACACCTTTTGAGTTTTGAAGCTACCACAGTTTATTTTTCATGTTTGGAAGGAGAGGGTGAGGTGAGGGGTGTTCAGCTGCAACATGCAATTTCAACACTAGATATCACATAATTCTACACACTGTACCTTTAACCCGAATAAGGCCATAAGCAGAATAAGCAATAAACATATAAGACTGGTACTTGTCTTAATTGCAGTATAACGTCCTATTGGAGTTTTCACGACACATGGGTGTAAACAAGATTTTTTTTATCTCTAACTTCTTTCTCTTGCATTTATGTACTCATGTGCACAGAAAACTCCAGTCAGACATTCCAGGGAAGTAAGCTATAACCAAGGCCGTCCTCTGTGGAGCCATCAGTGTGAGCAGACAAACAGATCTTCTCTGACAGTCTCTGTCCCAGTGGTTTTTATGCAGTAAGATTACCGTTCAATCCCTTAAATGAGTCCAGAATAAGTCTGAGTTCATTGAACTTTTTTCTTTGCTAGCCTTATCCGGTGGAAACTTTGTTGAAGTGAAATGGCAGTATGACAAAAAGTCATTTGTATTATTATATTTATAGGTTATTTGGATGATGTCTTTTTCTAAATATTTGTCAGCAAAGTCAAATCTTTTAAAATAGTCAGAGACAGTCTCTGGGTAGACAATGTCAGTCTTGTCTATTCATGAGAAATATACAAGAACATGACACAAGTCTCTTTGAGTCTTCTCAATCAATCTGACCCATATGGAGTAATGTGTGTAAATGTTTTCCCACAGTGTGTGCTTGGCTGCTGGTCAATGGTATCCAATAATGTATATAAAGTGTGGTGAATGGACGGCATCCCTGAAAAACCAGGGAAAGATTCGTAAGCTCCAGCTGTATGCTTTTGAAATGCTAAATATGGAGTCATGCTGAAAAGAAAAACTCTTCAGAAAACAAAACAGAACTTCAAAACATGTCTGGTTTTCATTATTATCATTGCCAGGTGGCAACTGATGTCTAGTACAAAGTAAAAAAAGGAAGAAGTCTTCAGCAATTTGTGCAGTTTGTCAATTTTGAAAATGTTTATAAAGAAGCCTACATGACATGCCTTGTGGCAACATGTATTATCTTTTGCTTCAAAGTATAGAACTATGTTTTGTTCATGGTCAGACTGTATAAGTAATATCAAGATGTACATTTGGCAAAAGGGAACATTAATTTGATCTATTCAACTGTTTTCAGTAACTCTTCAATTATCTTATTCAAACAAACCAGTCTGGATCAATTCATTACATAACAAGGAACCATACTGATTTAATATGTAAACATTCATATATTGTCCACTTGGAGGCAGCACAACAAGCTGAATATACATTTCCATATTATCAGCATATGAAAGAGTATTTACCAATAAAAATTAGCCTATAGGTCGTTTGTGCAGACACTTATTATAACCCTGTTATTGTTAGGTGACCTCTATCTGTTGTAGAAGTAATGAGTGAGAGGTGAGGTGACAGAAAATCAAGCATCAGGTGAATGTGGTTGGTGGATGATTTGATCTCGCATGAGACTGAAAGTTAATTTTGTTTTGTGTATACATGACTATTCCACAGCTTTGTTAGAGCGTGTTTGTTATCTTAAACATGATGATGAATGTGCTTAACCCTGAAGGAAATACTTACTTCAAGTACGACCCTGTTCCAACCCTAACCAAGTTGTGACTCAAGTGGGTCCATTCCAGCTCAAGATTAATCACATGTTTAGTGTTGCAACCATGTTGAGAAAGGTTTGGTATGCCTGCCACAGTAAGGGCACACTTTCAAGATGCTACTGTGGGTTGTATCACAGGGTAGCGACCAACCACCTACATGGTTGTTCAGGGTGGAGAACTTGAAGCCTACACAAAAGTGTTGGTTTCATTGTTAGACTGTTAACACATAACCAGACAAAGAGTCATTCACCACCTGGGGATTAAACTCTTAATTCAACTAAGACTTTTTTCTTAACATAGGTGCTTTCAGACATGTGCTAAGTCCCAGACATTTTGTGAAACTTTTCCTGCCAACCCACTTGCAAAATAATGGGAAAATGTCTCCCGAGTTCATGTCTAAAAAGATACGTATGAATGTCTTAGGTTTGAGTTTAGCTCACAGCTGTGATGTATACTGTGTTTACTTAAAGCCCATTAACTTCATTTTCATTGTCATCTGATGAAAGAGATGCGCAATATATATAAGAGATATTTTAACAGGCCACGCTTGTGGCCTGAACCCAGTGACTTAAGGGAGCATGCCATGTTGTTTTATGATAGATATAAATGCTCTGCGGGAACTTGTATGTGCGTGTGTGCATGATAAGATCATTTCGGTAGCCTCATAGAGAGAGAGCTGCAGGCAGATATTTACTGTGATACACACTGTTCCCTCTGTTTTGGGCTCTATGAATCTGATCATGCCTATTTGAGTTTTTAATATTTTCTAACAAAGATTGGCACTGCAGAAAATCACTTCTTGGAGAGGATGGAGGTCTTTTCTGATGTCACACAGTTGGGGTTATAACTGATGAGCATTGAGCTTCTAAGAAACATTGAAACACACACACACACACACAGTTGACGTCTTTTAGTCCATCAGGAAGTCCCCTTGTTGTTTTTGAAACATCTGGAGCACAGAATCCCTGAATCCCGCCTTCCCCTGGCAGCACTAAATCAACAACCAGACCACTGACTGCCCTAAGTGTGTGTATGCGCACATTTTAAAGCGTGGCCCAGTTGCACACACTGTATGTGTGTCTGTTTGTATTTTACTAAATGCTGCAGGACAATCATAAGGATTGACTTTTTGTCATTAAGAAACTCTGTAATTGACATCCTGCAAGATACTAAAGAGTGAGTAGTACTTTCTTCACTGTTTCAATTTGTGTTTGGATTTCAGTGTTAGGTCCATGGACCAAACTATAAGTAACTCTGTTGTGCTTTGAGTGCAATGATCTCCAAAGACCCTTTTAAGGAAGGAATATGATTTTCCATGAGTCTCCTGTGTGCAGCAGCGGGACCAATGCAGTATGTCTGACCTTGGGAACATGGAAGCGCAGTGTCAGAGGTCGTTTCCCTGTAGCCTGACCTCAGCAGTCCCCTCTTACCCTCCCTGTGAGGAAACTGCGGCAGCAGTTTTATCTCATATCTCAGAATAAAAGATGAGCAATTATTTTTCTACATATCATTTTTCTGCTTTTATGGTCATTTAAGTAGTTTATGAGCTTCCAATCAAATCCAACGTGTTGTGCATGCAAAACGTTTCACCATAACTGACGTGTCATGGCCTCTAGTCCTTCATCCGTTCAGTCTTGCATTCCTGACTCATTTCCTCCCATCCTTTCCAGAAGGGAGTCAAAATGAAATGAACCACACCAGCAAGACTTCCAAGATCCGGGATCAAAGTGACGCATTGTTTGAAATAAAACCATCAGCCACAAATGAAACACTACAATCTCATCCATATAATCTGTGTTTGAGTCATTGCTTCATCTGACCTCATCTAAGGGCTCTTAATTTCTCGGAGACTTCTGCACTGAGAACAAAGACAGCGTGTATTACTGTATGAGTGTTTGCATGTGAGCATTTGTGTGTTTGACGTACTGTGCTGTCTGCATTAGTTTTTAACTCCATGGAGATACTGCGTAAGACCTAGTTGTTAGACAGTAATTATACTGAAGACAGGAAGACAGTATCCTCCAACTTGCTTAATGTCATGACTCAAAGTTTGTATTTAGTTTATTTTTCTGTTTTGCAAATGAACACAAAGATCCAAATATTGGCCAATGTCAACACCTGGTTTCACCTTTTGGAGCAATATGATGATAAATTATTTAAAAGATTATTGTAATGTCTTCCGAATACATTTGAACTGAAGAGGCACCCAGACAGCCCATACCTCTCTCAAGGCCAATTTATAACCATATACATGTATTAAGATCAGATGCATGCAGTTCTTATCATTATTCAAATCTGTATCAAATCTCACCTGTTCATACATATTAGTACACTGCACAAGCCTGATTTTTTAATAAAGATCTATGCATTACTTCTTGAAGAATTCACAAGAAGGTGGAAAACGCCCTATATCGCAATGTAAAAGAAAGTTTAAAACAAACTGGATCAGCTTTCTTTTCAAATCCAAAGGGTTCTTTCTTGGCCCATATCCTACCACTCCACCAAGTGGTTCAGTAGTTTTTGATTAATCCTGCTAACAGACAAACAGCAATGAAAACATACTCTCCTTGGCGCAGGTACCTACTCGTTGCATAATTTATTCCCTGAGGATCTATAGGCCACATAGCATGTGCACATGACAGAGAGAGTTTGAGAGAACGTTGATAGATTCAGCTGCTGCACGTCCTCCTCGAAAAACCAGGGGTCAATTTCCCACAAAGCTTTTCTTGGCAGACAAATGCATCTTAACAGCCACTCGTCAACATGAGCCAAACTTGTTCCCCTGTCCTTCCCTTAGTAGAAGCATACGCACAAATATATTGCAATCACCCATGGTTGAGTTTCTGTTTGCAAATCTGGCGCATTCTTGATGCCACATTGCATCATTTCACCATTTACTGAATTCATGCCTGTTCCCAAGGCAATGAGCGGCGAGACAAAAGTCAGTGTTCAGATTTCAGAAAAGGGGCCCAATGAGAACATCCCAACAAAGAAGCCTGTGGAGATGACTACAAGTTTTTCATAAATAATTGCTATAGTTTCTTCCTAAATCAAAACTTGAAGGAAAAAAAATAACTTTCTTGCAGAGTCTTTAACTAAACTATACCTCCTTTACAATAAAATCGGGGTAGATGTAGGTAACCCGCTAACAAAAGTGTAACATTCCAGAGTGTTGGCCAAGAAATCATTCAGAACATAACAAGACTGTAGCAGTTTCTACTGTGTGGTTTTCATAATGCTGAAACAATAAGATATACTGTATGTTCATTAATGAATTGACAAGCAGCTTGTGTGCCAGGCTACTTGTTTTCCACTTTCCCTTCTTTGGGCTACCCTAAGTTAGCCACTTGTAGCTTCATATCAAACATACAGACATAAGAGTAAAATCAGTCTTCTTCCACAACCTTCATGTCGAAAGCAAATAAGCATATTTCATTCCAATGTCATCATGGCAGTTTTATGATAAAACCCTGCTGTTGTATGAGGACTAAAATCAATTTGGAGAAAATTGGAGGAAGTTAGAAACTAGATGAAAAAAATGCTGTCTTAATGCAGCACTGGTCAATTAGAGACATACAAAACATTTGTAACAGGTCATTTTATAATAGGTCAGTGGTGGTTTTAAATCAAAACAACTGCATTAATGCGATCTGCAGCACATTACGTCATCTGCACAAATATAATGACCCAGCAATATCACGTTGGCCTTGGACTTTCTTTCTCTTGACTCTTAAGTCAAGTCATGTCCTCAGATTGCCCGCGCTTTGAAGTCTGCAGCCACATCTGTACATGGGAAATGACCAGCTTACTGTTGGACTGAAAACATGTCTCCCTTAGATGATCCTTGTGACTTACATTTGAGTGACAATTAAAACCGGCTGTCAACTCTTAACAGAAAAAAATGACTGAATTGGATTTGTGAGATGAAAAGGCATCTGATCTCAAGAGAAAAGGCAGTGGCCTCAGAAGGGAGTGGTACATGAATGATCACACAAGAACCTGTGGAGAGGGGAATGTTTCAATGTCGAGGGTTTGTGACCTTTAATGTCTTGTTAAGAGGTCAATGTGTGAACCTAACATCGCTGTATTTGTGCTGTGTGGTTCAGATGGTGAAGGATTCTGACATAAAAGTAGGAGAAAGAGAACATGATTTAATGATATTAACAATAACAAGACATAACGTACATCACACTTAACACTGCTGAGCTGCAAGAAGATACCTGGCACTTACATGCAACACAAGTGTGAAATTAGGTGTATAGACCTTCTGAGAAAATCTATGTGATAAAAATACAAACAAAATGTACACTGGTCAAAGCTGGCTGTACTGAGATAAAAGCAAAATAAATACGATTTACATAAAGTAAACTAGAATGGTCCTCCCATTTTGCAATGTTAAAAAAAGTGAATCCGTCCCCAAGCTGGATCTGCACCAATACAGATGTGTAATCCTGCCTACAAATAAACACAGATGAAAATAACCACCTTTGTGAGGGTAACATTAGCAACAACTACATTCACTAAGTAGCTTTTTCTGAAGCTTCTAACTGCATTTCATTGTGTTTACCATTCGACAGAGTTCACCCTGAGACATCTCCATGAGAACAGAGCACAGTTTGCATCCATTGGTTGACTGTGATACACAGTTGAATGCTAGTGAGTGGTTCTTAAGTTAAGATCGTTTTTTGGTCTGCTTATCAACAATTCACTTTTATGCTAGAGTAAGAAAGAAACTCAAGTGAATTCCATTACCATTACATCCTATGTTTCTAATGCTCTGTTTGTTTTTGCAGCTCAGTTTTTATTTGAGTCCTTGGAGACGTGATGAGCTCTCTGCAAACCAGAGAAGTGAAAGTTGTGGCTTTGCTCCCTGACTTGCGTAAAACAAAGCAGAATGTGTATCTCTGTTGTTGCTATTAAGACTATCTGTTGTCAAGATGTGCATGCCCCATGCTCCCTTCATCTCCAAGCTTTCCCACCACTCAACATTGTTTTTCTCCTGTAATAATGGTTTCACTGTTTATTCCGTTGGGGATTTTGCTGTTCAAACACGTAAATCCACCCCGCCCTCATTACTCACTATTACAATTGACAGCATTAGAAAAATGCTGCACTGGTTAATGGTTTTATTGTGGATGTTAGGTCAATCCTAAATGCTGTGTGACTTTGCAGAGGAAAAAATGAGTCAAGTTCCCCCACTATAGTCCTATAATAAATAAATGCCTTTTCCTGCTTGTAGTTCAGGATTAGCATATCTGTACTGAATATCAAAATTGCTTCATACATATGTGCTGTCAGCATCTTTTCCACAAAATACACTGCATATAGGTTGTTATTAATCTGTTATCATTTGTATCACTAGGTTCAGATCCTGAGGGGTTCCTCAGTCACACATGAGGACACCCTCCCCAACAAGAGTCAGTGGTCCGGTCCTTTAATCAGCTTCCACAGGGAGAGGTCTAATTCATTTTACTTAATTAAATCAGAGCGTGTGCAACATGCTCCATGGGACTAGGGTAGTATGTGAGGGACATTAGGCAAACCAGAGATGAATTGAGATACAGAGATAGAAAAGGAAAGTGGACACATGGATCATATTAAGATGGGGAAGAGTGGATATATTCAACAATATTTTCTATAATCATACACACGCGCCAAGGCAAAAACCTATGTTCAATACGATCGCCTCCCTCGGTCTCAGTACTCACTGTGGGTCCAGGTTAGACAATCATCCAGTTCTACCCTGGAGTCACAGTGCAGACTGTCCAGCTGTAAAGTTATTGTGGTTATTATAGTTTTTTACATGATTCAGAGGTTTTTCCCTCATTCGTATTTGTTTTCTTATTTGCTAAAATCCATTTAAAAATGTGTATGTAAATATAAATGGTGCCAGGTATTACACCGAGCCTACAAGAACCTCATGGGAATATAAATGGTGTAAATGATACAAGATGTTAACTTGATGAATGGAATAAGATACGTGAATTTAAATTATGACAATTATGACATTTAATCTCTATATGAAAATTGGACTGTTGCAGAAATCAGATTTTGTGTTTTTTTAAAATTGAATTATTGTCCCAAGATGCTTGCAAATTTATGTTGTCATTCTCTGTAAAAATACAGATTTACAGAGTTCACGTGTGTGTTATTTGTGTGAACACTCTGCATAGTAATAAAAAACAGTTCACAGTCTCACAATCCAAAAAGTCTAAATACACTGACCTTACTTCATACCCTCAGCCTATTACCCACCACAAACACATGGGCACATAGCTTTTTCTTTAAGTTCAGGTGAAATTACATTGACTTACATTCATTAAATATCCTTAACTTAAACTCAACCCTCCCATAAGACGCAAAACTTGTCTTCACCTTAGAATTTAATGATTCATATTTGGAGGACTTGCTGTTTGCTTGTACACCATCCTTCCAGCAATGAAATCCTCCAGGCATTAAGGCATTATCTTATTTCCCTCCTATGGAAACCAATCCACAGCTGGAGATCTCTAACTCTCTCTCTCTCACACACACACACACACACACACACACACACACACGTTTGTACTTCTTGGCATAATGTATTCCCTAGCCCCTAACGATCCAAACTGCATGCCTAACCCTTACCCAAACCCTAACCTAAACATAATTCTAACCCTAAAACCAAGTATTAACCCCCAAACAGTCAATTTAGGGTGGGTCAGTAAGTGTGGACTGGCCAAAATGTCCTCACTCCATAGGTTGCAGGCTCAAATGGTCTTCACAAAGATATGTGTACAAGAGCACACACATGCTGGGTACAAAACAAAAGGTGATTTAACGTATTAGCTTACCCAAATAAATCTTATTGGCTTCAGGATGATCTTTGCTGCACATATTAGGATAAAATAGTTAACCTGGAACTAGTTGAACCTTCTTATATGAAGATTTTCAGCCGTCCAGAGCACACTTTACGTCACATGGTTGTGTGTGCAAAATCAGGAGTTTGCCAAACTGTTTGTGGTCAGTCATTTGGCCTCGGGGCAGCAGACATCTGGACTCTACCAACTTGAACCATTAAAGCTTCACTCAGCAATTCCTGTATACCAGAGACAGACAGAACCCAATCCAGTGTTTTAGACAGAATCTTATCTTCTTCTCCTGGAATTCTTGTGAATACAGTCATGTCACAGAAATACTGTGGTTGTTAATCATGCAAACATTTATACGCCATGCAAAAACAAAGGACTTTGCTGTTATCAATGACTGCTTGACTTCTCTCTCTAGCACAAGAACACATGGGAGTTTTTAAATCAATTAGCATCACTGAATGAGGCTCATTATGTGGTTGGAGGTTTCAAAGGAGAGGAAAAGGAAGAGAAAGGTAAAATTGAGCAGTATGGAGAGACTGGGAGGAGGGAAAGAAAGAAGATGTGGGAATACAGAGAGAAAGACAAGGTTGAGGATTAGAACAGAGACTAAAGAGAATGAATTGAGCTGGAGGAAGAGGTACAGTATCATCTTGGCAGAGGCAGGCCTAGGAAGTAGGAGGAGAAATGATTTAAATTGAAGATGCTTTAACCCTCTGACCCGGGTGAGAAACTCCACAGAGCAGGGGTGTATGGGATGCGTGTGTGAAAAATACCCCACCCAGACGTGTCAGTGTGCCGATACCCTAAGACCCCAGGGCGTGTTACAATTATACGCTGAGCTCAAGTCCACTGAGAAAATCATGTTTAGAAAACAGCTGTGGACTGTGACAAGTGAGAACCATGAACAATGTGTATCAGTAAATAAAACAAGAGGCAAGAAGCAGGTCCCATGATTTCCCTTGGAAACTGATGCAGAGCTTGAATTGTTGGATTGTATGAATATGTGTGTGAATGTGACATTTACTGTGATGCACAATGATCAATCAACTTCATGTTTTAGCCTATGCAACATTAGCAGCTTTTCCTGGCTGTGATCCAATCCGTCCTCCAGGAAAGTTTGTAAAATACATTGAGGTTTCTGTCATTCTTCTATTGCTGTATAATAAAGTATAATAAAGATAGCTTGGATTATTTGCCCTCTTACAACCACACATTTGTTGCTTCCGATTCTAATTAGCTATCATCTGCAGACTGCATGGTCTGACCTCTGCTCTTTGCTGTCAGACACGGGCCCGGATCTTTTCGGGCAGGCTACATTTTGTAATTAGAAATAATGTTTAACAGAACCAGGATTTGCAGTAATAGAACAGGAGCCAGCTTGGACTGGACTGACTCTATAAAACATCGGTTCAGGTCTCGGGTTTTACGTTTGGGTGGACCCATGAAGACCTATAGTGTTGGATAATCCATTATGACCCTGGTTACTGGTGACACTATAAATATTAGTATTTATACTCATAATTTAAGGTTTTTATAATTAAGAAAGATAGATAATCAGAATGAGAGCTTGTTACTTGTTACTGTAGGTGATTTTCCTCAGAATTTAAAGATTCAGTGGAGCAAGGTGGCTTGACATTGTGAGTTCCCTAACCTTTTAATTTTTTTGCAGTGTATGGCTCTCTAATGAGTTATTGAAATACAGATTTAAAGTACTAAAAATTCCAAACTCTCTTATGAAGGATTAACTAACCTGACTCAATCAGAATGTAACCTAATCGGTGTATAAACTAAGACATCTGTAATGTCTGTATCCAACTTTGTGGTGACTTTACCTTTCAATTTTCCAACATTATGTTTAACTAAACCACTGGTGCACCAAACAGAGGCCTGTTTAAGATTTTCTTTCCATGCATCACCTGTAATCTAACTGAAATTAGAGGTCTTTCTACTGTATTTAGCCTAAAATCTTCCATCCCATACAGAGTAATACTATAATTTACAGCTATTCTTTAACATGCTGTCTACTACTGTTTAGATTGCTTGTCCTGAATTTGCACCCAATCCAAAATCGAGAACATAATTCTGATTTCTATATTCACCTGTTTAATCATATGAAGTAACATTCTTTAGCTAATGCTTTACAAACCATTATTACTGGCAAGCAGTGAGTAAATGTGACATTGTAGTTTAAGAAAAAGAGGCAAAGCTCAAACAAATATCATATTCATAAAATAAATATCTGTAGTAGAACCAGCTGCTCTTAGGACTGAATGATCAAAGGTGGGCGGTCACTGAGACGATACTCCACAAAGTAAAGCCTTCAAAATAAACCAACATCTTTTTAAACAGTTTGAATAAAACCTGGGGTGGATTTGTCACAGGGCTGTTGTATTACACTTTGTCAGTTTTATTGCGGTGTACCAACTACACTGGCCAGTGCATGCAGATTAATTAAATCACTTTGTGTGATTGTGATCCTTTCACCAGACAGAATAATCTGTGTTTTTACTGAAGTCATTGACTTGACATGGGTCTGTTTCTCGCCTGAAGTTATATACAGTTATGGAAATCACTTGCAACTCTGTTAAGTTAGTTTTACCCATATAAAGATGGACAACACAACAGCTCCCCATAAGCTAAAGTGTCTTGATTGCCACCTGGTGGCTGCAGTACATGTTTGGTTTTAATTAGTTAATTGATGTAACAAAAAAATTTCGTAGTAGTGTTTGTATTTGGGCTATTTTTACTTTGTTTCTGGATAGTGAAGAAGACGTATCATCCATCTTTATATACAGTCTATGCTCATAATAATTAAGATAATAAACTTAATTTAGGTAGCACTTAAACAAAGTGCTCAACGAAGAAACAACATTCAACAACTCACTTCTAATTTTTGTGTTTAAAAAAATATATAATATGTACTATTACCAAAAAGCTATGCTCAGAACAGAGATGTCTGTAAAAATCTGTGGAACACTACGGATTGTTGCTCACATATAATGCTTATAAGCATCAAAGACAGTTGGTCAGTCAAACTGTAGTAAACACTGATTGTTCATGTAAGTGACATTGATCGTGTCATTTAATGGTTTATTATTTTGAGTAAATCTGTGCTCTCAGATGCAGAACAACAATTACCAAGTTTATGGTCCAACTCCTACAAAAAAAAATAGTAAGTAGCACCACTGGGGAGCTGTGAAGCAAAGTGAACTTTGTTCCAGCCAAGTTGTCCAAAGTTTAAGTCTCTGTGAAACAATTTTTCTGGGGCAAGTGCTCTGAAGGTAACATTAAAGTAACAACTCAAGGAGTCGGGTTAAAGTTAGGCTTCAGGGTCAAGCACAGGGGTAGGGTTAAGTAAAGTAAAGGCAGTGTAGTTGTAATCCCCTGAGAAAAGTAGATCGCAGCTGAGAGGGACGAGCAGGGTACATTTCAGTCAGCTGCTGGAGACAGTTTTTCAGTAGGGAGTCATTAGCTAGCTAGCAACGGGACAAAGCAGAGCTGTAATGAATTTGGCAGAGTCGTCAGAGCAGCGATGGCGTTGACTGCTGACGCACTGAGAGCCTTGCTGCTCCTGCTGCTCTACCCACATGTGCTTTTCTCTTCTGCACTTATGAGAATAATTTCACCAAGAGACACAACACAGGAGATACAGAGAGTTAGTAAGAGTGTTGGAGGGGATCTTTATGGCACATGAATGAGTAAAATAAAGAAAAAGTCTGTATTTTTAACTGTGGGAAAGGAAATGATATGAAATAACAGCATGATGTCAACACAGTATCTTTTTTAGTGAGCAAACCAAGGCTATAAAAACATTTTTATGTAGCAATCCATATTTAATGTCAGTTATCTCAATGATTTATCTGTTATAGCTGGACCTAGATGTTGTCTGGATTATGATGGCGTCTGGACCATGACCGCTCTTGAAATATCTGGGTATTCTCATTTTGAGCAAACGTTACTCAAACAGAAGCTGATTAACACTCACTTGGGGCTTTATGTATAGTAAATCAGAATGATTCACAGTGAAACACATCAAACAGTGCTACACTGATTTATTTTAGAATGATTTTTTATGAATATATAAGGGCAGTTTGCTTATTTTGCTTTGTTACATGGGTTTCTGCCAGACTTATCTTTTAACCCTTTTGATAGATAAATTCACCTGATATAATTAACAATGATAATCCAATGGACACTTGGTAAGGTGAAAGGAAAGCACAACCGCACCCATTTTTTTCAAAGAAGAAACTATGGCCTGCAGATGCGGTAAAGTTTCCATTATTGGTGCCAGTAAACAGAGCCAGCTGAGAAAGTCTGACAGTGACTAAAAAAACATCTTGAAACAAACAGGCAGACATCACTATCAGGGATTTTACACAGAATTGGACACTGATTTAAGACATAAGACATATGCTCCCGCTCTGAACCCAAATTACTAATACTATGACTATGTGTGTGTGTGTGTGTGTGTGTGTGTGTGTGTGTGTGTATGTGTCCAACAAAAAGAATTGTCCTGACAACTGTCCACCCTCTGATAAAGAATCACTGTTCTCCTTCTCGTGAGTCATCTGATTCGATTCGGAACTATCACACACAAAAACGCACACAAGTGTTGGCTACAATACCAACACACTGGCCAGCTGGCTACAATAGGTCATGTCCAGTCCACCAGAATCACTGTGATTACTGTGTACCAAATTACATTTGTGTGCACATGCATGAATGTATGTATTCAGATTTCCTCTCATGTTCTGCTTGTATGCACCTATTGTACAAACATAAACACAACCAGTATTATTGATCCAAATTTGTGCTTAAACTGGCATGCTGGGAATTCTGTCAAAATTCACCTTTGGGTGGCACACTTTCTCAGAACCCTGGTATTTACTAATGGTAGCATGTTGTTTTATTTACAATTAAAAACTGATAGGTCGCCAATATCAACTGGTTCATTCACTGACAGATTGTTTTTCTTGACTTCCTGGTCTCTGCACAACCCAATAATAATTTCTACTTAACACGATTCCCACAAGGAAAATGCTCAGACATTGCTTTGAGCAGCAGTGACACTTGAGATGAACAAAAATCCAATTACAGAAGGATCAACTTTCAGTAGTTGCCAAGCTAAACTTTGTGCAAATACTTTTTCATTCTGTAGACCTTACGTTTGTATCAATAAAACTAGTGAGACCATTGATTTAGATCATTTGTTTCAGCATTGGTTGTACATAAGGAGCTAGCAGTCTTGGTTTGCGTTGTACACACCACAGTTAAGGTTGCGGATGTATCTGTTCCACCAACACTGGCAAAAAGCAGATAAGATTATATGTTTTGTTTCAAGTGTTAGCTGGCCTCGTAGAGGATGCCCATTAATGCTGAGCTAACAATGGCTTCTTTAAGTTTGATTAGTTAAAGAAGACATCCACCCATCTATCAAGAAAAAAAAAGCTAAATTAAATAAGAAAAACTCCAACAACAGCAAATTAAAACAATCGTTTTTTTTATTTGGCACAACACAAAAGTGCTTTAGGATACTAACACTGCCCATGTCAAGTGTGGCTTGAAAACGACCTCATGGTTCAACTGTTGATCTCATTCATTAAAACCTTGAAACAGAATCTCTCAGTATAAAACGGTATGAAAATGTTGCCAGTTTTTCATTTGCTTTTGCTTAGTAAGGCACTTCACAACTTTAAAACTTACATAGTTTGCAGGTTTTGTGCAAATATTTTTGGATGAACGTTTTCAGTCTGCTTTGGCTTTATTGTTTATTGTTTCAAAAACTTAACACCAGAAGCAAATATAGTTTCTACACTGCATAATGCTAGCAGTTTAAACAAAGGTTTTCATGCTGTATATATTAAAAATCATTTTCTGTTTTTTGCAGTGTAAACATATGGAGGATTTGGGTTTTTACGTGAATACCAGAGGGCATCTTACTAAGTACAGAATCCTGTAAACAACAGAAAGTTCTTACATAAATATGCTGGTTGTATATATCTAAGTACAAAGTAAAAAAAAAAAGAAAAACACAGGTTCACCATATCTCTTGATATCAATAACTTATCCCTACAAATTGCATTTTTATTGTTGTTATTGCAGACAAAACCCCCAGCTCATAATTTCACATTGTTTGGTCAGATACACAAGTCATTGTCAGAACAGTTGAAAGAAACAACAATTACATTTTTCCACATTTCTTATAAAAAACATAATTGAAAATAAAGAATCTTTGGCAGCTAAGCAAAAATAGAATAAAAATGTCTATATATATAAAAATGCATTGAAATACAAGGTAACAATAAGTAACCGGCTACAGCAAAGGGCCGACAAGGCATAGAGATCCAGCTTTGACTTAATTAGGAAAATGCATATAAAAAAGGACACTTTTATATTTAATACCACGAACAGATCATAAATTACTTGACACCTTCAGAATGCATCAGTCTTTAGACAGCATCCTGACACCTTGATGCAATGCAAAGAGAACTACTGAGGTATTTCATCTTGATTACGTCAAGCATCACACTGGACGACAGGAGAGACATAAAAGTGCATAAGAATTAAACTCATGTCTGCTCCTGCTCTTTAGCAAACATTGGACTTGTTTCATTCCAAAATGATGGTTCCATCCATCAAGTGCCCCTATTCACATTCCTATTATCAGGTAGTAATTTTACCACAATAAGAACATTTGTGTATTTTTCTCACATTTACTTCTTATCTTGCAAGTTATTCAACATGCAAAGAAACAGCCACTACAGTATGTGAAGAAAGGAAGAGACCAAGGGCATGTGGAAGGCAAGAAATCTTTGGATTGGAACATGTCCACCATGTCTACTTGGTGTTTGGTAGAAAGAACAATAAAGTCTATTTTGCAAAAATACACCCATCATCCATATTTTAAAAAATGAGAATTCCTTTTTTTAAAGATACAACAGTCACAGCAGCAATATGAATACACTGTCTCTCTTCTGGTCACATGTTTGCCTGTTCACCTGATCTGGTGAAGATCATGTCTAACAACTGGTGATCAGTTTGAGATTCTTCACTTTGTAAACGCTGAGAAGAAAAAAATCTGCATTCACGTCACATGGGGATCAAAAAGTATTGATGTGGAATTATCCACACAGTCAAACATAATAGATGTGTTGCCTTTTGTTACCACGAATGAAAAATTCTGAGGACTTTGCACCTTTTCACATTCAAGATACATGCACAAAAGGGAGTGATGCATTTTAATTTATTTTAAACAGCTAATTATTTTCTAAAATGTTACTCACAAACAACCTAAAACTGTGCTTGCATGGAAATTTGGTGGTTGCAATTATTTATGGGTTTAGGATTATGTTGAAATAGATGCATTTTAAATATATGCACACAATTTAAAGACTACTACAAAGTTTGTGTCACATCCATATACTATGAGTGCAACAAAAGGAAAAAGAGCAGCTCTGCATAAAGTCCTTTCTGCACATTTTCAGTCTTTGCCAATTTATACTGTAGCTCTTCCGAAGGAAATACACTGGAAGAATACACCAATGCATATGTCCCAGAAGTACAGGACAATAAATCGTTAAACACATGTAGTTTAACTTTTTATGTATTATTTTTTGTTTAATGGAAGAATGACCAATCTCCTTTGTTGGGATCCACACAGACTTAAAAAGAGTTACACATGGCCTTTACAGTTAGGAATGTAATCCTCAACGTTTTGCTTAAATATATGCTTGCAGTTTTTGTAGGGAGTAACACATAAATTGGTTTCTAGTTAGGGTGTAAAGATATTACTTAGAGATACAGTGATGCTCTGGAGGTAAAATATTCTTACAGGTCCAGTTAAAACCCAATGGGTTCAATGGTTGAGTCAAAAATGGGTTAGGCAAAAATCTGCATTTCTTTAGTAAAGTTTGTAATGTCAGACTGAAGCCCAGTGAAAACGACAAGAGGTAGCTAATATTACAAAGCCTAGTGCTCTTGTTACAGTTTTTCTGGTAAGCTTGTTAGCCTATGCTTGCTGATATCCAACGAAACATATTTGGGTGAAATATATTACCTCCACCAATGTTTTCACCTGTGTCTGTTAGTATGTTTATCAACAGGAACACAAAAAAATGTAAAAGACCAATTTGCACCACAAATTAGAATGGAGCATAAGCCAAGGAATAATCTACTGAATTTTGGTGCAAATTCAGTTCAAAAGATCAGGAGGATTTTTTTCCCCTAATCCCTTTGCACTATTGACCATTTTTACAAAAATGTGGGAAAACTATGTTTGGTTCTCAATCAGTAAAAAAATCGAACTGGATTGCTCGAACTTGGAAGACGCACTTCTGAGAGCCACTCTAATGAATTAATTAGCAAGCAGACTGATGCTCTACCATCATAAATGCCAGATCAAGTACAGCAGCCATTTATTTTTTGTGCCATTCAATTTTGAATAAATTCTGGTTCTTTCCCCATTTTGGTTGAACTCAAACAATTTTGCCTCCAGAGCTGCTCTGCATCTGCAAAACATTTGCATGACAATAACACTGTGTCAGAGAAAACAACCCAGAAAGAGAGTTCAGTGGTAAGCAATGTCTGTAAGTCATACATCCAGCACCATATCGTAGTGTGTTTCCTTTTTCCTCTTCCCACACTTATTTATGAGCACTGCATACAACGTCAACAGTACGACCCAGTAACTGGCATAAACAACTGCCCCTATGACCAGAATGATCTTTTCTGATTCAGGAAAAGGTTTTTTAGCCTGCAGGATTAATGTGTAGATAATCCCAAAGAAGAGGATAGTGAACCAAACTGATATGGGAATCAGACCAATGAAGTTCGTCACTACAGTTTTCCTCCCAGAGGTCCCCCAGCCAGACTTGTTGATTGTTGCTATTGCAAACATTTTGGCTGGCAACAGGCTTGACATGTACAGTACAGAATAGAACGACATGAACACCATGACAATGTTTCCTCTAAGGCAACTAGCGAATGACGACTTGATCAATGCCACTGCCTGCACAATGAGCAGAAATAACAAAATATTCCACAGCCTTCCTTGATAAAAGAGTTGGATCGCAGTGGCAATGAGAAAAAATGGGAAGAAGCCTGTAATCACAGCCTCATAAGTCATCCATAGATGATGCTTGTGGAACCACATGGAGTTATACAGCCATTCTCTGAAATATGACTTACTCCATCGAGTCTGTTGGTTGAGCCAACGCAAGTACGTTATTGGTGTTTCTGTGAGGCACTTTGATCGAGCTGTGTATTTGGTGGCATACCCAAGGCTCAGAACTCTGTTTGTGAGATGACGGTCATCCCCGAAACTGCAGTGGGATCCCATGAAAGTCTGGTTGTACCAGTCCTCGAGGAACTCATGCAGGAGTGAGTTTCGGTACATTCCTAAAGGCCCGCTGATGCACTGCACACAGCCGAAGTAGGACTGGCAAGCCCGTTCAATGTTAAAGGCCATCCAGTAGCGTACACTGCTCAAGAAGGAGATCCATGACTCATATTTGTTCAGGATCTAGATGTGGATTGACAAGCAAGAAACAAGTTGGAGGGTTAACATGATGATGGGAAATGCTCATTTTGTAAAATTTGCAAAGATGTTTTGTAACTAACCTGTACATCTCCTCCAACACCTCCCACCATTGGGTCTTCTTCTAGCACCTTCACCATCTCCACCGATGATGCTGGGTCAAGCATGGTGTCAGAGTCACACACCTAAGCCAGAAAAATAAACAGTGATTTACAGAGTCAAAAATTTTCATGTCACAGTCATGTAAAAAAAGGCACACAGCTTGATTGATAGATGCCTGTTTGATCAGGTTTAAATCTTGTCTCAAGCAAAGTCTCCCCAGCTTGTTTCAGGCAGAGTATAATTCAATGTCAATCTTATTTAAAACTGTAGGATAGTAGTATCCTGTCCTCCATGTCAACAGCCTAACCTGCCAAACCTAATGAAAGCTGCTCTGTCTAATTCATTTCCTGTTGACAAACTGAGATCATGTCAAAGACGAAGACGTTGGTGTCGATCTAAAAGTTAAGTGTAAACTTTGTAAAAAGTCACAACTCAACAAAAATGGCGTATCGCTAAGTTACTAATGCTAAGCTAACTTATCTGTATGTTTGAAATTTGAGGGTTTTACATAAGAGTTGGTAAATCTGTTGACATGTTTCCCTTGTAATTAGGTTACAATAATTTAATTTGCTGCAAATAATATATTTTCTTTCGTTAAATAAAGGACGACAACATTTCCCTTCACATGTAAATGTACTGGCATGATTCTCAGGAGCACAGCCGTTAGTGCTTTTGAAATCTGTTGAACACAAGGTTTTGGCGGGCTGTAGCTGCTTGCAGGTGTTAGCCTTTTTATCAAAGAGGTTTTTTATCTTCAAAATCCCCTTTTTGTAATGCAGACTCACTGACATCATCGGGAAATTATAATAAACAATGATAGGGGTTTCTTTTTGCATTTCAATCGCTGCTCAAATTGTATTAATGTAACAGAACCAGCTGTTTACAACAGAACAAATATGATGTGATGACGCATCATGTTTTGGGCAGTTCGACAGAGGTTCTAGTTTACTTCCAGCCAGCTTTGTAAATTGGATACAGCCTTTTCATTTGAAAATCTTTAAACATTACTACTCAAAGCAGAGTTGAAAAAACACAAATCTGGAGCCATGGGAATTTTGAAATTAGAACGCTTGATATGTTCTAACACGTAACATGAATCCTAAATCTTTCTACCAGTTCTATCTTTTAGTTCTTGTTCAGTCCCCCAGAAAATGATCCAGCCTACAAAGACATGCATTATAGAAACAAAGGTTTACAGTTAATTCATGTGCATTTTTTTCAACAAAGGGCAATTATCACACCACTTGGACCTCATTCTTGCAGTGCAGTTTTGTACATAGAAAAAAAACTAATGTCACTATTAAGCACTGATGAGTAGTTTCAGGAAGTTGAGTCAAGTCGGAGTCTGCCTTTACTTTGTAGTATTTTTTGCTGAGCAGGGATGTATGCAGCCAAGTGGTAATTACAGGATACTGCTAAATGCTAACATGTTGTCTGACATTAGCACAGACTGAGAAAAATCATAAAATCAGAATGTAATGTCAGTTACACAGTAATATCAACTTAATGATGGCGAGCATTAGCCACTATGAGCTACAGGTCATAGATTTAAAGGACACTGTAGCAAAGTGTATGGAAACGAGTAATGTTGTGGTGTACAGGCACAATGTGTTTATTCTTTCAAAAGCTGTAAAGCTTTAATGAAGAATAACTGTGCTCATAGTTTATGACCACAACAGCCCACATTTCCTTTAACGTTTACCACCTGCAGGGTAAAAACACATTTCCTGCAGGATTAAAACACATCAGCTTGTCTTGCAGAGCCTGGCATTGCTGTTTATGTTTGCAGTGCCTGTTTACATTTAAGGCTAAACCACACAATGTTAGCATTATAAGACCATACTCATTAGCCAAACACACTCGGGAGCTGGGTTCTCAAAGGATATCACTTAAGTGTCATTAACAAACACTGAGATTATCGTGGTTTAACTCATTTTCACTGATGGTGGCAATTCACTGAACTCCATACAGCTGAAAGTTAGGTCAGTTATTTTCAATGGCGACTTTATTCCGGACTCAGCAAACAAACTTGTACAATATTTAACTTTCCCCCGACACAGGTTTGACCTCCTGAGCCAGTCATGTAGATGATGTCACACTCAGCTCTGAGAGACAGATCTGCTATTACACTTAGACATCAGCTACTGCTGCCCCTTTTTTCATGCTACACTTCACAACATGATGCATACGCCACCATCCGTCTAAAGCCAACACAAAAGAGTTCTTGTATACTCCATGTTTGGCTTGGCAGAGACCCCCTTTCCCCTTTTTTCTGAAATCCCCTTCTCCTTCATTTACCTCCATTTTAACTCAAATAAACTCCCTGTCCCTCAGTCTGGATTAAATCCTCTCTTGTGATGTCAACTGTCCTTGTTTTACCTCCTGAGTACATCTACACAGAAAGACACTGACCAACCTCTGAATATTTTACCTAATAATGGTGTCAGATTTAAAGCATTGGCATTCTTAGGTCCTCCCTTCCTTTCATAACCATCTATTTATCTGTCTGTCCGTCTATCCAGCCAACCAAACTGTCATAAACCATTCATTCACTGTCCTAATTTAAAACCCCTCTTTTAAAACCTGTTTCAAATTGACTTAGCCTTACCTGCACATAATCCATGCTCCTCCCCAGTGCTTTGAAGGCTGTGTACATGACCTCTCTCTTCCCT
Source organism: Paralichthys olivaceus (assembly GCF_024713975.1). Taxonomy (NCBI): domain Eukaryota; kingdom Metazoa; phylum Chordata; class Actinopteri; order Pleuronectiformes; family Paralichthyidae; genus Paralichthys; species Paralichthys olivaceus. The sequence goes on along the minus strand of NC_091105.1, from coordinate 20,434,839 downwards.
CCCCACTTCTGCATGATGCACACACACTTGTTGTTCAGCACCAGCCTGGAGACTTGCTGAAGGCTCTCAGCGTAGCTCTCATCCGTCTCCTCGGGCCCCCTGTGGTGATAGTTGCTCCGCCATACGTAGGTGGCTGATTTGTCCCATCCCATCACCTCTTTGAAAATCTCCATCATGTAAAAGTCATCGTCTGAGTTCCCGTCAATCACCATGATCACTTTGATCCCCGGGTACGTCAGCCTCTTCACCGACACCAGGCATTTCCTCAGGTAGTTTGGGTCCTCTTGGTACGCTGCGATGCACAATGCCAAGGACTTGTTCAGTTTGATCGGCGTCTCTAGGGAGCGCCGCATGTTCCTGTGTTCTAGGAGCGCAAAGAGGCTCTGGATGATGAGGTGGACAACCAAGATGGCGCCATACAGGCCAAAGGATAGGTGATTGCCGGCTGTGGTGAAAAACTGGTAGCCCATGATGTAGGCTGTGGAGATGCCTACCAGGAGAGACACCCCGAACATGGTGGTGCCAATTATCCGCAGGTAGGTGAGAATTCTTTGACATTTCATCTAGGGACAAAAGAAAAAGGGTTTGATTTAAATATTGTGGTGCAAACAATCTATAATTGTCCTACTGCATTTTACTTGTAAGCCTCACGCCAATGATTGGATGGAAATACTGATGCAGTTTTCTCTGATCATACAATGATTTTAAATCAGAAACTGTGAAAGATAAATTAAAAAGAAAATGAATTGGTAAGAATGATCTCGAGCATCTTACATAAAATTCAACACATTTACAGCATTAGAACATATGAAGGTTTAATAACATTTCAAATATGGAAAATGCTTATTCACAGATCTTGACCTTTCTTTCCTACTGCACATTAACTCTTGTTTTATTACAACAAACTCTGGTAGATAAGCCCTGAAGTTTTTCCTCTTCTTTTTAACTCCCTCCCTCCCCCTCTCCTTCTGTCTACTCCTCCCTCTTTAAATGTCAGACAGTTGTGAGTAGCACATTGTTCCAGCTCTGCTTTAGTGTGGGTGGGCGCACATTACAGGATTCCTTGACCTAATTAACCAAAAAGCTGTCTGCCACAGCAAACACTCACCATAAATGTTTTGGAGGAACAATTATGGCATTCTCTTTTCCGTGGTGTTGTAAAGGCAAAGTTTAGAACATTTTCAGGCAAGTGCAATATAAGAAAGAAAACCTGTGTGTGTTTTAGTGGGGACAGATGAAGAAGTTCTTTCTGAGCGACCCTCTTCCAAACATGGGCCCTGCTGCTCAAGATCTTCTACTGAAAATGTGAAACGTTTGTTTCCAGCCTTCATTATGTTGCTGCCGCCATCTGTTTGGCAGACTAACGGAGACCCACTCAGCATGGCCCAGCTCAACGGAGTGCGGACCACCCTGTGATGTCATCTGTTTATATCTCCGTGGGAAGAAGAAGACAAGAGCCTTTTAGAGTTTATAATGCTGCACGTGTGTTTCTTCCCCTCTGCGACTCCCAGAGAAAGCATGACAGGAGGGTTTGTGTGATTACACAAAGATAAAGATGGGCTGTGAAGAGAGTTTGACGGTATGACATGATGCTGCTCTACACATTATGGAGAACAAGCTTCTTGCATAGCATCAATCAGGAATGTCAAAGTTAATTTTGTTAGTCGTAGGTTCTATGAGGCTCCCTCTTGTGGACATCATGCAACATTTTGTGCTGCATTTTTAAACTTTTTAAATTGCTTTTGGTGCAATTCATTGATTTTGTGCACAATCGGAGTACAATACATTTGAGATTGTAGTACAGTGGATGTCGGTTTTAAGCAAGACAAGTAAATCAGGTGGAGCAATAAAGTAAAAAAAGAAGAGAACATGAAGCCCGGCAGTGTCTGGGATCTGGCAAGAGTAGTGACACCACACCTATGCACACAAGAGAGATGGATGGAGAGAAAGAGAAAAACAAATAATTGTAAAGAAAGTAGAACAGTAAAGAGGGAAAGACCTACAGAGACAGAACAACATAGAAGAAAGTGTGTAAAAGTGAGCAGAAGACAGGTATCTGTAGAAACAGTGAAGTGAAAAAACACAGCGAGAGACACAGAGAGGAAGCACAGAGAGGATGAGCTAACACACGCACACACACACACACACACACACCCTTTGGCTGGGACATAATGCCTTGTTCATCTGATCATTGGATGAGAGGGACACAGCCAGTGTAGCAGGCCTCCTCTGGCACGTGGCAAGGCTCTTAACGTCAGCTGCTCATTTACAAGACCCCTGACACACACGAATCCACACACACCCACACACTCGAATACACTGTATTGCATGAAAATGTATAATGCTAGTGCAGACAAAGAGAGTGAGAGAGAGAGAGGAGGGCGTGTTTGTGTGTGTCTACAAAAATACACATTTAATTATGTTAAACTGAGAATGCATTCCATCCTAAAACTTCTTTCAGTTGCATGTATGCTTGTGGGTCTATACATACTGTACATATGTTTTATAACTATAGAAGGTGCAGAACAAACTCTGTCACACTGTCTAACCATGGCAACTTAGAATGAACCCAGTCACTCTTTCAGTGCATAAATATTGTACCATGGATGTCCCATCAAAATGTAGTTTTTCTTGTCCGAATCTTAACCCTTAAATCCAAGTACTTAGACAGAAGACAAACCAGTAATGATGTAGTACCCTCCTGACAATTCCCCATGATATCATAGGTGTAACATAGACTGAGCTATTCACCTCGACTGGGAGTTTCCGACTCACTTTTTGGACTGTAGGACGAAAACTTGGACCAAACCACCACACACACATGGAGATCATGCAAACTCCACAGTGTTTGCTGCTTCTTGAATGCTTGTTTATTTATGATCTCTAGCATAAAAAATAGTTTGTGGTTACAGGACAAAACCAAACTGTGAAATTCCTTCAGGTCATGTTCCTCAGACATAAACCCTCCTTTCTCTCTCTCCAGAGCAACTGAGAGCTCTGTCAGACACAGTCCATTCTGTGAATTCTTTGATTCAATGCAAAGGAACAGATGTTGACACCTGTTTGGATGCTTTGGTCTCCATACCAACTCATATGACGTTCGTGATTTAATGTGGAGGTCAGACTAACAATTAACTCAGACTGCAGAAAGGTTCACTGCATCAGTGTTAAAAAGATCCCCCCAGACTGGCCCTGGCCCCTGAGAGATAACGCCTCTAATCAGTCGAATATCTTCCGTGTCATCGACACATGTGGATGATGTCACCCTGAAGAAGTTTGTATGTGTGTCTACAGATGTTGCTATATGTCATGTGTCCCTGCGACTGGAGGTTGTCATTAGCACATGTGGATGACTTCAGCCCAGCTTCATGTTTGTTTTTATATCTTGACACATGTGAGCATTAAAACCTCATCAATATTTCCTCATGTTTACGTGTGTGTGCGTGTGTTCAGCCTCATGGTGAGTTTGGGTTGGTCTCACTCTGACGTCATTAACGGTCTCTTGAGTAATACTTTGTCTGGCTCTGCTGCAGAGAAAATATTATATCTTGTTCAGTCTTGAAGGGACGATGGTGGGTCAGCAAAGAGGTGAATGAATGATTTGACTTCACTAGCATAACTATCCTCAGGAGAGAATGTGGCTCTTTCTCAAAGTGAAATGCATTACAATGGATTATCTGCTGAGATTTAACAGACTAAACAATGGAGCGATGGATAGATGTGTTGGGGTGGTGGCAGTCTTGATGTTAAGACAGTGTAAACTGCACCAAACTTCACTGTGAGCTCACCAAAAGATTAAAATTATATTTTTCCATTTGTTGGTACATTAGTATGGAGCAAAACCTCTCTGAATTCACCCATTATGCGTCTTTCATTTGAGTCATACGAGCTATAACCCTGTTAGCTATGATTAGACCTGCTCATACCGTTCTTAATAAACTACAGTCATGTAACTAGTAATATGTTCCAACACAAGTATTATTATAGTCATTTTCAGAAGAATTATTCATATTCTGTGTGAATGAGAAACATTCCAGCCAGTCAGTGAGTATAAATAAGAGATATGGATGCAGGCTCTGTTCAGTCTTTGAAGTCTCACAAAGTTGTATGTTTAATGTATTTCTGTCTCTGCTACATGGAGAACTAAAGGAGTCATCTCTGTCAGACTTAATGTAGCTCTAGTATATAATTATTATATCACTTGCTGTGATATAATGTAATCATGTTATGTAACAGCCTGTAACTATCAGTTCAGTCAGACAACTAGAAACGGTTGTTGCAGCAGCAGAACATAGAGTTTGGCATCTAGACTCTGACTTCATCACTCCCCTAGACATGATTACATTAATACAATGGAGTGATGAGCAAATATCTGTAACACCCCCTGTTGGAGCCTGAGGGGCGGAATCGACAGGCAATGATACTGACGCATGGCAGCAGAGGCACTGATAAGCCAAGGGAGAGATGGGTAATCTTTGCAGCCTAAATAGACCACCACATTGAGTGTGTACGATAAAGGGTTGTGGAGAGTGAGGCACAGCACATTATTACTTTACATTACTTGTCTGTGTAAATGGGAATTCTGTTAAATGCTTCTCCACGTGCGAACACGTGTGCACATGATGTGCAAACATGAACTCTTTGCAAAAGATGTAGAGAATGTGCGTTTGGGCCCACAGGAAGACATGTGTGCACGTGTGAGGGTACGTATAGTGAGTGTGATTACTCGCTACCCCCGCACAGGCAGTATATTTAAGTGGGAAGCGGAGCCAAAAAGAACAGCTTTATGAGATAAAGCACAACACTTACATCTTAGTGTTATTGTGACTCAGCAGTCACCGACTGAAAGTGTAATATTCACAAGTCAGGGGCTCTGCATGGCCAAATGACTAATATTCACAAAACAAACTTTAACGTTCCTCCAGCTCACGTGGCGGCTCCCTACTGTGGCTGGAAAATGTTTTTATAAGGGTACAGTACATGCATGAGGAAGGGCTATAACTTCATCAACTAAGTCATATTTATGATACCATCATCAGCTTTATTAGATATAAGACAGCAAAGAATATGACTGTTATTTATAAATTGCTAAAAGCCTTATTGCCAATCCACCAAAGACATAAATAAATTTGATCACAAAGACGTTATTAGAAAACCAGGCATGCTGAGGTCATTCAAACGAAATCTCAAACAAATGATGTTCTGCCAAAAGCAAAAGTACACATGTGAAAATGGAGAAAGCCGGAATCTAAACAAGCATTAGTGTGCATTGTGTGTGTGTGTGTGTGTGTGTGTGTGTGTGTGTGTGCATGCGTGTGTGAGAACAAGCTGGGCAGGACTGGAAAAGGAGAAGATGCATAAAAAAATAAAAAAAAGCCTTGAATGTGAAGATGTCCCTGACGTTTGTAGTGGGGAATGACTCACATGATGAGAGGAGAGGAAAGGAGAAGAGAAGAGAGGAGAGGAGGGGAGGGAGCGGCTGGGAAAGACTGGAGATTTGGCTGCTATCTTAGGCGAGACACACAGGACTGGAAGTGCTGGATCAAGGCCAGCGCGCTCTTATTTTCCACTTCCTTTCCTGCTGCTTTTCGCTCTCTAGCTTACAGTATACATTGATGCATGATGCAAATCTGTTCTTCCCATTATGAAAAATATTCAAATCTTTGTCTGATAAAGGTAAAAAGACACCATGTATGTAATGATGACAACAGGAAACAAAATTGTATCGTCTTCAAAGGCATCACTGGGAAGTGTCAGATCCCGCCCCCCCTCCCATGTGGTCACAGTGTGCTGCTGTTTTCACGTGTGTTGTCGTTATAAGAACCAGAACTGAACAGCAACACCACCCACTGCGCTGCTCCTGACATGATTGGATTCAGGTGGAAAGAGCCGCAAGTAGCAAACGTACAATGTTAAAAAAAGGAGCTGGCTTTTACATTCCCCCTTTTCTTTTTTTCAAACGCACCCCCAGCGGTCTCTTTATTTTCTAGTGAGGTACGATAGGGCGAAAGATTAAGACATCCCGGCAGAGTTTTGCATCAACGTCTCCAACAGTTAATGTTGCATCATTTCACAAAGTTTTTTCCAAAGTGAAGGTGGATAAGGAAGCTGCGGTTCGTGATTTAATAAAACGCTGAGTTAAATCTATCCTCGGGTTTGAAGGCAAGCTACGCTATTTGGTAGTTTGGCATTTCTTCTCTCGTTGACTCATTTCTAGCTTCTTTTTTTTGTGAATGAGTAGAAGGAAGCGACGCATAGAGTGGGTGTGACAGAAAGCAGGAGACACAAAGAGGGAGCCAAGGAGGATGACAGTATTCGACGAGAAACGTGAGAATGTGGATTGGAAGGATACAAGCTAGCGAGAGAAGAGGGATGGCAGGTACCAAAGAGGGGAAGGGGGGGGAGCGAGACTCGATGCATTGTGGTGGACTTGGCTCGGTCCGCCGCCAGCTGAGGCACTGGAGTTACACCACTGTGGCAGGCTCCAGAACTTTCAGCCAAATTACAGCCGCAGCTCAGCTGAGAGATTGTGCCTCAGCAGCTTTCCTCCTATTCATCTGCTCTTGTGCCATATGCAGCATGTACACAGTACGTGTCTGTGAGATGTATGTTTTATTTCAGAGTCCTAAATTAAAATCCTTCCCTTTTCACAGATCCAGCCTGTGTCATCCATTGATCCAACACTTTTCCCTTCTGACAGCAGGCTTGTATCACCAGTGCTCTAAAATAACTGGCTTCCTCAGTGCTCTATTCATAGCACTCAGGCCTGAGAGATAACACGAGATGGAGAATCACAATCAGCCTCAATGGATGGATGAAAAGACGTGTGGTTGACAGTCATTCAGAGTTTAATTTTGGACCGTTGGAGATGTCCCAGCATTGGTAATATCAGCAATTTCATAAAAAAATGTAAAGTCAGGGAGTCGTCTTCTTTGCAGCTACTTAAAATGTATTGTTTTCAGCTCCTGGGTCGCTCTCCAGTGTGCTGTAACTCTTGGACTCATGCATTAGCATTGGCATCACTCTTCCCTGCGAGACTCTGTCTGACTCAGTATGAGGTAGGCTACAGGGATTCCAAGTTTTCCCTTTTACTGGCTGACTATACAGCGCCGCTCCACTGCTACTTTACCAAGCAAACCTGGAAAAACAAAAAAAACCCGGCTGACGAGATGAGGTAGATGGTGGGGCTGTGTGTTAGGGAGGGGCTGCACATATGTACGCTCTCGTGTAACTTGAAGTAGGTTATACCCTGGCAGCCCAAAGGCCCTGTTACGCTGTTGGACCCATGCTGTGAGCTGTAATGGCACGTGAGACTGTTGGGAGCACTAATGGAGACCAGTCGTGGAATGCCTTCCTCTGTTTAAGTTGCAAACTGCTCTGTGTGCCGTGTGGAGGAACATCCTGTGGCACTGATAAGTCTGCAGTATAACTGTGTCATGAGTGAGGAGTCCACACAAAGTTGTGTTTCAACCTTTTTTTTTTCTTTTCCTGTCACCTTAATGGAATTTACTGTACATCATAAACTTCATAATGCTCCATATTCCACTAACAGGCTCCAGAGGTGGATTTACTTCCAGACCTACTGTACGACTACACACTAAGCCCTACTGAGCAGAGGAACTCCCTGGAGGTTCAAGATTAGGAACTGTATGTTTGTATGAGTTTGTGTATATTCAGGCAGCAGGTCCACACATGTAGGGATTATGCAAAGAACATGTGGTGTACATTTCTCATCTGAATTCTACAGATGCACTGTAAACTACATACGATTTATATGCTACCATTGATTCTGGAGCACATGCTTCATCACATCATTGAGGTGGACACTGACATGGCTGCAGCTTGTTCCAGTGAGTGTTAAAATGCAAGATGAAAAGATTAGCCAGAGGATGCATTGGATAAAAACTCTACTGTACATCGCAGATAACTGCCAAGACAGCTTAGACATCCAACCCCTGTGTGGGTTTCACATGAGGCATCAGATGGTATCTCCAAACTGAGGGGTGAGAGTGGGCGGATGGAGGAAGACAGTTTGTTAACGCTGTGTGACGGATGCTCATTTGCATTTGTGTGTGAGTGTGTGGTGGGTGTGTGAGGAAGTTAGATGAGAAGTTAGTGCTGTAGGTGCCTTGTGCAGCTGCCATAAGCTTTCAGTTATGTTTGTGCATCTGCACTTTTAATATCATAGTAATTCTTTGAGGGATTGAATTAACATTTTACATGTCACTATCTCTACACTATCAGTAATTACATTGTCAATAACTAACGTCTAATACATCAGGGCTATTCAGCATTCACGTGTGCGCAGATAGAGGTGTTTCCCATTTCACATCAAATTACGCGCTCTGACCAGGCGGCATGCGAAACGTGGCCAATTCCAGCCTTCTCATTGGCTCACACAACCAAAATAGTGACGTATGCCTCGGGACGTCATGCATATAGTTTCTTCTCAGTTTATAATCATATATTATAATATAATATATTATAATATATGATATAATATATGATTATAATATAATCTGGACAAAGTGTTTCTTAGGTTTTCACAGAGGGCACAGCAGGAGCAAATGTCCGTGCCAGTCAGGGGAAAAACTGTTGATACACATTTTTGTCTAAGATTAAATATGTTACCATATTAAATAAGTACATCTAACACATATAGAGAAAACAAGTTTCAACTTTAAAACTTTTCGGAGATGCCATCCGCGCTTTACGCACGACTTGAGAATGCTCCAGTGACAGCTGTAGCGCGCAGCATCACTCCCTTCACTGCGCTCAAGTATTGTTCAGCATCCCTGTGATTTAAAATCATGGAATGGAATGAAATTACACTTTGGGGCATCTACGTGCCCCAAAGTGTAATTTCAAACGGACTTCTGCGTCATTCTGTTCGACACTGACTGAGGAATGATCCACAAACCAGTCACCTCACCAAACGATCACCGGCCGCCTACCTTGAAGCAGCTGTCGTCCTCTTCGTTCGTCCTTGGGGAAAGGATGCGGTCAGCTCCGGGACGGGAGAAAAAGTCTTGACAAAGTTTCAAGAGACACTTGAGGAGTAGTGAGTCTCATGAATCCACTCACAAAACGATCCTCATTCATTTAAAAAAAAAGCAACGATGATGAGAAAGGTGCGCGCTCAGAGAAAAAAAAAGAATCAGCACCGCTCGTCTTTAGTTTGTCAGAGTCTGTCTGCGGTCACTCTGCAACACATGCATCTTAGGTGTACACACACAAACATCACCTCAGTCATCTTTGGCATCTTTCATGTAAAATAGTATAAATAAAAAGAAGAGGATAAATATTCTTCTCCATCAACTTCTGGCACTTTGATTCATATTGAAAAGTTTCAAAAAGTTACAAAAAAGAAGTGACCATCTTTAGCAGCGTCTGTCATATTCAAAACGAAATAAAATTAAAAAAAGGTTTCCAGCAATGACACACCACGTGTATGTTTCTTTGCTCTGCAGAGGGGCATCTAAAGTATTTCTGCAGTTTCCCCAGGCAACCAAGTTTCACAGAGCGCAGAGAAGTGGCCAATGTGCCGCTGTTTCAGCTGTCTAGTTCCTTCCAGACGACTGTGTGTGTCTGTGTGCGTGTGTGCGTGTGTGTGGAGTCTCCTTTATGGCTGCTGTGGCTCCCAAACCCCTTTTACCAGGCAACAACAGATTGGCGTGTTGTTTTAATAAGAGGGGAAGGTTTTGGGGGTATGAGGAGGAGCGAAAGAGAGAGAGAGAGAGAGAGAAAGAGAGAGAGAGTCACTCATCCAAAGTCATTTAAACTCTGGAGGTGGCTAAAGAGAGAGAGAGAGAGAGAGACCATTACATTGGCTGCTCATGCTCCCCATTCATACCTTAGAGCAGAGCAGGGTTATAACTTTTCCCTCAGAGGCTGTTAAATCCATACATTTTGTCTCTAATTACCCACATACACACACTTACATACAGCTCCAACAGCTCACTCCATCCCTGAGCTTTAAATTAAGCCTGTGTATATTACTTGGCACTAAAAAGTGATGACTTTGCCAAGAAAGAAAAATGACACATAAAGAACATTTTGGATGAATAACCATGCAAACAGTCTTACGTATGAGAAGTGCTCATATGCACGTGGGAGCTTGGAGTTTGGATGTTGTGGAATTTCAGTCATTTCATTGATTCACCAGGGTGCACTTCCACACTCTGGCCAGCAGGCAGTGCTGTGCAATGCAGAACCTGGATTCTGGGGTCTGACATGTACAGTAGCTCCTTTGATAGGAGACCTGAAGGGAATATCCAACAAAAATCAGGAGTCATGTTACTCCCCCTCCACCTACGACTATATGAGTCAGTGGTTATCAGGAGCTTCTCCACGATGCCTGGGAAACAGGACAGTTGGGAAACTAATGTTTTTTGTACCTCGTCACTGTCCAGAGAGCCACGTAGCTCCAAATGTTGTGGTTTCAAGTTTTTAGATATTTTCTGTGGACTGAACTACTTGTAACTGTACTGTCACAAAGCAGGAAATTGCTGATCTTTCTGGTAGAATAGAGTAGAATAAAAAGCCTGCCATTGGATTACAGGCTCTTCTTCTACAAAACGGTGCAAATTTATAAAAACAAGTTTAAAATCCAGGCTCATATAGAGAGGCTGTCATTCTACAGCAATACATCCACATCTGCTCATTTCTGTATCCTCTCTGGATTCTTCTATCTATGCTATCTGTGCTTAATGCTCGAGATAAGATGAGACAGTCTCCAGTGACAGCTGCATGCTCCCCCAACTTACAGCATCATTTCCTTCACAGGGCCACAATACTGAACAGCATCAATAATATTGAAAATGATGAAATAAACCTGATTCAGCATTATACCTACATGTTTTGAAACAAGAGTTTGGGGCATCAGCATGTCCGCAAATATAATTTAAATGTGACTAATTAGTTTCCAAACCATTTTTGCATAGTTATGTTTGGTTTGATCATTTATCTGTGTTTTTATTCTGTAAGCTGTGCTCAAGAACCATGAGGCATATTAATGTCGTAGTTAAGCTTCATTTATTTAGCATTTCTAATCAGTATTTCTTTCTCCCCACACAGAAACATGCAAATTACAGGATTCAAAAGTATGATGAAAATATCAGCAAGTAGATCTTTGATTTTTTAAATGTTAGTGAAATCAAGCCCCATTTTAATACAATTTATAATTTCAGCAATATAGCTTCAGGATATTCTGTATATAATTTTATTTAAAAAAAAGTCCCAGTGGTCATTTGTGGTTTTGCAATGAAAAATCTCCCCCTCTCCCCAAAAAGCATTTTCCAAAATAGGCCATTGTGAAAGAGACATGTGTTGATTGCTAAACCTCAGACTGCAAACAGTATTTAAGTCTGTCTATCAAAACTTGGAGGTTGTATATTTGTAACATTTTCCCACGGGTTAGGAAAGTTTCATATGTTTTGATGTCACCCTGATGTAATGTCTTGTCGGTTGAGTGCGGGTGGGGTCAGCAGTGAAACTTATCTGCAAAATCATTGGGCCACACAGTAGGGAAGAAGTTCCAGAAGCTAGAAAACTTATGGTGCTGATGTGCCAGACAAGCATCTTTCATTTAAGTGAGGAGGCGCCATCTTAAATTAACTTACTTCAATACATCTTGCACTAGGCTGAAGCCTTGTTGTGAAAAGAGTAGTGGAGCAGTATCAAGTTTGTGTTTATTGATTTACTGCTGTAAGTTTTTGACCTAATGATCATGGTTTATGAACACAGCCTGTTAAATGATTCATTCAAGTTTTTCCTGTCTGGATCGAGGGTCTGAAGATAGAGGGTTTCATATGTTAAGCACTTTGTTATTCATAATTTTAGGCTATAAAACAATTGGTTTGAGATCGGCATAAAACAAAAGGCATGGCTCTGAACAATATCATATTTTCAAAAAAACAAACCTCAGACGATGAGCATTGTTTTTATGAAACATCTCATTCTGAACATGAGCCAGGGCGATGAATGGAAATGGGGCCCGTGGTAGGGAACCCCCAGTAGAGCTGCATTGTTTATGTATGGTGCAGTAAAAATATACAGTTTCCAAGCTGCAGTGGGTCGATCCCCAGCTGTGGCAGCCAGTGTGCGACATTATTGTCACAGGGCCCATACATTGTTTGCTACCAGACGAGTCCCATATATTCTTTGTTTTGTTTTTCTCTTTTGAACAAGCTCATTTACTCTGCTATTTATTTAAACAAGGAAATACACAATTACTTGCAGACCTAAAGGCTTCCTGGACGTGGCTGTAGAGTTAACACAGTGTAGAACAGAGAGGCCACTGGTATCACGGGAACCTGTCAAAATGAGGGTCTTTCTATATCATGATAACACCCAGAGACGAGTGATTTATTATAAACTGTGCTTATAGCATCCTCTGCAAAGCATTCTAATCTATTTATTTTTTTGCTTTCAGGATCAAGAAACAGTGGAAATCTCTCATCAATAGTTCACGTTATATTAGATAACTTGTCTAACTTGCATCTTCATCATTTATAGTTTCAGAATCAGCAGGACAAAACAGAAAGGGCTTCTGGGAGAAAATGGGAACATCTGATTGTCAGGTCACTGTCAATGTCATTATGCAGCAATAACCTTCAGACACTGCAGAATAACAATTACAACTAACAGTTGTCCCTTCATTGAAAATATGTTTAATTTATATCCATGCACGATACCACACAAAAAACACACATTCTATGTTCTATGTTCTGCGTCTCCCACTGTGAGACTCTACAGGCAGGAAACAGCAGCAGAGCCGAGGGGAATATAGCAATTATCCTGGGAGGTAATGTTAGCTGTGGGCCTGTGTTCACCAAACACGTCACACTGTCAATCTACAGTTTGTTTTACTGCAGCCTGAGATTGAACACACTGATACAACAGCCCCTCCACCGAAGTGCAGAAGCTCCTGGGTAAAAAGAATAACATCTAGTGTATTGAAATCAGCTGAGGAAAAATCTCTTAGGGGCCAGGGATGAATGAGTGATGCTCTTCTGGACGGGGCATTTCCACTGATGGTGAAATTTGCTGTCGTTCTCATGTTGAAACATATAACAAATGTTAGGGGCGGCTGTGGCTGAGGGGTAGAGCGGTCGTCCTCCAACCAGAAGGTCCCATGTGCATGCCGAAGTGTCCTTGGGCAAGATGCTGAACCCTGACTTGCCCCTTGTAGAACAAAAACAAGTGCTGCTAATAGATGCACTGTACTGGTCATCAAGACTAGAAAAGAAACCATTTATCATTTAGCATACCTATAAATGACTCACAGTGTAGAAAGCAGAGTGGAAACAGGGGTCGGCGATGACATCAGTGCATGGCATGGCCGAGGTGCTGCTCCACAGACCACAGATAAATACATTCACATGTTTCCAGCTGTCTTTGTCAGTGTGGTCCTGCTCCTTCATGTGTTCAGATGAAAAGGTTGCAGGTGTGTTGAGGTGTTGAAAACACTGTAGTCAACTGTCGCTGTTCTTACATTCACTATTTTGTGCGGGTGTGTGTGTCTGTTTGAAGTTGTCGCATCCCTCATCAGTTTTTTTGCTAACGTAGCATTTCAAGGGACCGACATGCGCAGACCCCTGTTTTTATTTCAATCCGGATCCTTCATTCTCCCTTTCATTACTTTTCACACACTCTCAGTCGCAACGTATGGTGTTCAGCTGTAACAGCTGACTCAATATGTGAAGAAGAGTGTTTTTTATTAAATCATCCATCACATTATCTATACCACTCAATTCTTTGAAGGTCACAAGGGGAGGTGGAGCCAATCCCAGCTGACATATTGCGAGAGGCGGGGTCCATCTTGGGCAGGTCACCAGCAAATCACAGGGCCGACATACAGAGACAACCACTATTCACATTCACACCTATGGTCAGTTTAGAGTTTCCAATTAGTCTGAATCCAATCTGCATGTCTTTGTGGGGGGAAGCAAGAGTACCTGGAGAAAACCAACATAGACACAGTGAGACATGCAAACTCCACACGGGTAAACACTGGCCAAACCGGGATTCAAACTGTCAACCACTGCCCCATCGTGCCACCCCTTGATGAAATCACAATTTGTAATGAGTCAAGCTATTCTAGATAATCCACTTGACTACAACTACCGCTGTTATGTTGGTTACTTCATTTCTCTCGCTTGATTTCTTTTAGAACTGCTGATATAAAAGCGATATAAACAGAGCCATTTTCCTCCATAATGTGTATCCACCAAAATGAATTTGTTTGTTGTGATTACACAGTTTTATATTGTGCTTGTTTTATGGGTGGAACAAATTATATTATTAGATTTATTGTAGGGGACGTGTGAGCTTTGGTGTTAAAATGTGGTTGGGTTTAAACTGGGTCAGTTATTTTAAAAAAGGGCTCCATGTTCATGTGTGTCGTCCGGGTGTAGTTAAGTGGACGGGTGGCGCGAATCCGATCTGAGCGTTCTGTAACCGCAGTCGCAAATCAGCGGCGTCTCGAGACGTGGTTTTAGGGCGTGAAGTGCAGTTTTTATACAGCTCAATCAGAAAGCCACCTGAAACACGCCGCTGACTGGATGTTGACATCAGGTCTTGTGGTTGGTGGGATTATGTCAGAGAAACACACACACACACAAACTGGATTGAGTTTGTAGTCATTGAAATATCTAATGCAAACACAGGGGGGATACCACATTGGGTTCCCTGCCTCTCTCCTCCCTGACATAAAGGGTGTTACAGGAGTTTAGGTCCAATTGGTACCATGTGTCTCTGCTCCTAAATACATTTCAGCTGTCAGTCTATGATTTCCTCACATCTCTCTCTGGAGGGATGTATGTTAAGCTGTCATTTTCCCAAATTTGAGGAAATTTTCTTTGCCCTCCTTTGCAAAAACACTGTCAGCCATCAGGGAGGAATAATATTTACAGAGAGCAGAAGTCGAGCAGTTCATTAAGGAGCTAAATGTGACTGTAAACGTACTCTTTAATACATACATCACACACAGCGGACGAGGTTCTGCAGAACTGTTTCAATATTATTGTTTTCATCAGGCCGCAGTGATGATCTTGGAGAAAAGGTTGATCATTTCACACAAAGATCAAAACAGCTGGAGCTTGTTCCAAATAAAAGTTGATCCAGCTGTTTCCCTTAAGACTCAGAGAATTCATTATATTTATGACACTTCAGTGACTAATGTCACTTTTCATATTTGTTTTTGACTTTTCTCAACCCAGCTGCTATCACAGTGGTCAACAAACCAGGAGCCCCAGGCCAAAACTGGCCAGATCATTTTGATAAATTAATTATTTTTATTTCACCATATCAGACTGGCACAGACATTCATAGCCAGATTATGAATCACTACTATTGTAGTTTTATTCTGCTGTGCAAAACCTAAATTCCAGCATACATCTGTGGCTCTGTTTGTTTCTGACAGCACAAAACAATTTGATGACAATGAATTATGCTCAGTAAACATTCTGTAATAGTCGGTCTTTAAAAATGAATTTCTTGACTTCATCCTTGATTATCTTCTGACCCACCATCTCGTGGCTGACCCCTGCCCTGTGTACACCAAGGATCTAAACAGCCACTGTGGAATTTTCTTCTCTATGGTTTAAACATTGTTGGGAGTGAAGATGACATGAAAAAAAAAAAGAAATCTGATGACAGACAATTATTCAGAACCTACTGAAGGAATCTACACGACTTCTGTCAACCTCAATCCATCATAAACAGCAGAGGCTTACAAGAGTCAACATACAGACTTCCCATATATCAATCGCTCAGTGTGTGGCAAAGTGGAGAAGGAAGTACCACATGAATTACTGTTTTTTACTTGAGTAAAAGTAAGTAAGTACTTGCTTTTACAATATATTTAAAGCATTAAAATGAACAGTACTGGCCAAGTGTAGCCTATATTTTTGAATGCATCAGTTTATTACATAATCACGGCTTAGTCACGGTGGTGGTCACTTCTAAATCCATTCCAGGTGTTTCTTCATCTGTGATGCTGCTGCTGCTGCAGGAGGAGGGGGCGAACCTAATGTTACCTGCCTGCTCTGATTGGATTAGTGGACCAATCCCCCTCTTATTATATGTTATGAAAAAAAGAACAGATATTTGATGATATATGTGGGAGAGTAAAAGTTAAATATACCAGAAAAAAACTACTGAAGTAATGCACAGTTACATAAAACATATACTCAAGTACCATAACATAGTAAATGTATACTTTGTTCCATTTAGCCACTTTGTGACACAGAGCAACAAGCAGGTTGATGTACATGGAGGCAGGTTTGCAACATGAGGTTGTAGGCTGTAATGTTCCACAAGCTTAAAAAATGTCTATTCTGGAAAAACTGCATAATACATCAGTATATTATTTATTAGTCTCTAACATAGTTTAGTACATCTAAGCTTCAGTGATCTCAATCAGACAGGGACACACACACATGCACACTAACAGTTGAGCTGGAGCAGTGCTGGTAATGGACAGAAGTAACCTCTGATCCCTGAGAGGAAATCATCTTTTCATCTTCCTCCCCCTCCTGCCTTCCTCCAAGGACCTGGGTCAAAGTTTCCACTAATGCCGCAATGACCTGCTGAGCCTCTATCGTCTGTCTGCGCATGGAAACAGCAGTAAAGTACACACATACACACACACACACAAACACACAAGCATGCACTCGAACATACACACATACAAACACACACGTATACACACTTACAAACACAAACACACACAAGCATACACACATATACACACTTACACACACACAAGCATATACACTTACAAACACACGCACACACATATGAACACTTACAAACACACACATATACACACTTACAAACAAACACACACACACACGTACACACTTACAAACACACACATATGAACACTTACAAACACACTTGTATACACTTACAAACGCACACACACGTATACACACTTACAAACACATTTGTATACACTTACAAACACACACACATGCGTATACACACTTACAAACAAACACACACACACATACACTTACAAAAACACACATGAACAGTTACAAACAAACACACACACATGAACACTTACAAACACACACACACGTATACACACTTACAAACACACATATGAACACTTACAAACACACAAGCATATGAACACTTACAAACACACACACATATGACAGATACAGAAACTCTACAGGAGCAGTACTGTTTTTTCTGTTGTTTGTTTACATTTGAAAAATTGATCGCACACACAAACACACACACACAAACACACACTATGCAATGTTAACAATTTGATGCATTTCAAATATGTTGGTGGTTTGTGTTTTTATTTGACTTCAAAGGAACACTGGACATTAAAGCTCTACACTGTAGATCAATGCAGAGCTTTAATGTCCAGTGTTCAGAGCTTTAATGTCCAGTGTTCAGAGCTTTAATGTCCAGTGTTCAGAGTGTTCAGTCCACCATTTGCATTCAGAGAGACAGGCACACAAGATCGTATCATAAGATTCACAATCTCAGATCGATTCTTAGTCTTCTCCACCACATTACTGATCTAAAACAGTTGACCAGACATCATGTCATCCTGTGAAAGTTCTGAAGATTCATCTGCTGCCTCAGGTTAGACTCAGAAAACACAAGTAGCTATGCAAGCATAAGTAGTAATGCTAGCACAAGTAGTAATTTTTACCTGCAACCCTTGTTACACTGTGAGAGTTTGGTTAAGAGCTTGTGTGCAGTGTTCTCGGTGTGTGCATGCGAAGAAGAGGACTTTAGAGGCTAGCTTAATCTGTTAGCAATGCTACTTCTGCTAACATTGCTTCTAATGCTAACATCCCTACTTCTGCTAGGGTAGCTGCTTCCGGTAGCTGACTTTAAGGCTAAAAACCAGTGTAAATGACACCATGTTGAGTGTCACACACATATGAACGCTTACAAACACACACACATATGAACACTTACAAACACACACACGTATGAACACTTACAAATACACACACACACACGTATACACACTAACAAACACACACACGTATACACACTTACAAACACACACACTTACAAACACACACACACACACGTATACACGCTTACAAACACACATATACACACTTACAAACACACACACATATGAACACTTACAAACACACACACGACAGACACGCCACAGGAGCAGTATTGAGGCATGTAATGTTTTTTCTGTTGTTTGTTTACGTTTGAAAAATTGATCGCACACACAAACACACACTATGCAATGTTAACAATTTGATGCATTTCAAATATTTTGGTGGTTTGTGTTTTTATTTGACTTCAAAGGAACACTGGACATTAAAGCTCTACACTGTACATCAATGCAGAGCTTTAATGTCCAGTGTTCAGAGCTTTAATGTCCAGTGTTCAGAGTGTTCAGTCCACCATTTGCATTCAGAGAGACAGGCACACACAAGATCGTATCCTAAGATTCACAATCTCAGATCGATTCTCAGTCTTCTCCACCACATTACTGATCTAATACAGTTGACCAGACATCATGTCATCCTGTGAAAGTTCTGAAGATTCATCTGCTGCCTCAGGTTAGACTCAGAAAACACAAGTAGCTATGCAAGCATAAGTAGTAATGCTAGCACAAGTGGTAATTTTTACCTGCAACCCGTGTTACACTGTGAGAGTTTGGTTAAGAGCTTGTGTGCAGTGTTTTCGGTGTGTACATGCGAAGAGGACTTTAGAGGCTAGCTTAATCTGTTAGCAGTGCTACTTCTGCTAGCATTGCTTCTAATGCTAACATCCCTACTTCTGCTAGTATAGCTACTTCTGGTAGCTGACTTTAAGGCTAAAAACCAGTGTAAATGACACCATGTTGAGTGTCACACACATATGAACACCTACAAACACACACACATCTGACAGATACAGACACTCCACAGGAGCAGTACTGTTTTTTTCTGTTGTTTGTTTACATTTGAAAAATTGATCACCAGTTAGTTCAACTGTTTTGATTTGGCTTGCCTCACTGTTTACCCCTGAAACTACTTAAGTGTTTTGTCAAACACTCTACCCGCCCCTCCATCTGCATAATTTTGGGTAGATACTGAGTGAATTTTCGTTTTTGGGTGAACTATCCCTTTAAATGTACAGTAACACACAACAGCAAAGATGTGTTCCCCCTCTGCACTTACTTTATGTCCAAGAAAGAACAACTCATTATTTGGTATTGAGGGCAATTATGTTTTGGTTGTTTTATCACAGCATCAACATCATCTTGTCTGATCTGTTCACTGAAAACATTAATAATTTAAGTCATCAGGAAATCAACACAATGTTGGGCATATTTTTAGTCTTCAAAATGACAGCCACAGAAATACAAAGACATGTGACTCCAGGTTCAGTTGTGCGTTTGTTCGTATTGCGTTGACTGAATGAATCTCTCACCCTGAAAACACCCACGTCTCATATGTTGTCTCCACCATCTCTCTCTCCACAGTTGCACTGACAGCACCTGAGATTCAGGCCGGCGAGGTGCTTCACAGCAGCTCATCCTCTTATTCGGTCCTGGATTTTATAGGGGAAGGCAACTTCGGCAAAATCGCTCTGTCAGTAAACCTCAGGACCAACGAGAAGGTGGCTGTGAAAATCCTGAAGGACACGGAGTTCGACCAGGACACTGAGCAAGAGGTATGAGACTGAAGTCTTTGTTTATATTCCTGTGCTCAAGTGTTATCTGCTCCATCCGACAACAGCTGATCACAAACTGTTGATAGTCTTGTCTTATTACGCTTCCTCTTTTCTCTCCAGGTCGCCATATTGAACCTCATCAGTGGCCTGGATGCAGATTGCACCCACATGGTGCGCTTCTATGAAGAGTTTCAGCACATGGATCATATGTGTTTGGTGTTTGAGAGGCTGGACAGAAGTCTCCATGACCTGCTAGAGCAGCGAGAGTGGGAGCCCCTTCCTCTATGTGTGATACGTCCAGTTGCAATGCAGGTATGTAGCCACGATCAGTGCATCATGACCAACACTCTTTTGTTAGAGCGATCCCCAAAACATAAATCTAACAACCAAGATTCAAAATGTTTCACCTGCTTTTTGTTCCTGCAGCTCTTTGTGGCTTTGGATTTCCTGAAGGGTCTTGGTGTCCTGCACACGGACATCAAACCGGACAACGTTATGTTCGTGAACATGCAGGATCAGCCACTAAAGATAAAGCTGATTGACTTTGGCTGCGCCATGATGGTGTCCGATGTCGAGGTGGGGATGGACGTCCAGCCGTATGGGTACAGGTGAGTTCGTCGTGCACAGTATATGTTTAGCCACATTATTTTTTCTCCCCTGAAATGTTTTAACAGATTTTTTCATCTTTGGCTCATGTTTTTCCTTCTCAGGGCTCCAGAAATCTCACTTGGCCTTCCATTCACTGAGGCCGTCGATGTGTGGGGGGTCGGGTGCGTACTGGCGTTCCTTTACCTGGCTCAAAACCTCTTCCCCATACACTGCGAATATCAAATGGTATATATCGTCTAACCAAATGGATTTTTATTTATTTTTTCATATTCATTGAGAATGTAAGTGGATGTGATTGTCATAATGTGCATTCTGTCTGCAGATGAGCTGCATGGTTGCAGTGCTGGGCCAGCCGCAGGACCACCTGCTCCGTGCTGGCAAGTACAGCCAGCGGTTCTTCACTGAAGAGGAGGGTGAAGCTGCTTCATCGTGGAGACTGATGGTAGAGTGACCATGTTCTACTTTGTTTGAGAATTTTATTGGAGCATTTAAATCGTACTGCCCGTTTCTCATCTTTCTTTCTTTTTGTTCCTTCAGACCGCAGAAGAATACAAAGCTGCAAACAAGGTGGAGACAGAGCAGCAGAGAAGCTTTATCGAGCTGCCAAGTTCTCTGAGCGGCCTGATTCATGTGAGTACTCTTGTGTTGAACTAGTAAAGACTGGGTCTGTACCAGTTATTTATCTGTCAATTGGGAGCTGGATCATCTGACCTGAAACCTGTTTTCAAATCCAGATCCATCCAAAATTGGAGGCCGCGGAGATGGACGACCGCGTGGAGTTTGCGTCCCTTTTAGAAGGGTTGCTGCACCTTGACGGGGATGAGAGGATCTCTCCTTGTCAAGCTCTGCAGAAGCCTTTTATCTCCATGAGCCACCTGAGAGAGGACGTCGACAGCAGAGACTAGTAAGTGACCACATGTCGTTTCACACTGGAACTAAAAAACACATCAGGTACGATGGACTGATGATTTAATTAATTGACACTGACTGATTAACTAATTGATTGTCGTCCTCATCCAGTCTGACCACCTCCCAAATATTAATGAGGGTCTGCCCAACTGAGGACGGTGTCCACAGTGCAACCTCAGACGTTGTCCACAGTGCAACCTCAGACGTTGTCCACAGTGCAACCTCAGACGGTGTCCACAGTGCAACCTCAGACGTTGTCCACAGTGCAACCTCAGACGTTGTCCACAGTGTAACCTCAGACTGTGGTTACG
Source organism: Paralichthys olivaceus (assembly GCF_024713975.1). Classification (NCBI taxonomy): domain Eukaryota; kingdom Metazoa; phylum Chordata; class Actinopteri; order Pleuronectiformes; family Paralichthyidae; genus Paralichthys; species Paralichthys olivaceus. The sequence goes on along the minus strand of NC_091105.1, from coordinate 20,413,345 downwards.
CTGGCTCCATGGACACACTGTCCATGTCGTCAATTGGAGACGACGACAGCAATGAAGCCTCCTGGTCTTGTGACTTGACTATCGTCTCCACAGACACCACCTGGTCGTCACTTTTCAATGAAACCGTTGAGGTCTCCTGGAGTTCGGACGAGGCTGTAGACGCCACCGCTGCCGCCACAGCCTCCACAGGCGGCATGAGAAAGCTGCTGAGAAGAATTGGTAAATTCTTCTCAAGCCTCACGAGCTGCTGCCGTCCAAAAGTGGAGGACTGAATGCTATCTTTCTTTCTTTTTTTATTGGTGTTTTTATATTGTAATATATGTTTTACTACTTTTCAATATTTTTAATGTTTTATTGATATTATTTTAAAATTGTTATACTGTGTAATATTTTTCCTAAATAAACTCATTACACAAAGTCAACTAAACATTCAGGCCTGAGTGGGCGGTCATGTGAAAAGCTCTTTACCAACACTCCTGAAAACACACGTCACAAGACCGATCACATTCACTATGCATGCAGCTGTAAACAGAAGCTCACACACACACACACTTACAAACACACACACATGAACACTTACAAACACACACACACACACGTATACACACTTACAAACACACACACATATGAACACTTACAAACACACACACATATACACACTTACAAACACACACACATATGAACACTTACAAACACACACGCATATGAACACTTACAAACACACACACTCACACGTATCAAACTTACAAACACACACACACACATGCGTATACATGCCTACAAACACACATATGAATACTTACAAACACTCACACATATGAACACTTACAAACACACACACACATATGAACACTTACAAAATCACACACATACAAACACACACCCATATGAACACTTACAAACACACACACACGACAGACACTCCACAGGAGCAGTATGGAGGCATGTACTGTTTTTTATGTTGTCTGTTTACGTTTGAAAAATTGATCGCACACACAAACACACACTATGCAATGATAACAATTTGATTCATTTCAAATATGTTGGTGGTTTGTGTTTTTATTTGACTTCAAAGGAACACTGGACATTAAAGCTCTACACTGTACATCAAAGCAGAGCTTTAATGTCCAGTGTTCAGAGCTTTAATGTCCAGTGTTCAGCGTGTTCATTCCACCATTTGCATTCAGAGAGACAGGCAAACACAAGATCGTATCATAAGATTCACAATCTCAGATCGATTCTCAGTCTTCTCCGCCACATTACTGATCTAATACAGTTGACCAGACATCATGTCATCCTGTGAAAGTTCTGAAGCTTCATCTGCTGCCTCAGGTGAGACTCAGAAAACACAAGTAGCTATGCAAGCATAAGTAGTAATGCTAGCACAAGTGGTAATTTTTTACCTGCAACCCGTGTCACACTGTGAGAGCTTGGTAAAGAGCTTGTGTGCAGTGTTTTCGGTGTGTGCATGCGAAGAAGAGGACTTTAGAGGCTAGCTTAATCTGTTAGCAGTGCTACTTCTGCTGGCATTGCTTCTAATGCTAACATCCCTACTTCTGCTAGTATAGCTACTTCTTGTAGCTGACTTTAAGGCTAAAAACCAGTGTAAATGACACCATGTTGAGTGTCACACACATATGAACGCTTAAAAACAGACACACATATGACAGATACAGACACTCCACAGGAGCAGTATGGAGGCATGTACAGTTTTTTTCTGTTGTTTGTTTACATTTGAAAAATTGATCACCAGTTAGTTCAACTGTTTTGATTTGGCTTGCCTCACTGTTTACCCCTGAAACTACTAAAGTGTTTTGTCAAACACTCCACCCGCCCCTCCATCTGCATAGTTTTGGGTAGATACTGAGTGAATTTTCGTTTTTGGGTGAACTATCCCTTTAAATGTACAGTAACACACAACAGCAAAGATGTGTTCCCCCTCTGCACTAACTATATGTCCAAGAAAGAACAACTCATTATTTGGTATTGAGGGCAATTATGTTTTTGTTGTTTTATCACAGCATCAACATCATCTTGTCTGATCTGTTCACTGAAAACATTAATAATTTAAGTCATCAGGAAATCAACACAATGTTGGGCATATTTTTAGTCTTCAAAATGACAGCCACAGAAATACAAAGACATGTGACTCCAGGTTCAGTTGTGCGTTTGTTCGTATTGCGTTGACTGAATGAATCTCTCACCCTGAAAACACCCACGTCTCATATGTTGTCTCCACCATCTCTCTCTCCACAGTTGCACTGACAGCACCTGAGATTCAAGCCGGCGAGGTGCTTCACAGCAGCTCATCCTCTTATTCGGTCCTGGATTTTATAGGGGAAGGCAGCTTCGGCAAAATCGCTCTGTCAGTAAACCTCAGGACCAACGAGAAGGTGGCTGTGAAAATCCTGAAGGACACGGAGTTCGACCAGGACACTGAGCAAGAGGTATGAGACTGAAGTCTTTGTTTATATTCCTGTGCTCAAGTGTTATCTGCTCCATCAGACAACAGCTGATCACGAACTGTTGTTAGTCTTGTCTTATTACGCTTCCTCTTTTCTCTCCAGGTCGCCATATTGAACCTCATCAGTGGCCTGGATGCAGATTGCACCCACATGGTGCGCTTCTATGAAGAGTTTCAGCACATGGATCATATGTGTTTGGTGTTTGAGAGGCTGGACAGAAGTCTCCATGACCTGCTAGAGCAGCGAGAGTGGGAGCCCCTTCCTCTATGTGTGATACGTCCAGTTGCAATGCAGGTATGTAGCCACGATCAGTGATTCATGACCAACACTCTTTTGTTAGAGCGATCCCCAAAACATAAATCTAACAACCAAGTTTCAAAATGTTTCACCTGCTTTTTGTTCCTGCAGCTCTTTGTGGCTTTGGATTTCCTGAAGGGTCTTGGCGTCCTGCACACGGACATCAAACCGGACAACGTTATGTTCGTGAACATGCAGGATCAGCCACTAAAGATAAAGCTGATTGACTTTGGCTGCGCCATGATGGTGTCCGATGTCGAGGTGGGGATGGACGTCCAGCCGTATGGGTACAGGTGAGTTCGTCGTGCACAGTATATGTTTAGCCACATTATTTTTTCTCCCCTGAAATGTTTTAACAGATTTTTTCATCTTTGGCTCATGTTTTTCCTTCTCAGGGCTCCAGAAATCTCACTTGGCCTTCCATTCACTGAGGCCGTCGATGTGTGGGGGGTCGGGTGCGTACTGGCGTTCCTTTACCTGGCTCAAAACCTCTTCCCCATACACTGCGAATATCAAATGGTATATATCGTCTAACCAAATGGATTTTTATTCATTTTTTCATATTCATTGAGAATGTAAGTGGATGGGAATGTCATAATGTGCATTCTGTCTGCAGATGAGCTGCATGGTTGCAGTGCTGGGCCAGCCACAGGACCACCTGCTCCGTGCTGGCAAGTACAGCCAGCGGTTCTTCACTGAAGAGGAGGGTGAAGCTGCTTCATCGTGGAGACTGATGGTAGAGTGACCATGTTCTATTTTGTTTGAGAATTTTATTGGAGCATTTAAATCGTACTGCCCGTTTCTCATCTTTCTTTCTTTTTGTTCCTTCAGACCGCAGAAGAATACAAAGCTGCAAACAAGGTGGAGACAGAGCAGCAGAGAAGCTTTATCGAGCTGCCAAGTTCTCTGAGCGGCCTGATTCATGTGAGTACTCTTGTGTTGAACTAGTAAAGACTGGGTCTGTACCAGTTATTTATCTGTCAATTGGGAGCTGGATCATCTGACCTGAAACCTGTTTTCAAATCCAGATCCATCCAAAATTGGAGGCCGCGGAGATGGACGACCGCGTGGAGTTTGCGTCTCTTTTAGAAGGGTTGCTGCACCTTGACGGGGATGAGAGGATCTCTCCTTGTCAAGCTCTGCAGAAGCCTTTTATCTCCATGAGCCACCTGAGAGAGGACGTCGACAGCAGAGACTAGTAAGTGACCACATGTTGTTTCACACTGGAACTAAAAAACACATCAGGTACGATGGACTGATGATTTAATTAATTGACACTGACTGATTAACTAATTGATTGTCGTCCTCATCCAGTCTGACCACCTCCCAAATATTAATGAGGGTCTGCCCAACTGAGGACGGTGTCCACAGTGCAACCTCAGACGTTGTCCACAGTGCAACCTCAGACGTTGTCCACAGTGCAACCTCAGACGTTGTCCACAGTGCAACCTCAGACGTTGTCCACAGTGTAACCTCAGACTGTGGTTACGCTGGCTCCATGGACACACTGTCCGTGTCGTCAATTGGAGACGATGACAGCAATGAAGCCTCCTGGTCTTGTGACCTGACTATCGTCTCCACAGACACCACCTGGTCGTCACTTTTCAATGAAACCGTTGAAGTCTCCTGGAGTTCGGACGAGGCTGTAGACGCCACCGCTGCCGCCACAGCCTCCACAGGCGGCATGAGAAAGCTGCTGAGAAGAATTGGTAAATTCTTCTCAAGCCTCACGAGCTGCTGCCGTCCAAAAGTGGAGGACTGAATGCTATCTTTCTTTCTTTTTTTATTGGTGTTTTTATATTGTAATATATGTTTTACTACTTTTCAATATTTTTAATGTTTTATTGATATTATTTTAAAATTGTTATACTGTGTAATATTTTTCCTAAATAAACTCATTACACAAAGTCAACTAAACATTCAGGCCTGAGTGGGCGGTCATGTGAAATGCTCTTTACCAACACTCCTGAAAACACACGTCACATGACCGCTCACATTCACTATGCATGCAGCTGTAAACAGAAGCTTTTGGTTGTTAGAACGATGGCTCGTCTTCTGCACATGTAAAAAGTTGTATCGTTGTAAAATACAGAATATAACAGCACAACAGCTTTTGGCAAAGACAACATAGTAACACTGAATACACAGACATGTCACTAAGCGGAGTAAAAATACATTTGATTTAGGTGGTTCTTCATATATGACCCAGGATGCATTTGTTTCCACACAGCAAAAAGCCACATGCACCTCAGACCGCCTCCAAATGAGTGACGCGATCTCAGGATGCATTCAGGAGCCGTCAAATCTGTATCGTAGCATCGACCACTAGTGACTGGATCACTCAGGGTGGATGTTGATACCTGGTCTGAACGGTGACTTAGTGATGCACAAACCATTATCCTTCATTCCACCCACAGTTATTCTCTGGCGTTCTCTCATTCTTAGTCTCCAACAACTTATTGAATCTCAGCAGACCCTCACGCTGCATCCATGAGGGAGAAGCAGATCCAAACCGTATTCCCCTGAGGAGGCCTTTCTCACACACACACACACACATATATATACACAATTACACACACGTATACACGATTGCAACAGCAGAAATTGAGCAAGACTCGAAGGGAGAAAAAAAGAGAGAATATGCTGAAGTAATCAGGATGGTTAAAAAGTGGGGTAAGAGGGTCGGGATGAGGGTACCCCACCCATCTTGTTGTGGTATTGTTACCATGGTGAAGTTTTTCAGGATAACTCTCTCCATACACTTCCTCCATTTGCATGCCCATGCCTTGTTTCTGTCTCCCATGCCCACGGTCATACTTTCTTTCTTTCCTCATATTGTTTCCACATTTTACCGCTTCCACCCACACTCCTCCTCCTCCTTCTCCTCTCATCTCTCTCTGTCCTCTCTCTCCTCTCCCGTGGAGCACCCCCGAGTCCTCCTCACTCTGACGTCTCAGCCTCTGCTGGGTGCTATTTGAGGTCACACAGACCTCAGGGTGAGAACTTCAGTTGACATGTATTCAATCATCATCTGCTCTCACAGGACAATGAGCAGCATTTACCAACAGAGCCATATGTTTGCAACATGGCAACACAGAGAGATGATATGACATTACAAGCCAAAAAAGTACTTACACTGTACATGTGTGTTAAATATGTGTGACAAGATGTATGCAACATCCCCTCAGTGAGTCCCCTGATATTAAGGGGATAAATCCATTTCCGTTTTTCTTTTTCTTTTGTGTATTCAATCTTGGGCTGCTGCAGCTTTTGCATCAATCTGATCACATCTGAGTGAGGAGTGTGCCAGATTCAAAGTGTTACAGAAATGTTAACAAGTACAAAGATGTTTCTTTGTTGGACCGACCTAAGAAATTGTAAATATGGCTTTTACGTAAAAGTGACACTGACATGCAAAATGGTCACGATATGAAAATGATCTAAAAAAAAAGAAGCTAAATTAGACCCATTTTCAATCCATGGACGAAAAGCAAGTCAATGCATCACACCATAATATGCTTACAACAAGTTAGCATTCCCTCTTCTCGAAGGCTGCCATTTAAACATCTCTATTATGCCAAGTGGCAATCGCGCCCCCCCATCACTAGGCCCTGTCTCCATACAAACATTTGGTCAGTTGATTATTATTTGAATTTTGATTATGGAACAGATTATGTTAATAACCTTTGTGGGGTTGTGTGTTGTATTCTTTTACAGCAAGTATGTGTTTATTTTTGTGATGTGTACATGTTTGTGATGTTGCTCTGTTTGGTTGTCTGGTTGGTTTTCCAGGTATGTGGAGTCAGATCAGCAGGTCGATCAGGGAGAGGGACAACATCAGACGATAAGGTCTCTGAGAAAGGAGGGGCTGGGCAGAGTATGGGTGAAGTAGGCTGCATTGGATTCCATTTTAGTCAACCTATTACATTTATCTCCTGTGTTCTGTATTGTGCAAATAGATTGATTTGTGACAGCGGTAACCCAGAGTCCAAACTTAGTCCTGTCTTGAGTGTGGTTTCTTTTTGTCTTTCTGTTTAGCTCACCTTATGATTTAGTTTAGTTGCATCCCCCAGGGATGTTTTTGTAATTCTGTCTTAGTACCTTTTTGTTTATAAAATGTAAAACTGTTATTCTCCTGTATCTTCAGCATTGCTTTTATCAAGTTTTCATCACCAAATAGCATCCTCCACTATACAGCAAAGTGTGTTTTCTCTCATTAAAAAATCATTTTGAACAGATGTCTCAAGTAATTAACACAACACTGCATCTATTCCTGCTGTGGCCATTCCTGAATGGCTGCGCTGCCCTCCCCCTGTAAAAACGTTGCTTCTCCTCACTCAGTTGGTGCGACTGCAGTGTTTGTCACTTGTGTGTCAGGTTGAATAGACAGACTGACTGACAGAGGCCTGCTTGTTTTTCATGGTGGTAAGACAGAAAGAACAGGAAAGTGATGCCACGGAGAGACACACACACAAACACAACCACTGAAGGTTGGAAGAGTCTACAAGCAAACCGATGGAGTTGCATCATGGGAAAAATGGGTCCAGTGTCTTTAGGGGTTTGACCCATTCTTGGGACTAAAACTAAGGAAAGACTCTGTTGCTTCATTTTTGACAATTCTTTTTAAAATCAGTTTCTCACAAGTCCCTCGAGGTTATGGAAGAACAATACCAGTTACTGGAGCAGCCCTTTCATACTTTAATAGACACTGATTTCTCATTAGTTTTGCTTTACAAGTTTTTTAGACCAGACATGATTTCTTTTTTTCTTCCTCCCCAGACATCAGCCTCTCCTCACTCTGTCAGTCACAGAGGAACACATACTCATATAGCTGTGCAGAGCCCGTGTGAAGCAGAATGTCTGCCACTTGCTCTTCGCTGTCTCTGCTGTTGCTATTATCAGAGTAACGGCTGCAATCAAGGCACTTTGGCTTTTATCTGAGAGCTAAATGATGGCTGACTACTTGTAATGGCTTCTTTCTGAACAACTGGAAACCTGATGGAAATCAAGTAAAGTGTATTACTCTTTTGAAAACTGATTTTGGGAAGATGTGTGTTTTTTTAGTTGAATTGGCTATTATATGGCTCAAAGCTAGGGTTGGCAATCCTGGGAAAGTTAGCCAGAGCAGGCTACATCTTGCCTGCAAAATGAAAACGATGCATCCCCTCCCATCATTCCTCTCATCAAAGCTGCAGCCCACAAACACATGAACGTGCACTGCCTGACAACTAGAATCCGACTTTTCTGTGACTCACTCGCTTAATGTCTCTGCTTCAGTGGTATATGTCTCTCCTGCTTGTGATGACACCAGTACGCGCAGGCAGGCAGTTAGTAACAGACAGGTCTGCTAACCAATTCATTGGGTCTGAATGAAATGATTGGTCATGTTTATTACATTTGAGGGCCACAGACACCTTTTTTTACATTTTTGATGGATACATAAATAGAATAAAGAGTGTTTTAGAAACAACTTACCAACCCAACCTTTAATGTCTCAGAGGATGATGACGTGAATATCTGCAATTCCTGCTTATTCTTTGTCACAGGTGTAATTCTTCATTATTCATCCCTGTTTCCATGTTATTTTGAATTCCTGAAATCTGTTTCTCAAAATCAGTTACAAAACTACATTCCAGTCTCTGCTGACGAACTTAAAATCGCTCTCTATCTGACGTGCGTACAAAGAGACACATCGAGCAGTTTACTGCTGGCCTTGAGTTCAGGGTTGTTTCTTAAATGGAGGCTGGTCCGAAAACACTTCCAGACTCACCCAGCATTTTGTCTGCTCAATGAGCATGATGACATTTTTTACGAACAGCAGTGGGAGTGGAAGCAGATATTAAAGAGAAACAGGCCTGGTTGTGCACAGCTTCCTGTAATGGATGCAACAAAGGATGGAGACTCGCTCTTCCTGAGAATTCTGACTCTTATTACAGACCTAAATGATGATTCCAAGTGTTAGATGTCATAATGACCACAGGTGTTATCAGTTAAATTGCCCATGTTATAATGGACGTCCATTTCTTTGTTAGACCTCGGCATACACACATGTGAAAGCAGATTAAAACTACAGTAAACATATTAATTTCAAACTGTTTGTATCTGTTTGTGCAGCTGAGTGATGTTAAAAAACAAAAAGTGATAGTTTTGTAGTGGTCAAGGCCATGAAGGGAAACTCGTAGGATGTTGCTAACATATTTCTGATATGACAGTGTAACTTAATATAAAACAGCCAAGAACCTGATCAGTGATGTGGTGTTGCAGCCTGCTCCACTGCCAGGGAATGAAAATATTTCATGTTTTGACCATTAGATTATTATTATATTAACATTGATTAAAGAAACAGTCCACTTAGGAGCTGTTCTTATAATCCCACACAATCTTTTTCCGCGGATGGAGTTTGCCCAGATGTGATGAAATAGTCGATTTCCAATCTCCAACTTCTCGTTAGTGATGCTCATATGAACTTCGTTTTACACGTATTACACATTCTCTAAACTGTGCGTGCCTTAGTGAATGCATTATTAAATGAAACACAAAGTGTTAAGTAAGACCTCACACAAACCAATAGTTTAAACAGGAAAACAGCCTCTCTTCATTACGGCCAGTCATCCTCTCCTGGAGCCTGATGTGGAACTGCCTGCTGAGTTTGGTTAAGGTCAATTAGTTTTCTCTTGTGCGTAGCTCAGGACAGCTCAGACACAGGATCATGATGTGCTACGTGAGAACAATCACTGAAATCATCAATTGATGCAAGATAGTAATCCAAACATCTGAATATAGCAACTGTAAAAAAAAAATCCCCACTTTTTTTAGTTGAAAAACTAAATTAGTAAGTTGATTAAATTTCAGTCAGTCATTTCGACAATCAGTTATTAGATTCAATCATTTTCCTGTACGATTGTCAAAAATAAAATAAGAAATTCACTAGTCCCAACTTCTCAGGTTGAGGTAATGCAGCTTTTTCTCCACGGGATTTCAACATGTTTCCTGAGTAATTTTGTGTCTCAGCACCACATATTTGTGCTTTTTCATGCCACATAAATTCTCAACTACTCACCAACATAAGTGCTCCGACCCAACCCTGTTAAATATGTTAAATGTTATGCAGGAATAAACGTAATTTAAAAGGTGCAGTGTGTAAGATTTAGGTAAAAGGAAACTATTGGCAGAAATTTAATGTAGAATAATCCTTATGATGTCTTTACTAGTTCATTCAATCTAATTTGTATGAATTGTAGTTTTCTTCACCCCAGAAAAGACCCTTTATATCAAAATTATTTATATTTACATTGAGGGGGTCCTCTCGCCATGTTTTTTATATTAGTAGACTGGACAAACTAAACAACTTTTGAGTTTTTATCACAACTGAAGGCTACCACAGGCTCTCTTTCATGTTTGAAAGGGGAGGGCGCCGTGAGGGGTTCTCAGCTGCAACATGCAATTTAAACACTAGATATCACAAAAGTCTACACTGTAACTTTAATAAAAGATTAAATTACACATTTGATAAAAGATTAAATCATTGACATAACTCATGTAATGTCCTGAAAACCAGCATGGTATTCATATGCCCATCCTATGATATAACAACATAGCAACACACACCTCACCACGTGGGACTGGCCTGAACTCAGCTGGACAACAGTGACAACAGGTGAATGATGGTCAAAGGCATGATATAAGCCACTGATGTTCCGCCAATGTGCTGCCCGCCATATATCATAATGAGTTATGTAAGAGGTCAGACGACGTGGAGAGAAGATATTTGTTTGGCATCCAGTGTATCAGGAATCCTTATTTATTGGCGAGCTGCAATGCCAACTATGAATCTGTTAAAGGGAGTTTCATGTTTTATTTAGAGGATGTTGACGTGCCCACTGATGCTCTGAGTTTAACTCTTGCAATCTCCTGCTTGAATCTGAATCTGATTACACTGAAACCATGCAGAGATTGGGAATTTGGAAGACACATAATGAGTTGCAGTAAAAGCCATGAACTGGAAATGAACCCAGTCACACATGTGTATGTAATGTGTGCACCTGAAAGCTGCTTTAAAGGGACATCCTGTGGTTTAATAACTTCACAACACTCAATCGGGCCATGTTCTTTCCTTTATGAGGTTTTAATGAGATAAATATGACAGAGAAGACAGTTGCTTTGCAGGAAACTAAGTTACTAAGCCAGCTGCTTATCCATCCTATGAGCAACCTAAATGTTATTCACACCTTATTTGAACCTTTCTAATCAGCATTATCTTCATGGTGTCTTAATAAAGAGATTTCTTGATTGTGGTTCTCCACAATAAAAGTATAATCTTATCTCACATCTTATGATTAGAAATCTGGATAAGAGCCTTTGATGGTGTTGGCAGGTAATGTTTAACCCATTACATTATCAGTATATCCTGCAGTCTGAAAGACTCTGTAAACCTTTCTCTGCGCTCGCTGGTATGATCTGAACAGACAGGCGAACATACACAACTGGACCCCTGCTAGTCCGGGATCAGAGGACGTTTGGGTCAAATTCTTCTCTCTCTAGCAATATTTCTTAATGAGAGACACCCTGGTTCTCTCATTAAGAAATCTCATAGACGCATGCACGAGGACAAGCCGCCTCCATGCTCCTTCCTGTTGATTTGTTGACTGGGAGGCGATAATTACCTGCACAGTGCATTTGCAAGTAAACCAAAGCCCTGCTTTTTCCCTTTGATTTAGACGTTGTCATTGGCCAATGGTAATCGCCTGTCTGATCTCTAGCCTCGGGGGGTCAAGAGAGCAGAATGTCAGGTCTGACATCCCAGAGGTTCAGGGGTCATATTAAGCCCTGCAGGTCTATGGTCACAGAAACAGCTGGACAGTCGCGTATGTAAGAGCAGAAAAATGAAGGGTTCTGAAACCCTTATAAGCCTCCAAGAGAAAACAAGAAGATCATAACAGAGTGCTATATCAAGAGGTCAACACCTTTTCTGGCCTGTGGTGCAGAGTTGTCTATGGGTATTGGTTTTAATTCTCTTTCCAGATGAACACATGAGTAAGAAAAACTCATTACAAACTCAAATGCACTCCGTTTGGGGAACTTTTGTCTCATCTGTAATTTCTATTTCTATTCTATTCCTGTCCTCTTTTGGCACACTGTAGTTTTTAGCCTGTGTGTGCATGCCTTGTTTTCTGCGCAACCAGCCGTCAATATTATCTCTCCCAGCTGCATCTCATGAAGTCATGCAGCTCAGCTTCTCCTGCTTCCGTTGGTCTGAATCTTTTCGCTCACAGGGCCGAGAACCTCATGGGATCCGTTGATATGAAAATGGATGGGGGTGAGGTGGGGGGTTAATGCAATACAATGACTAATAGGGATTTTTATTTTAAAATCCTGTAAAGACCCCTGGAAGCTCTCCTGTAAATTTGAAGAATTGTAAAAGTCACTGAATAAAAAGCAAAAGGATTTCTAACTTTGATCACGATAGTGTAAACCTTTGTTTATGACATGAGAAAATGTGATCCTTCTGTTTAAGTTTTAAGTATCACCAGACAAGAGAGCCAATTTCAAAAAAAGAACTTGTTGGGACTATTGGGTCCTTTTTCATTTTTCAGTTTGCCCTTCACATATGAAGAATGCAGTTGTCCGGTGAAAAACAGTCAGGCAAGGTGTGGCATGTGGGTCGAGCATACAGGAGCAGCATCATGTATAAATTCTGCTGTGAAAATCACATGGTTTTCATTAACAGCACATTAACACTGGCATCTGTTTTTATCACCAGAAGCCCTTTTCCCTGAGAGACATTTGTATTCTTCTGTCCCATTCCCGCAATATCTCAAGAATGCCTTGACAGAATTTCTTTAAATTTGGTACAAATATTCACTTGCACTCAAGGATGAACTGATAAGAATTTGGTGGTCGAAAGGTCAAGTTCACATGGCCTTGCATTGTTTTGAACTCAATATATCAGGAGCGCCCAAAGGGAATTTCACCACATCTGGCACAAACATTCACTCGAGGATGACCTGAATATAATTTGGTGGCCAAAGATTAAGCTCACTGTGACCTCACGGGAACACATTCCTTGCCTTGTGAATGAAATATCTCCAAAACGACTTGAGGGAATTCTTTTTGCCACAAACTTTCACTTGAGCATGGATTCATCTTGTTAGACCAAGATCAAATGTCAAGGTCACGGTGGCCTCACTAGGTATATTTATTTATCTTGAACAAGATATCTTTAGAGCAGATTGAGGGAATGTCTTCAGATTTGGTACAAACTCCAACTTGAGCTCAAAGATGAACTGATTAGATTTTGGTTTATTAGGTCTTTCAATTTGTTTTGCTTAGATCTGTTAATTGTAAGTGGCCATTTTTGACGTAGTGGATTAAGAATAAAAATAGAATTTAAAATCAACCTAGAACTTTTCAATAAACCACAGTGAAGATACTGTCATAAGGTATCCTTCACATCTGGGTCCTTGTGTCCTGCATAAGGACTGATACAGCTTGGTGATTTCACATAAAGTGCTCTATCACTACAGTGCCACAGAGACCAAAGCACACCCACAGAGACGCTATCAGCTCTACAACTCCACGATGCATCACTCTCAGTGACGTAAACCCTGTTTCCTACTTTAACACTACAAAGGGAATCCTTTATTTTTTTAGTGCTGTCATTCCAAACAGTCATGCTAAAGGAGGCCTGCTAAGTTAGTGATAAGAAGCTGAAAGAGCATCGAAGATTTATTACTCACCAGCTTACAAAGGGGAAAGCTTATACCCTAGTAATGGGCCGGTATTTGAATTGCATGTCTTCAGTCTTCCTGTTAAAGCCTCTGCAGTCCTGTCTTATCACAAAGCTCTTAAAGAGGAGGCCTGTCAATCTTTCGTTTTTCATTCCTCTCCCAGCAGGCCTGGTGAATGTGTGCTGTGCTGTTGAAGTGCACATATATTTCATCCAGGGGTCAGAGTGGACAAGCCGCGGCTGTCTGTGGTGAGATGGACTGGTGCCTGCAGTGATCAATAATCTGGAGGATCCAGCCACCGGATCTCACCCCACTCTAACCCGCTGACCCTCCCACCCGATCTCTCACTCGCTGGCTCTCGGATCATTTTCATTCGTGGTTACCTAAACCTTTACACCAATTCACTCTGACCCAAAAGCTGGACTCGCTCAGCATTTTACTTTTTTTATTCCTCTCTGCTTGTCTTCTCTGTACTTTATGTTTAATATCCAGTTTCTTATTGTGACGTTTGTCATTCTATAGTTTTTTTTTTTTTACATGGTATCTCCACTCAGACTTCTCGTCATATTTCCAAAGAAGGTTTAGCATTACCTTCTGTTTAACAATGTACTAAAATTGTAATCGTTTTAAACCTAAATTATTTGAGAAAAGATTTTTCATCCAAAGGTACTTGAAAAAAAATAAAAGTCATAATTTAATTAGTAATAATGATATATAATGATTCAAGACACATTTAGAAATGTGTGAAAGAATGCAGTCTTATGAAAGCTGCTAGTTGACCACCTGAACTCTGCAGACACACTGGCTTTACAAAAAAGCAGTTCTATACATTTCTCTTTGAAAGCATGACACTGCACATCTTGTCTCGATGATGATGCTTGTCAGCGATGACACGTAATAGCTACATGTGTGTGTTGCGTTCAGCTTGACCGTGACCTAACAGACAGTGAAGTGATGTTTGTTAAGTGATGTCTGAGCTTCACGTTTAAGGCCTTGTGTCTTTGTGTTTGCTCTTTGAAGTAGATGATTAACGCCTTCAGGGCAAAGCCATCGTCTCTTCGTGTCACACATGGAATGAGTCAGGTCAGAAGGTCCTCCCTAAAATTGACAGTTTCTCCCTCAGTGCATTTATGCCAGATAACTTTGTGAAAATAAAACAATCCCCTCCTCTTCTGATTATACTTTTTTAGCAAGGATGGATAACCTGAAAACTGGTCCTGACACAAGTCATTTTTGTGATTTATCTAGACCATATCAAATATAACATTGTATTTTTGCAGGGAAAAGTTTGGATATTTCTCACCACTCTTCAAAATGTTTTGGACGTGCTTTAATCCTGTCGTCTCAAACAGAAGAGTGCCCCATCTGTCTTCTGACTACAGTACGAACAATTCCACACTATAAACATGAGGAATCGGCCTGTCTGGGGTGGAGACGTTGATGGGACGACACAGATGATTGCTCTCCGGTTGGATTTGGTTACAGAAGTTGTGGTCCAATTGAGGTTTTACACACTTTCTGGAGAGTAAAGTGTAATCCTGCAGTGATTGATAATAAACAGGCTCGACACTCACACAGAACTTGCCAAGAACTCTGCCAAGACAAATATTCAAAGGGCGTGGACAACATTTCAGGTGGTACAGATACTGTATCCTCTATTATTCTGGTCTGTTTTATTTCAAATACTAATTTGAGGTTAAACGATTGAAGCCAAATACATTTTCAATCATGTTAAGCGGGTGTAGTATTAACCCAAAAAGCCCAAAGCTTTCCAATGTAAATAAGAGTGTTTGGAATTAAAGCATTCAGCAAAACAATTAGCAATCAACAATTTGTTGATCAGCCAATGCTTGTGTTCCTTTTACTAAATGCCATGATTTCGTGTGTTTTCACAACTGAAAGTCTTGATCGTGGTCCGAAACAAGGTTCATCTCTCTGTTACAATGTTTACATTTGATCTGGTTACACATTGTACATTGTTACACATGGATTAAAAAACTTTAGTTTGATATATGTTTGTCATGTCTTTAATTACATTAGTGTCTACCTGTACTTGACTTTGATTGGTTTGTGGACGGGTGTCTCCTGATGTTGCATGTAATCAATTCGGCTGCTGTATTCACTAACTGAATAAAGTGAATAGAAAAGAAGTTGTCTCTCTCTGTGATTGGAGAAAATGAATTAACTGGTTGACTTTATCATTGCCAGTGTAATGTCATGGTGCTATTACTCTCCAGTAAAATAAACATCCTAGTTGAAACATTATATCACTGGAGGAAAAGAACACAAGCTATTCTGCGTGTAGCCTCTGCTTTTTTACTTCTTCTATCTTTTAATGCTGTCTCAACCTTCTGCAATTGGTGTGGAGGTCCAAACTATCCAATACAATGACTTGACACTGCAAATTATTTCTTTTGGTCGTACAAAATTTGGGTCAAATGTTCCAGACCATGGTCTGAGGCATCTTTCACGCCTGCTACTTTGGTTTGGACTAAACTGAAACAAGGTATGAAAGCCCACTTATATTTCTGTTCACAGATGTATCTATTTGAGACGATGTTCAGATGAATTGTGAGCGAGCACAGCCGCCTGTAGGTTTTATATTTGCAAGAGATTTACTGTGGCCTGATTGCCATCTGGTCATCAGTGACATTGTGTCTTTCAGCATGTGTGGCTCATGGGGATTTATAATCTTTTACTCTTTGTAGGATCAACTCAGGATCGTTTCAGTAAGCCTATCATTAGGAGCCTATCAGTTCCTCTCTGGATGAGATCAGGTTAAGTAATGTATCCTGACAAGTATTCTGGTTATTGTCACTGCCGACCCCATACAAAACAGGAAGCATTCTGTCAAAGTGTGAGGAAAGTGTGGTTTGAATGAAAATGTCTCATAAGTCAAGAGAACATGGGCACAAGGTGATTGGAAATCTGGGCATTTGACAGTGAGCGAACTATGAACATAAGAAATAAGTATGTTACAGTTATGCTAACCTTACTTAACCTTTGTTTTGTTTTACTTCATTAACCCAAGAGGACTTTTCTAAAGACAGGAGCTTTTCTGAGCAAGATTCTTATCTTTCAGTGATCTGTCTGGATATTTCTCTGCTGGCTTCATAAATTGTCCAAAGGCCTCTGGCAAACAGGGTCATAGCTGGTTACCATTGTAGCAAGGTCACAGGAAGTCTGGTCTGGGCACCAAATGTAAAAACATGGGACCCACCTGGACTTTATCTGGTGCTCAGCATATTTGATATATTTATACATTTTAAGTCACATCAGATTGTGATTCAAAGCAAATGGTTTTACTCTCTGGATGAAAAGGTTGCGCCCATAGAGAGGGGTCTTACTCAATTCTTAAAAGATTTATGATTTGCAGTGTGTTGTCTGCATTCTTCCCTTACATGAACATACATTTATCAACATCTCATCCAGATGCAGTCTGTTCATGTTAGATGTAAATTGTTTCTGTGAACTCTACTTCCTTCATAAGAGCCTCTATAAAAATACATGGCTTTGCTTTAACAGTGAGCTAAACAGTTGTATTCTGACTATAAGTCTATTGTAATAATGGAATTGTTAATACAGTCCTCTCCAGAAGGCAAATGTGAATCTGTCACCTGTAAAAAGTGCATATGGAAATGAATGTAATAATTTCCCCAAAGCCCAAAAAACTGAGCAAAATTAAATAAATATGAGAAAGTATGTTTCCAAGTAGAGAGCTATCTTTTTTTAAATCTATTCTGAGCACATATGCAGGCATCAATTAGACCAGTACCTTCCTGATGCTGTGAATACGTCAGCAGCAGAGCTTTGGTAAGACTTCTTTACACCCAGATAACGCTGTGTATGTGGTAACAGTGTGAGACAGTGACCGATAGAAGGTCTGGGCCGTGCTACACTTTGGATCTCTAGTTTCTTCCTCTGATTTCACAACACTAAGCATGAACATATGAGCATCAGAGCCCTGTCGTCCCTAGCATGTCACGTTTACCTTCTTGTGTTACACCTTCCTGTCGCTCTGTCCAGCCTCCCTTCCCCTCCCTCTCTGACACTCCGCCTGGCTCACACAGGGGATAACTCAAACTCCAAACACTGCCAAGTTAAAACAAACCCATTTCGCTGCAGTGAAAATAAACCCCTTTTTCCCTTTTCTCTCTGTCGTTCTCCTCTCGTTCTTGCTCTCTCCCTCATTTCCCTCTATTTAGCTACAGTGAAAATAAACTGCTCAGACTCTATTTATTTTACTTTGGAAGAACCGACCACCGCAGAGATTTCTCCTGACCACTTCAACCTTAACCTGCTCAATTTCCCTGTTAGACCAACTTAATCTGGTACGTCATGCCGCTAATTTGCGACATGCGTATGTATTCGACAGCCAATTAGATGTTAGTATCTTTAGATACCAAAGTCTTCTATCCAACTCTATCCAAGTACTTGAGCCCAAAGCAGACATGATTTCCTAAACAAAGAATTTTAGTTTAAAAGTTCCCCTCCTGACATGAGAAGAAAAAGAAAAAACAGACTGGCAGAGGGACTGGTAGCACATCTTGTGTCGTCCACAATCTGTTTTTATAGCCCTGCAGTGTATTAGAGCTACATCTTTGAGCCTCAGTCGGATCAAGAATCAGACGAAAATCGGTGACGAGCATACATATAAGATTGGAAAACCTCTTATTTCTTATTGCATTGGTTAGCTCGTTACAGGCAGTGACAGAGCTTAGTGGTTGTGCCAATGCAAACTCTTGCTCTCTGCACTGAAGGTTTCAGATTAGCTTCATCCCAAAAGTTGACATGGTTAGGTTTGAGTATGTGACATTTCAAACACTCATCACCACACTGCAGTTCTAAGGTGAAATATACTGAGCCATGGTGTTGCCTGCTTATTTTGCTCATGATAACCCAGCTTAAAAACTGGGTTTTCATTTGGGTCTTTAAATGTCTATGTGTGCATGTGCAGTGATGAAGCAGGGTCCCATGTCAAAAGTCTTTGATGTCGGCAATGAAACTGAGCAGCTTTTTCCTTTGAGACCTGAAAAGGTGACACACTACAGATGCCGGGAAGTGCAGCATGTATGAGGACGTAAGAGAACCCCATTCTCATGTGCAGGAGATACAGGGAGAATAATGATAGGTTAGCACGTGGGTGTGTTATGACCAAACATAGGAGGGGGTTTCAGCAAGTGTTAATGACCCAGGAGTCTCAGGACACACAGAACTTACTCATTTTGGCATCGGAGGGTGAAAGAGCTCTGTTGCTGTGGTTACATGGACCAAATGTTTTCTGTCCAAATAGAAATAATTGATGAGCACCACCAAAGGTCTTCATGAGTACTGAATAAGATGTTGGGATAAGATGTTCTGTTTATGTACTTCACATTGAGTGATTTGATGGAGGAGCTCTGACATCCATATTCTAAATCCAACATTCCAACATGGGTCAATTAAACCTACTCTACGGTTTTTATGTGCTTTTCAGTTAACAGCTATGACAGCAACAACGTCTGCCATGTTTTAGTTTGTAGAAAGTAATATAAACTATTTAGTGAGTTTACCATTTTGTAGCGGTGTCCGAATGTTTAGTGAAGTCTTTTATACCCTGTGGCAGTTGACCATGCCACGGGGCTCTCACCACAGCAGCAAGAGACGAACCATTCAGATTTTAACTTCTTTTTATTAACGCCAATCAAAACGCTCCAAAATATAAACTCAAAGGCGACTAGCTTTTCAGCTCTGTGTCTCAGTCCTCCTGAGTGTGGAGGCAGCTCCACCGCTGCCTTTTAAACCTGAGGATCAGTCAGCTCACAGCTCTCACTTGCACTGATTGATCCTCTGTGGTGCAGGTGAAGGTGCTCTCCCAGCCCCCTCGGCTCCACATACCCTATATAGTGGACTCATTGTTTCCTATAATGCATCGTGAAAATAGTGTCCACATGATGGTCACTAACACAGCACTATTTTCCATCATGCATTGCAGTTATGGCGGAGAGACGAGAGGAGCGAGGGCAGCAGGAACAGCCCGACCTGTGGGAAACAAAAGAAGTGATTTCTACATTTAAAGATCATTGAATATGTTGTTTTTTTGTACATTATAGTTTAAATACTTTGTGTAAAATAAACATTCAAAATTAACTTTGGGATTTTCCACCATTCAATGTTGTTGTTGTATGTCACAATCCTGCAACAATGATGTCATTACCGGCACGAAGAAAATGCACCAAGTAATCAGAAACAAGAGGAGCGGTAACAAAAACATGACCTGACACTGGACGATAATGCGATACCTTTCATGGTGCATTACAGGAAACAATGAGTGCAATATACAGGGTATAAAAAATATCACCAAACATTCAATCATCACGACAAGATGATAAACTCACAATACAGTGGACTATAGAGTGATGGGTGTGTTCAAGTAATAAAAGAAAACAAGCAAATGATGTCTCTTGTCATACT
This sequence comes from Paralichthys olivaceus, assembly GCF_024713975.1. Lineage (NCBI taxonomy): Eukaryota > Metazoa > Chordata > Actinopteri > Pleuronectiformes > Paralichthyidae > Paralichthys > Paralichthys olivaceus. The sequence continues at coordinate 20,393,403 of NC_091105.1, read as the reverse complement.
GGAACTGGACTGCTGTGTAGTGGGTTGATCTCACTGCGTTTCACCATGATGAGATATTGGATTGCATTGCAACATACAGCGGTTTATACTTTTCCATTTTCTCAGGGTAAATACACTTTATGTCTTTTTTTATTATTGCAGTTTGATGGATACACATTTTCCCTGTCATCAACTGGAGCAGGTTGGCAGTTCAATACTGACCACAACAATTCTCTCTACGGAATCAATTTCTCCATGTTTCATTTGCAAATTTTCTCATGCATTATCTCTTATTCCCATGTGCACATCTCCATTCTCCTGTCTTATGTTATTTTTCAGCATCCTCCAACCTCTCTCTTTTCTTCTTTCTCTTTCTCTCTCTGCGTCTCGCCAACAGACTCTCTTTGACCATCTCCTACGTTCCTAGTTAACTCCCTGCAGTTCTCCTCTTCCCAGTGCTCTCGGCGGGAGAACCCCTATCTATTTCTCAGTGCCTTTCCATCTCACTCTACCCTCACTCGCTGCCAACTCTCCTCTGCTCTCCAACTACAACATTATATCATCATCGTGTACATGCAGCGTAGCACATTGTTCGACAGTAGAGCTTGAATTGTGTAAGGAAAAGACAGACTACCTTTTGTCTTGTAAAATCACTACCAGGTTGTTTCCAGTTCTCTGGCCAGGTCTGTATTTGGTTGATAAACAGCACTGTCTCCTCTTCTTCTCCCTTCCCAGAATCTCATTTACTTTGAGCTGCTTGTTGCTCACTGAATGATTCATTAATCACTTTTTACCCTCTATGAAGATTTCTACTGTGGAAGTAACATACACACTTGTTTCATGTAGGGGGTTTAGTGTGTTTTTGCTTAACATTATTTTCTCAAGCTTGAATGTATCTTTGTCCTTTGCTTTGCTTGCATTTTGGAGTGAATGGATCTGTTGTCCCTGTTCCCCTCAGAGAACAAATTGCCATGTTTTTTGACAGCTAACATTGTTTCCCCTAAGGCACTAGTGGGAAAGGCTCAATGTGCCACAGATATTGTTCATCAAGCCAATGTGTGCAACAGTTTGTGTTGTGAAAGGCCCCTATTCTTTTAAGGACACTGACCCTAACTCAAATAGGAAAAGGATGGTTGGTCCATCAACTCAGTGGTGACAGCATGTGAAATACAATGCACACAAGTGTTGTATGTAAAATGTGGATTGGATGTGTGCATGTGTGTTTACACACTTCCTAGAAATCTGGACAGAGAGTGTATTCATCTGTGCTACTTGTGTGAGTTTTTAAATTGAGATAGTGGGTCTGTGGTGTGTCACCGTGCCTGATCAAATGAGGACCACATTGAGGGAAAAAAGTGTGTGTGTGTGTGTGAGTGTGTGTGTGTGTGTGTGTGTGTGTGCAAACTGGCAGACAACTACCCTGGCAACATCTGGCCATGCATCCTTTATAGCTCCTTCAGCACAAGAAAGACAGTATTGTTTTGAGGCAATTACACTAACACACATAAACATCCTGCAGCTTATAGCTTGTGTGTGCATGTGTGTGTGATTGACCTACAAGGTTGAAGCATGCATTTGAGGACTACTGGTGTGTTTGTATTGTTCACAGCTTAATGTGCCGCATCTCAATTTTTGATTTCTTTGTATTGTTTTCTTTTCATTTCCTTTATAATTTTCTCATATCCTAGTAACATCAGGTGCTTTACGCACCTTTGCTGTTTGAAAACTAGCACTGTCAGCGAATGTTAGAAGCAGCTGACCTTAAACAACCTAAACAAGAGGGTGAGATCAAGCCCCATGATGGAGCAGTATAACATAACTGTACACTGAAACTGCTAAACGTTACAGTACAGCTCATGGTTTACACACTAACTGTTGTCTTGACAACACGGCCCCTGTTGCCTTGTGACATCATTGCTGGGTCTCATTAGCTTGCTGGGGAAAATCCCCCCCACTCTCAGCCCAAACAGACCACCACTCTTTACCTCAGCTATAGCCTTCTAGGAAACACTGTGTTTGGGAGGAAAGTCATGCATGCATCAGCACGTGCACACTTTCTAACATGACAGAGTGTGCACACACAGACGTGTGACATGCAAAAGCATGACTACATGCATGTATGGTGGTGTGCTGGTTTTGCTGAAAAATAAACATAATAACGTTCACTTTTCAGGTTCTGAAATATATTCATGTTTATCTGTATTTATGGTAACAAGCACATGCACATGTACATACACACAATCTGTACATACACACTTGCACACATGCAGAGCGAAAAAGAGTTTTGAAGCAACACATACATTTTAAGCACACATCATGTCACTTGCACAGCATACTGTTTCCCCACACTTCCAGATTTGCATATATTCAAAAATATGTTGTGTAATGTTGCATTTAACAGAACAGGCAACATTTTATTTAATACATTTAACTTCCCAAATATGAAACTAATTATTTTTGCAGAGACGGGGAGAAATAATATCCTAGAATGCAGTGGCATTAGTGAGCCAACTACCAGACACATAAACAGGAACAAAGCGGAGAACATTTTGTTAATGAGTCTCCGAGCAACTTGGGATGTTTGATGATTCATCTGTCAGGAAACTCTCATAGTTTGTGTGTGTGTGTGTGTGTGTGTGTGTGTGTGTGTGTGTGTGTGTGTAAGTGAGTGTGTTTTGCCTGCGGTGCTGCTAAAATGCCAAATCGCCCTCATCGATATCAGCCAATGGGAAAATGAGCTCTTGCCCACTGTTACTAATTGGAACACGAGCCAGGGCAAACAGGGGTGTAACCTCATGATGCATCAAGGCGTGAATCCACAAGGGTGTGGTGCCTGGAATGCTGTGTGAATATATCTGCAACTGTGTGTGTGTGTGTGTATCACAGTGTTTTCTGCTGTAGATGAGCAGGTTGAGAGAGAAGAAGCAGAAAGCAAAAGGATGAAAAATTGGGACCAGGAGGGTAGAAGAGAGCAATAAGGGGGAGGGGGATTGGAAGAGAGCAGTACAGCAAAGAAATCAAAGAAGTAGAGAAGGGGAAGATGCAGAGGACCCTTGTTCTTTATGATGGTTCTTCACTGATTGATTGAGTAAACTTGGTGATTTATTGTGTAATTTCCGTAAAAATTGTGCAATGAAAAACAAACTGTTCTGGTAAATAAAAACTCAGCCAAAAGCACAGAAAGCTGATTTAGTGTATTGGTAAATTTCAAGTAAAATCACATCATGAAAATGAATGCAAAAAGAAAAAATGAAAAATCAATTATAAATCATAAGCAACAAGATTATAAACTTCAATAACACAGGGACCCAGACAACCTAATTTAAAGCTGATTTTAGGAATATTAAATAAACACTAACATAAAGTTCATCTTTTGCCAGAACGTAATGCAACATCAACTGATCAATTGCTACAGTGGCCAAAAGGGTATATTCCATGTTGTCAACACATCGCCAGACATGAGGTCCTATTAATCTTGATCAAAACTGAGAGACTAATGTATATTCTTATAACGAGCAGAGCAGACTACTGTGACCGTCTCCTTTCTGGTCTACACACAATTAATCAGTTGATTTATTCAAAACTCTGCCGCACGAGTGCTGACTAACACCAAAAGGAAATCACACATCACAACTACTTTAAAATCTTTACACTGGTAACCTTTTGTATTATTTTTTTCTTTTATTGGTTTATTCGGCATCACATGGACTCAGACCAGACTATTCATTAGAAATGCTTGTGGTTTATAAAGCAGAAAAGCCCCTAAGATCCTCTGGCTCTTCTCTTTTAGCTGTTCCACAAAACAGAAACAAAACATTTGGTGATGCTGCTTCCAGCCTTTACGAGCCACTGGAAAAACCTTTCAGAGGATCTGCATGTTGATATTTTTAAACATACAGTGAACCTCTTTTAGGTCTGGCTTCTGTTTGATTTTATGGTTTTATCATTTATATTTAATACTTTTTATAAGCATTTTTTAAAATAATTTTTATTTAAAAAAAGATTTTAGTGCTGATTATATTTTTTTTATTATTTGAACTTTCTTTTGTTGTTGTCTTTCTGATTGCTTTGGTATGCATTAGTCTCTGAATCAGAATGTTTCTCACTCATTACAATTCATTTTGAACAACCTGTTGATTAATTTGAAAGGTGCAGTTTAATTGACTGATTATTGAACTAACAATACACACAATAGGTATGATAACTGTGCAGAGCTATAAAATTGTGTCTTATAGTGCGAACATTGTGTTTGGGAATTTGATAAACCTTCACATTTATCAACTAATTTTCTACATTGCATTTAATTTTGTTGTTAAAAAAACTGCCCCTTCTGTTCCCTAATATAGAAACGTTTTCAGTGATGATTATGATGATGATATAATTCAAGATTCTCGCCAACTGCAAAGTTGTAACTGCAAAGTTGTAACTGCAATAACTGAGCATCTAGTGAACCGTTAAATTCTCTTAATCACATTTAAAAAGTCAAAAACCAACACAGACTTCAAATAAATACATCATATGATGTTAAATTTTTACTAGACAGTGAATTTAGGATGTCTTTTGAAGTGTGAGTTGAAAAAATCTTAAATTCTTATGTAAAACACAGTGTCCTGGCTCCAGACAGTTTGTAAGCAGTCATTAATTGTTTATGTCATCCAGAGAAACGTGCCTGTTGAATGCTGTCACCCTCTCTCTGCTCCATGAAGCCATTCTTCTTCTAGCAGGGCTGTTGCTTTGGCTAATGGCTCCCATGAGATCACTTCAAAGCAGTTATGAAGCCCCACTGAAAACTGTCTGTTGATGGAGACTGGGTCAGAGTGACACATATACACAACATTCACACATCCAGGCTCGCGTTCGCCTACACGCACGCTCAGATGCTCGGAGCACAGAGTCCCGTCTGTCCGCGCTGCCGGCTGACATCACCTTTTTTATGAAGTGCACCCTGTTTTACACTGGCGAGGGCCTTGTTTGCATTGGGCCGAGCTGTATGACGCGGGCTGGGCTGAAGGTAAAGCTACTGAGGGGAAGGAAACCTGGAGCTGTGACTAAGAGCATGTAATCAGACCTGAGACCGGGGCATTTTAGGTTTGAGGTAGTTGGGGCAGGAGCAAAGGTTATTGGGCCAAGCAGAGCATCTACAGCTGGAGGTGGGATTGATTTTAGTGGTAGGAGGGGGGAGGCCCAGGTTCTGGCTTCACTTAGAGCAAATGTGGGTACTTTAGGGGGGCTTAAGGGCAGGACCCCAAAGGAGGGGAAGATGTTTGAGGTTGGGACTGTTAGGTTAGGTTTGGCCCATGCAGTGGTTGTCGGATATAATAACGAAGGGGAGGAAGGAGCTAGAGAAGTAAAGAATCAGCAAACGTACCCATTTTATTTGATTAATTGTGGGTTCTGACTTCATTTCAGACAGCACTTGTTGGAGGAGAGAGCAGCGATATTGGCATCTTATCCAGATTCTTTTTCCTCAGCTGGACTTACACCAGCAACCATCCAGGCTCCTTCCAAACCAGACACAGGACCTGTGCTGGAGAAGGAATCCGAGGCTCAAACTCCTGGAGCTGAAATCAAAATATATCACATCATCAATCTCACTCACTTTACACTACGGTGCTGCAGTTAGCAGGCCACAGTGTTGGGTTAGACATTTTCCAGCCGGCTCTCCCTACACACTGAAGAAGCCATTTTAAAGAATCCTTGTGGTATGGTGGGCATGTCTCTCGTACCTGAGCTGGTCCCACAAAAAGCTTCTGTAAGGATGCATCTGGGTGGGCAACCACGGGCATTTGTGAGTGAGTGAGTTTGAGTAAATGTAAGAAATCATCTCAACCTTTACATCCCACTGTAGTAAAGCAGTAGTGACAACAGACAGAGAATATTAACAAAAGGGGGGCCACATCCTTTGTACACTACATTTTAAGACCAGTGGCATCACAGTGGCACAACAAGGTTGTCATGTTTCGAAGGGCCTCCTTCCAGTTCAAAGGGTGGATCCCTCTCGGGCCAAATTCATGACAAAATCAAGAAGCTTGCTCAGTAGGCACTCGAGCTGCAGTAAGTGCAGTGGCTCAAAGCTAAAGGGCGGAACCATAAGGGCCAGACGTGCTGTTGATGTAAATACTACTATTTACGTGGCCTCTGTAGACTTGGCCTCGGACCGCGCTCTCCAAATGATGCGGAACCTGAATTGTGACTCAGCAATTGTCAAACAAGGCTGTGTCTGTTTCCAAAAATCAAGTTGGAACAAATTTTACATAACACTTTAATCGATTAAATATGTATTCAAATATCCCCCCTGTTAAAATATCTAATAAAAAGGCAGTCAATTGTCAAGTAACTGTGAAAGAAGAAGAACCAAAACATTTCTATTATTATAACATTTTATACTTGAAAATATGTCCTGCTTAATTCTCTGTCTTTCAAGTTCACAGTTTTTCATTGTATTTTAGACAGTCCCTATTTATATATATATATATATATATAATATAGACAATATATATATATATTGCAGTTGAAGCTTAACTGTGCTGAAACACACACTGACTGATTCCTCCTCAAACAGCAGGAGATACAGTGAACGTGAAGACTGGTGTTCTCTGCGAAAAGTAGCTGGAGAAGTACGGGTGTTAGTTTTTCTTCCTCTCATTAATATTGTTGATGATACAATTGGTGCAGATCAATTGGAACAGCCAGATCAGGGATTAAAAAATAAAAACATTAAACAGGGGAAAAGGTCAATACTTGATGGAGGTATGTGCTCTCTGAGCGTTCTAATTCTTGATATTATTTTTGATTCTACTGTTGTGTTATAGCAGTCTCCAGGTCCCTGTCACCCACAATAGACCTGTTCTTTCTAGTGTTATTAGAAGAAGTGCATGTTTTCCAGATGGTTGTGTTACAAAGTTTGGGTGATATTCAAACAGCTTGTCCAGAACCAAATCATATCAGTTTTCATCCAATAGTCACACATTTAGACTTACAGACCTGTGACCTGTTTTCTCACACTTGCAATAGCGAGAGAGAGTGAGAGCAAACTGACCGGGAAGTGCCACCAACCGGATGTTGCGTATTTTGACAGCTGTAACTCAACACAACATTACATTTCCAACTCACCTCTCTTTCTTCTGAAGTCACATTTAATCACGCACATTGTCATAAAGTGTTCAGCAAACAATGGTGTTGAATTTGACTCAAACTTTAAAACACTGGACAAAAACAAGTGAGTAAACAACCATAAACTGTCACGTAAATGCTGTTTTGTAATTAAAAAGGTACATTAACTGTGTTTACGTGCTTGTTCAGAAAACAGGGCAGTCAGGGGTTTGTGGCTGAGAGATAACAGCATTCTCACCAATTCAAGATGCCTGTCAGACAGTTCATGGTGGGCAAACCTGGTGATCGCCTTACAATAACAAAGTCCTACACCTGTGTAGGAGCTGAGCCTTCCTTCAACGTGACGGAACCTCTTCTCCCAGGCCTTGCAGTAAAAAAGCAAGGGACACATTATTCAGCCACTGCCCCTTTAAGAACCAGCCAGGCTGAGATAACTGTTCAAATAACCTTCCTAGAAAACTTGATTTTGGATGACATGGCTTCTTGAATCTAGCGGTGGGCGATGCAGGTGCAGTCTAAGTTGCTGTTTCTTGCGGTTGCAAAGGCCGGAGCTCCGACTCTCCTCCGAGCTCCTCCTGAGCTGCTCCTAAGGTGCTCCTGAGCGTGGTATGCTGGATGAAGATTCATTTAGATTGTGGAGATAAAGATGCAGGTGTAGCAGACCCACCTTTAGAACAACTGCATGATCATGTGCAGCAGCTGATTTGGTTGCATTTGTGGGTTTGGAAGTGATAAAATCCATTATTATTTTCTGCATCAGTTGCTCCCGCTATCGCTGCATCTCTCCTCAAGTCTAACCTCCTGGCCCCGCCTGACCCGTAGCCTTTGACCTGTCGTGATCACGTTGTCACGTTCAGATCGTAAGAATGAATGAAACTTTTAATTTTATATTTTCAGTCAGGCACCTTCCCATTTACTTTTAAAATGTATTTATTTATTTATAAATCTTCAGATAGCCCATAACAGTTCGGGTAAAATAGCCGACTACACACTGTGTGCCCCCTCCCCTGCTGCAGCACACTAAGCACCCCACTTCTCGAGTCCATGCTGACTTGTGTGATGAATAACTGATGTAGCTGGGTGTGTGTTAATGTATTTGTTTGTTACTGTGGATACTGTGTTGCTTACTTCCATTATCAATGATTGTCAATCATCACTAATTCAACATGTCATATCTGCTGTTTTTTACACTGAACTTGATTTCGCAATCAAAACAACCCATCAATCAGTTTTCATGAATGGGTCTCAAAGGGGCTGACATAGTTTATTCTCTTTTTGATTAGTTTATTCTCTTTTCATGCTAAATTGTTGTGTTGTCTAGAGGTTAGAGGATTTGCACAAGTCCATTGGTCACAGTCTGCCTCTTTGTGTGATATAACTAAGTACAAGTGATGGCTAAGATGCCAGAGATAGGATTTTCCCATAGCTTCTATTGAATCTTTACATAACACTGGCCATGTGTTTATAATGATCATTGATGAAGTCACAATGTGTATATATCACAGCTATATTCAGCCTAAATGAGCTGTGAGAGTTGACGTTATATTTGGATGTCACTTCTATTACCATATAGGTCCAACTGGCAACTTGATTTTACTCACTCATTAACTCATATGAGGAGGCATAGTGTAAGGCCCTCAGGGAACACTTTCCCTACAGTCAGTGGAAGAAATATTTCAAACAACTCAATCCAGTTTTCAACTGATTTAAAACCATTTGAAGCTGATAAATTTGCTTTAGTTTTAGAATCTTTCCCTGCAGACAGACATTATGTTAACCTGCTGCCCAGCGCATTACAAATGACTTGGATGAGTGAGTCATTTCAATATATACTACTACACCATAAAAGTCCAGGATGTAAAGCACATATGAATATCCCACTCCACTTTATTTACACTTGCTTGAGAGGTCTCTGTATTTTCTACTGGAGGACGTTTGGTCAAAAAGGAGAAACAGATTTGAAGCTGAGGTCGCATATGTTGCAATGCTACTTACAATTTAATACCAACAACTACTGATTTCCCACTATTAGTGGTATTGTGGCTGACTTCTGTGTTGCCGTTATTCCCCACTAGTGATGATCAGCGTCATTTGGGTTTTGCTTTGGCAGAGAAGCGATTCTTCTTTTAAAGGCTGTTGAGAGATATAGAGGCTGTAATACAAACCTGACAGTTAGTAATAGTAGATCCTGTGTTCTCAGTTTGAGTTGCTGAATGACATCATTTTGTTCATGAGAATATGTTGATATATTTTCTATCAGAGAATGAAGTGCATTTCCATAATTTGCAGAAATCTACATGAAGCCATTGATGTGAATGTTGAGACACAATCTGAAACTTTTGTTGAGATAAGAAAGTAAAGAAGGATTCATCAAACCAACATCTGTTGTTTTTCAAGTTGATGTGATTGTCACTACAACGCTCTTTACTTCAGTGATGTGAAAATAATGTGCGTCGTCTAAACACTGGTGGATTCGGAGAAGGCTTTGTTTTTCCTAGCTTCTAGGAATGCTCTGAAGGGACTGAGGGGTTTCATGGTTGTTGTTCGCCAACAGGAAGTGCTCATAGGGCTCGTGGTCTGTTTACATGGTCGCCAGCGGAATGTGTTGATGACAGATTGACACGTTTTTCAACACAGATCTGGTCCCATTTTCTGTCAAAATCCGACTGATCACACTGATTCATCTGCGTATTGGTCTAGAAGTGTTAGTCATCTGTACCCCCCTGAGTGAGGAAATACAAGAGGGTAGTAGAGGAAAAATGTTAATTATACTTTCTCTGAGTCAGATTATCCACAGCAAAGAGAGGTCTGACCATACATTTGGGTTGATGTTTTATTGTAGTGCAGGATTCTTTTTTCCAAACTCAAAAGAAGACAGTCAAATTATGATTCATGAATACGCCTTGTCTACCAAAGAGAAAGGAGCTAAAAAAAGGTTTTTCAGACAGAGGTTAAAATTAAAGGGGCTGGGTGGTAGGAGGAGAGTCATGTGTTTCTGGACAGTAGAACATGTAAATCTCCTAAGTAATAACCCAAATTAAAATGATTAACCTGAATATGAGCATGGTGCGGGTCCTTCAAAAGTGTTTCTGTTGATATGTTCAATTCATCTCCGAAACTGTTCCTCACTGAAAAGTTTAGGGAAGATATGTAACCCAGGTCATAAAGGACTGGAAAGTCAAACATACGGTTTGATATTTAAATACAGAGATGTTACTCTGCAGATGCCATCTGGGCTGAAGAGATCCTCAGTCCTGGTATCATGCTGTTTAGGTTGACTAAGTTTATATCCAGTAGAAATATTTTCTCTGATCAAAGCTTGTGTTTCTACTGTCTATTTGAGCTTTATTTATCTATCCCCGCAGAGTAGCTGACCTATCACCATGGCGCTGCATATTTTGTGACCCTGACAGTTAGTTGTAACAGGGGTTATGTAACTTATGGTAGCCTTTGGAGTTTGTTGCTAACATCTGTGATTTGCCTCAACTGCGAGCGTTAAATTAGCGCAGCAGTAAATCTCAGCAAACCTCCACCTTCTCCTTACCATCCCCTCTTATTAGAAATAATTAAGCACGAGGGCTTTGTGATGAGTATTTGGAATGTCACTTGTGTTCCACTGATACCTTTTGAAGATGAAGACGGCTCACAGATTCAGACAAGAATCTGCCAACATGTGTTGGTGTCCAGGCCGACAGAGGGATCGGGACAACAGATGTGGAGGATGGCCGGTCACTGTGTTAGTGTCAGAGGTTGGTTTGTCAGGAGCTTGGGAGCGACACTTATTTTGTGCATGTGGATGTTCCAAATGTTTGTTTGTGTCATCTGGAACACTTCAAATCAAACTACTAAAAAAAGGTATTGTCTTTTTTCCAGCTAAATCAAAGTTGATATGTTTATCTGGGAGAGACTTTTGTCCTCATTATAGATGCATCTGCCAGCAAGGACTTTTGGATTAACACTGTGACTTTTGCCCCACATTGGAGGCCACATCCTCTCCTGTGATCTCCTGTTTTAATGTTTCCTCTCCCTTTACCCTCCTCTCACCTCCTCCCTTCTACTCCCTCCATTGGTTTCTCAAACCCTCCTGTTCTCTTCTTCTCCTCCCTCATTTTCTTGTGCTCTTTCAACTTCCACACATTTGCCACCTCTCCTTTGCCCTTTCTTCTACTTTTATGCCCTCTCTTTTCTTCATCCTCCTCTTCTTTTTTCCCTGACTCTCATCCTTTTCACCCCCCACCGACACTCTTCTTGGTCTGTTAGTAACTAATGTTCCTGGGGGAGCTATTCAATTTGGAGAAAGCCTTACCCCCTGCATTGACATCTGTTGCCTGCTACCAGGCACACACACACACACACACACACACACACACACACACACACACACACACACATATACACACACACAGCACCTCCCCTCCTGAGTTACCCCCCACCACGTTTCTGTTCAATTGTGTTAACCCTCTCACTTCAGGTCTCACTTCTTCCACAATCCTCCATGCCCCTGTGCATCATTCTCATTCCCTTCCTCTTTTTTCCATCACTCCCATCTAATCCATTTCCTCCCCCTGTTCCCAGGTCTCTCTCCTCTTTTTCTTCTCTGCCCTTCTCTTACCCCACACCTCTTGTCTTTATCACTCCCATTAGGACTGTTAGGGGAACAGGGTTTAATCTCAAGACCAAACCGTTCAAAAAGCACACATTGCACAAGAGTCTTCACCTTTACCCATGCAGAGTCCTTCTGTTCGGCTGTGATTCATATGTGTAGTGGAGGTCTAATGTGCATGTGGGCTGTTGGCTGTATACTCATACTTTTAGCTGTTCATGTACTGAGTATATCTTTTGTGGAAAATAGCTCACAACTTTACTTGGTTCGTTTTCATTTTAACCCTTATTAAAACACATTTGACTAATTATATGCAGTGTTTGTGTTTGTTCACATGCCTACCCACATGTCAAACAATCCGCCCATTGCATTGTTGTCATTATTAAGTAGTATCTCTGGTTATTTTAATTTTTATTGTTTATTTTCTAATGATTTGGTGTCTAAAATTTAACTGTGGTATTAAACATTGATGCATAACATCTGTGAGTTCCTCCTCTATATTTTCATGTTGGGCAATACAAAACCATAGTATATATACACAAACACATATGACCAAAAGTCTCACACACTTCATAAACATACATTTGGAGCAAAGAGTCTCCAGTAAAAATGGGCAGCATATAAGCTGTTGTTAAATTTATGAAGGCACCAGGCAACCCTGTTACGTAACAACCTCCCCCACCACACACAACACACACTCTTCGGTCTATATATTTGATAGAATATAATATTTCAAATTATGATGTCTATAAAAATCACACTGAAATCACATTAGCATTGCATCACAAATGAGTTTTAATGGCATTACAGAGCAACACATGTCGACAGAAAGTATCAAATGGCAACTTTGCGCAATCTGCAAACCTCTCTGCCAGGTGTCATGTTGTCCATTAGCTGTTAAACATTGGCAGATGTACTTTCTTATAAGTGTCACTTCATCTCATTCACGGTAATCCACTTGTCAGCACCAGTCCTCTTCACATTGTCTATGCTTTTGATGGATGTTGTCTGAAGTGGACCAATGGGGAAGAGAGTACATCAGAACGAGGTATAAATCACTCTCCTAATCCAATCAACGATCAAATCTATGTCTGAGCCAAGTAAAAACGAAAACATTCCTTCTTGACAAAGAGGCCAAACTAAACCTACCATCACTGAAAACTCCAGAGGATCCAGTGGAAGTGAACCATTGAGTGGTCAAACACACACAGGCTGCAGTGGCTTCATACATCTTAGCTGCTCATCCTATTCTTACTGGTTTTTCTGATCAATCCATGAAAATATCTGAAACTAATGCTTGGTCATTCTGCTGGAACATCAGATGCAATAAATAATAAATAAACATTTAAGCATCAAATTCATGAATCCCTGTAGGGACCAGGTGACATTCAGGCAAAGGGAAGCGACAAAGAATCAAGAGTCTTTTAAGCTTTAGCATTGTCAGTGTATGATATACAGTAAATATCAATAAAGTATATGTATCTATTTATCATATAGGGGACATTCATCCAACAGCAGCATCAGGAGCCACATTGTCCCTGTCTCTAATGCAGTTTCCCTGGATCATCAGTGACTTGAAAGTTTCTGAAAGCTTTCAGGTCTGTGAGAACTGTGAAGTGTACAACACGACCTGAGGGTAAAGATTAGGGATTTCAAGTTCTTGCACAGGAGGAGGCTGGAGGCCAAACCCAGGCTGATCAGCACGATGTGTAAGGAAATCAAGGGATGCAAGGTAAGAGACCTGGGGAGGGCAAAACAATCAAAACCTTTTTTCACACCCCTCAAACGGCTCCTAAACCACGCAACCAAACCTCCACACACCCCAGCTCCCTCAATGCATTCTCCCACCCCCTCTCAAACCCCAACCGTGAGCTCCTTGGACCCAACCCTTAATGAGTGTGCCAACGAGGCAGGTTGCGAGACAGCTGGAGTGACACCAGCAAGGTCTCAGCCCCAGGTTTCTGAGGACCTGTGCCAGCCAGCTGTTTGCTCTCCTGGGTCTGATCTTCACCATGAGATGAAACCAGGAGAATAAGAAGTGCTGTAAAAGGCCTGCTCCAAAAATTAGACTCCACCTGGCCTAAACCAGACTGTTGACCAGTTGCCATCACATCTCATGTGATGGAGGTGCTGGAGAAGCAGGTCCTCTGTGAGATTATGACTGGACCCTGTGAAGTTTACCAATACCAACCTCACCTGGGAGTGGATGATATTATTATTTACCCTGGTGCAGGTATCACTCTAGTGAGTGCACTTCTAATTTCAAAATTAGTTTGACTCTTTTTTTTACCTGGTCTTTAAATTATTGTCGTCCTTCCTGACTCTTTTTTTTTACCTGGTCTTTAAATTCATGTCATCCTTCCCGTCTCTATTCCAAAGCCACCGCTGCCTCTTCTTCACATCCAATTATCTCTGTTCCTCATTGTGTCAAACCTGCCCCATTTTATGTTAATGGTTGTGATTGGCCTGACTGGTTTCAGAACGTATGGAAATCGTTCTCAGAGGAGGGTCAGAGCCATCTGTGAGAGTGAATAAATATCAGCTTGCTCACTGGCCTGGTTTCCAGGCTATATGTTCCTGGGAACGCAGCCAATGTTGAGTCAAGGAATCACACTGAAATTGGGAGGTGCCAAGAAATACAGCAGTGTGTTGCTTTAGAGACAGACACTTTTCAATTCCTCCAGAGGGAAAATTCAAGTATTTGACTATGATGTAATGGTATTCCCCATGTAGACAACTAAGGCTTTAAACGTCTTGAAAAGTCAAAATTAGTACATGAAGAGTATGTTCTTCATAATGATTGGATCCAGATTTGGTAGATTTAAAATTAGACATTTGCTGCCATTGGAATTAATTGACACCAGTAATGACTAGTCTCACACAGCTCAGGGTATTACAGTGAACCAATGGACAGAACCAAAGGGAAACTGTTCTGAAACTAATGTAGATGATGTAGATTACTGATAATCATTGTTCTGCACAATTAAAGCAGGTTACACTGAACCCTTCAGGTTTCACGAACACTTACGCTGTAAATAGGATGCCATCATAATCATGCATCCTGATGTCAGGACTTGTGGGTATGATTGAATTTGTTTCCTGGGAATTTAACAAATAAATTGTCCCATGGCCAAATTATTTTGGGGCTGTTGAAGTCACAAATTCCATTTTAGTGAATGTTAACATAGCAGCATTCGTGTTGTTTCCGCTGGTACTGTCAGACATCTGTCACTTTCCTTTTTTTATAACTGAAATGCAGTTCTTAATCGGTGGAGAAAACAGAGCAAGTTGATATTATTACAGTAGCAATTATTTCTCATATCAAAAATATAAGGCATAATGAGAAACCTAACTTTTAATTTTATTATTCACCATTAACCCCAACATGTTGGTGTGGTGGCAGAGCTTTGCAGGTGGAGCTGATATGGAGCAAGTTTCTGCTCTGTGGATTGCGGAAGCAGTGAGGTATTGAAGCTGGGGGACAGAGCAGGGCAGGCAAAATGCAGAGCTGGAGATGAGGACTGAAGGCGAACATGCAAAGAGGTGGCAGGAAACATGGACGGAGCTTAGTGGCAGAGAACAGGAGCGAGCTGACTTGCACACCGGGTGCACAGGGAAACTGAGGATTGTAAACGTGCAGAATTGGAGACTTGACCATGATGTTGTATCACACAATAAAATGAACCATCTGGAGGGTCGAGTCAGTGTTTAAATACTGGAGCATGTTGATGTGGAGCCAGGGAACCCCACCCAGTAGGACATAGACACGAACACAGACATGGAGACGGTACAAACTGGGGACAAACGAGGAAGGGAGAACAGAGAAGAGCACAGGGAAACAGAGGAATCAAACCATAATGCACACCCCTGATTCAGTCTTTTGGTAAAATTTGGGTTTAATTTCACCACAGTGTAACTCTTTGTGTATGTTTTATGACCAGTAGTGTGTAACCACGATCTTAGATCTCCATTTCAGTCCAGTCTTGCCTTTATATGCTTTGGACATGAGTGCGGTCTCTGTCATGGCCAAGCTGTGAAAGGTTTCAGGACCAGATACAGTCTTGCTGATGATAATGATACACAAAGCATCTGTTGGTGGTCTGCATCCAAACCAAAGCTGCATAAAATGGTTACTCTAATGGATCGTTTTGTCTCAAAGCAAATATATCAGCGCTTCACAATGGTGAGACCCGACATGTGCTGAATTCTTACAATCTCAAGTCTCAAAATGTGTGGTGTAGCATGCAAAACATAAAAAGAAAATTGTTTATCTGCAGAAGTCTTACAGATAGTAAGTAGTAAAGATGCATTACTGTTGGCTTGAGCCATGATTTCAGAAACACAAATACAAAATGACAGGCAGAAATTATGGATATACTGTTTTGGGGGGGGGGGGCACTCAAATCTGTGTAGTAGGAGTTTGTGACAGGCCCTGGGATCCAGGCTAGAAAAAAAAGACCTCGTGTGATGTTGTAATGCACAAGAAAAAGATCTGTGGTCACGTTCATCGTCAAATGGAGCTAAAACAAATGTTGCCATATGTGATGTTGAGGAGTTGAAGAACCTGCAGCAGAATTTATTGAGCCATTCTGTCTTTTGATATCTGCGGTGTGAATATCATCTGTAAACCTCTCAATGCATGATGTAGAGTGCGTGCTGTGCCCCCAGCTTGCTGCTATAAAAATCTGGGCTGACTGATGTCCAGATGTCGTGTCCTGCACCTGAAGCTGTAGCTACAGTTACATATGGATGCTCACTCAAAACAGGACGTACTCCAAAAGTCAAAGGTCTCGTGGTCACCCTTCACCTAGTTAGCAAGTGGATGGATTTGATAATACAGAATAACAGTGGGTCCAAGATACAGAGCATAAGAAATCCAGTGACTCTGCTTGAGTGTGGGCACATTTTTTTTCATTGTGTCAGCTGGTTGAAACAGTGATACAATCACATGACAGGTAGTAAAAAACTATTAAATCAGATTGTCAACAGCACTTTAAGTGGCATGGTGAAGCTGTGGTTATACTGTCTTATACTTGACTCACAACAAGAAGGTTATTGGTTTGAATCTCGGTTTGCGTGTTCTCATTGTGTCTCCATGAGTTTTCTCTGGCTTCCTGTTCGTTCTTTCATTCATGTCAGCTGGCATTGGATTGAATTTACAGTGATACTGCACACCTAAGTGTATAAGTAAATCTATGCTGGTGTTAATATAATATGTATGACCAAATATATAAAATAATCCACATTTATGTTGTTGAATATGGCTCATGTAGTCATCCAGTGTTTGAAACCATCTTCGAAGATGAGGGCCAATGGCAAATCTATAAATTTAACCCCTAAACCACCACATCATCTACTATTCATGCCCATCCTCTTCTGCCCCTCAGCTGTCTCTCACACAAACACACATTGTTTGACCCGCTGGCTGAGGCATCCACCTGGACCACTGCACTCCTCACACAAGGGTTAGCCCTGGCTATCTCGCACCAGTTCCCGAGAAAACCGTGGTCGTGGCCATCAGGAAACTAGAAGCAAGCAGCCCTCTATTTCATACCACATTTCTGTCAGAGAGTTCTGCACTGCTCTGCTGCTGTCATCGCACAGATTGACATCCTATAACTAACAAGCTGACTGGTACGTTCTTTAGGCATGTTTTGTATTTCCAGGTAGTGGCACAAAAAGGATATAGGGCAAGAATTTAAACCCCTCCAACAACTCTTTTTTGACATTTACCAGTCTGATCTCGGTTGCTTTGCAAAATATGCTATCATGAGCATTAACATGGCTTACACTGGTAAAATCAACCAAACCACAATTACTATTAAAATACAAACAGAAAATACTGAAGCATCTTTCCTTTGACATTTCTATGAAACAGAATATGTTTCTCAGCATCTGCCATGTGCCCACATTTTCCCTGTAACATGTCAAAAGGCAAAAATGTCTAGTGGCAGTGGATTTGGATTAAGTTTCACACTTGTATACTGCAGAATTCAGAGACTCACCTCACACAACATTGAATATTGGATGTAATATTTTGGACAGCTCTCAGTTGGATAACATATGTGAAAGGACAACATTCCCAAAGTCATCTGTCTCACTGATATGTTGAATATGGATCTGTACCAAGCCTTACATACTTTCACAGCGAAAACTGCATTTTTCAGCAGATCATAAGACAGGGGTCAAAAGACACAAAACAGAAGCCGTGCAATGTTTTAAATCTACATGTTAACTTGAATTTCCTCCTGTGCAGCTTGATTTGTACAATGCACCGTATATCGTAAAAAGATCCAACTGGTTAGTGCTGTTTTAGATTTAATTTCTTTGCCAAAATAACTAATCACAACAGTAGACAAGACGAGACAAGACTCCTTTTCATATGGATAAATACACTGGTTTCAACTGGACGCAAGTGCTACAAATTGCCTTATTAGACCTTTTTTCTGGACCGACTGAAGAACGGATCCGACTGTCATTGGATTGGACACACAATGAGAGGTTCTGAATTTTACTATAATTTATATTGCAGTGGCAAAACATGCAGATATCCAAAAACTATTACTTATTTCTTAATTTGCTTTATATGAATCCATGTTTGTGTTACAGTGGCCCTGTTCATACCTGGTATTAAAATGCATCCTGAATGTGTCTCAGGTGATCACATGTGATCCGATATCACTGTGAGGATCAAATGGTGTTTTAACTCTGAGTTTTAAAGGTCTGGGTTTAAAGATGCGTCAGATGACAATGTCAGTGTCAGTGAGCTGCAGATCTACTATCAAGACAGAATTTACCCATTTAAAAAAGAAATCAACCATGTGTTTGTCAGTGTTGATATTGTGGACACAAACAAATTAAAATATGGATACTGAGGCATAGAAAAACACTTGATTGATTGTGAAACTACAGTGAGTCAGAGGACATCAGATGAGTAGGTGGTCCCCCATATGGCCCAGGATGTGTTTGCATTCACACAGTGAAGATAATGAGCCCTCATGCATCTTAGAAAACCTCTGAATGTGGTCTCATTTGGTTGGGTTCAGACCTGTACTTTGTGCTGAACACTTGTGATCGGATCACTAAGGACAGATGTTAATACCAGGTCTGACAGAGGTCAGTGCTCTACACTGGCACAAGTTTGAAGCCAGCCAGAAGAATCACAGGCAGATCATGACGCACATGATCAGAGTTAACATGACTCTTCCTATGTTGGTTTATTGAGCTCTTAACCCACTGTAACAGTGTGCCTGTAGCACAATAACATATGTACACATGCACAAAAACACATCCAGCCTTTCATCCTTAAACACATCAGCTGCTCAGAGCAAACCATCTGTTGTTATTACACCACCTCGCCAGTGTTGCTTCTAATTGCTGACATCTGTTAACATGTGTGGACACACACAGCATGGTGATGCACATACTGGCAGCACACACTGTCACAGGCTGACTACAGTGAGCAAAGTGACGCTGCACAATCTTATCAGAGAGGACCGATTTATCTGCGTGAGTCAAATGTCTATTCAGGCCACTGGTCAAGCTCCCATCACACCTCTCCTTATCACAGAGAAGAGAGAATCCATGGAGTCCTGTCGTTCAGGGACAAATAAGATGTCGGAGAAATTCAAAAGAATGAGTTCCTGACTGATTAAATTCAATTGAATGCCATCTCAAGTTTGCAAAAAACTTGGTAAGTCTGTGCAAATGTTGTTACAAGAGTTGCAGAGTTGCTGACATCATCACCTATAAACCAATTCATGTATTTTTACAATCCTCTCTAAATAGTTGCTTGTCAAATGTTACACTTTTGTCACTTGCAAACTACACGTCCATCCCTCACAAGCACCAAACACCTTCCTTTTTACTTTCTTTCATGCACTTTAAATTATTGATGTGCCTGTTACACCTGATCCTTTCTCTTTGCACTCATGCAAGCATGTTTTCCATTCTGTCTTCAAAGCACATGAACACACTAAAGTTGTAACAATCAATTTCACATCTGGGGAAATGAAACCTCTCGAGGAGCATGTGAATGCACAGAAAAAAAACACACTGTAAAGCCATGCATACATATCAGCAATATTCAGATATGTAGCACATTTAGTCTTATGCATTGAAAAACGAGATATACATATTAACTAAATGAATATGGATAAGCTTCTTTGAATCACATATGGAAACAGTTGTGCTTAAAGCTGTTTCCCACAAACAAAAAAGGAACCTTATCATTGAGACTTTGAGGAGAGAAAAATCAAGTGTCCCAGTATAAACATGTATCACCATCGTTAACAAGTGTGATAAGAACAGAAAGTTGCTTCCTGATGCTCGAGCTGGACGAGGATCACATCGAACCAATCACTTTAAAGTGTTGCCAGGACTATACCACAACTGATTGACTATGGAGCAACTAACAGAGTGACTATGATCTATTTCATATTCAAACTGCAGTGGGCTGCACAGCCGCCCAACACTGTGTTGTATTTACTCAGGGATTTGGCCATCCCCTCCTTCTCATCAAGCGGTGTGTTATGACTGGCGGCCAAGTAAAAATGTAGACAAATTGAAGCGATTTTCATTTTGTCAGCTTAGTGTAAGCTTGTCCAGGATAAGAAATTAGATCTGTTATTATTCACATACAACAGCAGTGAGAAACTTCAAATCCATTCAATTTAGTGTTTCTCCCTGCAGACGAAACAGAAGCAGCAATCCAGGAGAGAAACCCTGCAGTTAGAGGAGGGGAAATGTTTTGCCAAGTCAATATAGGAATTACAAGAGAACCAACTTGTTAGGATTGCAATGATTCTGCAAGGACATTTTCACAACCGGTATAAAATATATTTTCATTTGTGGTCAAACTTTCTCCCAGCATGACTATTGTGGTCACATGTGGGCTTTACAATTGACCCTGGGAGCTCATAACAGGGAACAGATTTGCTAAATCAAACTGAATTGTTTCATTTTGGACAGAGGAAGGACAAATGAGCTACTATGAGAACTTCTATTAGATCAAACAGGGGTTTAGTTTTACACCTAAATTGCAGTACCATATGCCAAATGCCATTCAGCTAATTAGGCTAACATAGCTTCCATGATTTGTTGAACAATTCTGTCTCAGCTCATTTATTTTAAAACAAGAACCCAATTGCAGGTTCCGAATTATGCACAAGATCAATAATTCATAACATGATGGGTCAACATGAGTCTCAAGTCTTATTCTACGGGCACCATCATCACTTGGTGATCCCTGTAGAAGAAATAAGGCTTTGCTTATCTTAGCCTTATTATTGAAATAATGGAAAAATGCTAAATCTGCTGGTCCACTTCATACTGTCCTCTGTAATATTTCAAAACTGTAAATTTCAAAACAAATGCCAAAAGTGTTTAATTGTTTGTTTTATTGAAAA
Organism: Paralichthys olivaceus; assembly: GCF_024713975.1. NCBI lineage: Eukaryota > Metazoa > Chordata > Actinopteri > Pleuronectiformes > Paralichthyidae > Paralichthys > Paralichthys olivaceus. The sequence continues at coordinate 20,372,301 of NC_091105.1, read as the reverse complement.
GAAAATCCAGCAAGGAGCCGCTAACTTTAGCTCCTGACCGGCTGATGTATCATCAAGGACGAGTTTCTAAATGTAGAAACTTAATTGTAATGTAACCTGTAAGGGCTGTCACTTTTTTATTCAATGTGTGAATATAAATCCGAACATGGGGGGAAAGTTCACATTCAAACTATGGTGACCTGTTTGAATTTAAAATATACAATGTTCAAGAGCATCAGTACGTCTGAAGTAGTTTTCCACCTTTATTATTGCTCTTACTACTGGCAAATCAGGAGGTACAGGAAGATCTCTGGGCTTCAGGGGAAGTCACAGAGTCAGTTAATACAATTATCTCATAAAAGTAACAGTATTGTAATGTGATGACGTGGGATGTTACACTTAATTGAGATTACACCACAGATGCAAACTGAGTGGATGCAAGTGAAAAAGAGAATAAAAAGACAATTCATGCTACAAAAGGCATGAATTCATGAAAAAAAAGAAGCTTTACAGGCTTTGCATGAAATATTCCAAACTTAAGAAGCTTGCAGGTCAGTGAGGAACTAAAGAATCACTAGAAGGTGGTGAGACAATCATATATGTTATAGTCTCACATAACATATACAATATGAATTAGTGCTTTGTTGAATGCAAAATAATTAGCTGTGACGCCATCTAAGTGAGAGACACTATTGTTTATTGTAGTCTCTGAGCTGCAGCAGCCAGTAGACCACTTTATTTCTGGCAGTGAAGAAGAGAACAGTACAGAACTACAGAAAGTAGCTATAATTAGCTTAGCTGTGATGATCGGCTGTGAACTAAAGTTGGCTGGTCTGATGCATGTAATTCCTGGACTTAAAATTGCACTCCTGCCTCACACGCTCCACTTCAGTAGAGAAAGTGCATCAGGCTTGCTATGCCTGGTTACAGCTGTTAAGCTTTGACTAATTTAAAAGGTGGAGTGTAACTGACTCTTGGGAACAATGCGTATTTTTTTCATCTTCTTGCTTTTAGAAACACTGTTGCTATTTCTTTCAGAAAAAAAAAACTTCCACAGACCTGAAATTGCAGATCCATCACAGTAAAGACAAGACCTTTGTTTAGTTTAGTCAATGATTCTATTTGATCATATTTTTCATAATACCTCAGTTGTTCTGCAGGAGCACATGGGAGTCTCTGCTGGGAAATTACAATGTGACATGTTTAGCCCTTAAACTTTATGTTGAAAAAATACCATTTTGTCTTTCACAATAAAGGGAGTTTAAGTAAACCAAGAAAAAAATTTACTTTTTTTCCACTGTCGAGTGATTTGAGCATGTCCATGTCTTTTCTTGACCAGTCAACTTTGAGAGAGAGGCTACAGCGTGGGCCCTGTAGGACACGGTTGTAAACAGATACTGAGAGGAAACTAAGTGGGTGATCATGTTGTTTCAGCCTTGTTACAACAACACACAAGCAAGGACATCCCCCACCACCCACCCAGAGCCACTGTTCCCAAGCTGATTGACAGTCTGTGAATGTCAACAGTCGACCAGCCAATAAAGGGCCGAGCCGTCCAATCAGCCGGCTGCTGTTAACCAACCAGTATGTCAGAGATGTAAGCCAGTCAGCCACCAAGAGAGCAAAGGAGTGTTTCAGTCAGTCAACACCTTTTGGCGCTTGGTATCAGTAAGAGTTTCCTGTCACTGTTTTCACACACACACACACACAGAGTGAGGGAGTTGTTTACATGCAGACACTTGCAGAAAGTCAGATTCGCGGGCCCAGTCGAGCCAAATGGCTGCTCTTGTCACACTTTGTTACACTTTGCTGTGAAACAAGCAGCAGCACCTCCTTTGAAGCCTCACATGTATCCAACAGATGTTGTTTATTTCAGGTAGTGAGACAGTCTACCTGCAGAGCGCTGCAGTCTCTCCAGCTCTCATGTCTTCCCTTTTCTAAAACCACAGGCCTTGTCTGGTTTCTGATCTGTAGCTGGCTGTGCTAGCTCATGATACGACCCAGCGTGACTTAACATGAGTGAGCAGGACAGTGTTCAAATGGGATTTCAAAGGATGAGCGTGTTGTCTGCTGCAAAGATCGAACCAATGACCATGACATGTTGAGATGTATGTAACGTTGATTTCTTAACAATTTCTTTTTTTAAACATCTTGCTTTTGTGCTCTTGCTTTTTTAATGTATAAAAGGATTAAATCAGGATGGCCCTCCATATTTACACTCATTTCACTCATCATTCATAATTTGAACTGAAAACTGATGGAGCTTTTTCTTGAGATGTTAAAGCTAATTTCTAAAGAGGAGGGGGAGCAAGTTTAAAAAAAGATTAAAAGGTAAATACCTTCTAAAACCACTGTAAGCCTACATGGTCATGTGTGGTATCAGAGGTTTTAGAAAAAGTTGATCAATAACTAATTTCTCATTTCTCAATTATGTGAAATGACTAATCAGCAAAGGTCACATTGATCATTATATAATGCATTAATGCTTAACTAGCCAACCCTGAAACTGCCATAGTCCTTGAGTACTATAAAAATAGATAACTGTATGTATTCACTTTATTTCAAATTAGAATGGCACTCAAAAGAACACATACCAACAACAGTCCCTTCAATTCAATATCAGCTCCCTAGAATGTGCCTCATTTTTCAAAAACATTATTAAATTATTAAACTGTATTATTATTATTACATTATAAAATGTCCTAAAAACAAGAAAGTAAAACAATGTTTTATCATGGATCTCCCCGCTTGTTCTGATCTGCACCAAAGTTTAATGGGTTCTGTCTTTGACAAGGATGCTACACAATGGATTGACTGGTTATCCTGCAGGTGAACAAACAGAGAGAGTTGAAAACATAACCTCCTAGGTTCAGAAAAACATTACGCAAGTGTAGCATTTTACTAAGAACATGTCAATGTTAAAAAAGTTATAATCAGAATTCACAAAAAGATTCAAATATAGTTAGCCTTCTTAACCTCTAGATCCTTATAAAATAAAATTATACACCCACACATAAGGACTCTCGTGCACCACACACACAAAATCACATATTTAACTACAAACACACATTCACACAAACCCTTTCATGAACACAGTGAGCAGGTGTATCCACGTCCCCATGAGACACACTCAAGCCAAAACAACCAGGAAGCAAATGGTAACATCCAATAAAACAGTCCAACTTCTCCAGTTGCTTTTTCACTGCTTTGTCTAGACAGAAACGTGCTTTTTCTAACAGCCTTCCCAGAGTCTGAAGTCCTCTGCGAAAAGAACTGTGAGCCAGCCTGGTTTCTGCAATCCTGCTCGTAATTTCCCCTCCGCTTTCACGTCCATAAAACAACTCTTTCAAAAGTGCTTCCCCCCGAAGGTTGTAAATCTATAACTGTGGTAAACAAAATAGATATATTTCTCTTACGTGAAGTAACTCCATTATACTTGAAGTGCCCCTAGTTGTTACAGTCCTGTAATTATGGTTTTGAGAGGATTCAAAATGTTGTGTATATTCACTCACTGTGACCAAAAATGTGGAATTGCAAATACTTTTCTTATTGAATCAGAATCTTTTTGGTCCAAATCTTTCTATTTTTATACTTCATAGGAGGGCCGCTTTGAAGGATAGTGTAGAGTAGACACAGTATGCGTTACAGACTGAGATATGATCTGTCTGTTTTTTGTGAATACTATGAAATCCACAATCTTTCATCTATAAAAACTAGATTTTGGATTCATCAAACAAGAGTAATGGTGAATCAGCTGCTGTTTATAAAGTAGTAGTGGTTTAGTGTTTGTACTACTAAAAACAGTGTGTCGTTGTCACAGCTTGACTTTCTCAGCTAGTTTGCAAGTCTTCTTTTATTCGCTTTCTCAAGCCTGGACAACACACATCATAGTAAACTGTTGCAACAGGAGCCAAGCATGTGGCACCAATAACATTTACAGTTGGGAAACACAGGAGAGATCACACAGAAGACAAGGAAGCCATTCAGATCTTGACTTACAATCAGTCCGGTATATTTTCACTGTTAAGCAAAAAAGACATGGAAAACTGACATCTGCTTGAAATAGTGAGAAGCTAGCTGTTGACCTGCTGTTGATTAAATCCAGTGTTGAGAAGTTGTGCACCGTATCAACGTCGATCGATCAAACATCTTTGTCTCTTTTACAACGTACTGTGTGCAGGAACGGCTCTAGCCATTTTAGAGCCCTGTGGGTGAGATTTGATTGATAACAAAAGACACATTCCTTAATATTGCGCTTTCTTTTCCATTTTTTACCCTTGCATTTCTGAAGCCTTGGAACTTTCCATTACAAAATAATTTGAGATAATTTGAAGCGTCTGTCTGATTTAATGCACTCTTCTGTCTCGGGCTAAACCATGCACAATAATGTATCAGATGGTGCAAACATCCCCTCGTTTTAGGGCACACAATGCTAGTGGATGACAGATAAAATGTGTTTGAAGGAGCAGTGTTTATTCAATCCTGTTATCATGACGGGTTAGTCTATTGTAATACTTTCAGGCAGACTACATATACAAATCTAAAATACTGCAGCCAGACTGCTAAAAAGAACAAATATATTAAATAACATCACACGTGTTATCCGGTCTCTGCTTAGCCTCCTAGTAAGTTTCACAAATAAATACAATGTGTATTAAGTTCAAAAAGGCCTTGCACCATGGTACTTTTCTGATGCACTCAGTCAGCATAGACTAAATCAGATCTAGTACTACAGTTGCACTACAACAACTTAAGTACAGTTGTAGTACAAGTAGAGGCAAAATGACCAGTTCTACTACAACAACTGCTGTACAAGTATATACTATAACAGAGTCTGCTACTGTGGCTCGGTGGTAGCTTTCCACAAACAGAAAAATATTAAATTCATATAGACTTATATGATGTCTATGTAATCTGAGATTTGTCAACAGCATCAACATTGTCCTTTGTGTCTTTTGGTAAAGATACACCACAAACAATCTTTTATCTTGTGTTTGCTGTATTCGTCCCAAAGGAGTAACTAGGATCACATATCTAAAATCATGTGAAGTACAATGGTCCAAAGAGAATGGAGTTATCACACATGCTTCTAATCATTCCCACGATTTATAATTTGCATGTGAGGAAGTATTTTCAAAGCGGCCATAACAGCTTTATTGTAAAGATGTAGATGGATGCACACAACCACAGAGCATCGTTTAAGAGCCTTTGAGTCAGTGCTAGCATATGCTGACTATTAATGTCATGATCTGATACATGGGGGCCTCGCTTATCATAATAATGTGGTTCATCAGTACCAGACAGATTTTGTGTAGCAGCATGAAAAAGTAACCACCAACTAATCATCATACTGCAAAGTGTGTATTTTTAAGATCAGTGCATTAGCCTCCATCAAATGGGCTCCTATGTATTTCTGCAGCCAGTCTGGCTGTAGACCACACCTAAACATGGGTGGGTGTGGCTCAGGAGGTAGGGTGGGTCACTCACTAATCAGAGGACTGATGGTGCGACTCAGCTCCTCTCGTCAAAAGACATTTTCAGACATGAACTCCTCGGAAATGTCCAGATAATTGGGTTCGGATATTCTGTGGACTTCATCTTCCAGAACAATGTCCGGAACAGGGGAGAGATGGAGTGTGGAGGCAGGACATGACTTATTATATCAGCTTTGTAAAGTACAGTGTTCTTACAGCACATCAACACTAGCGTCATCCCTTGTCACCAAAAGCTCTCATCAATCACTCACTTTCTTTCCAAGTTGACATTTTTGTCTGCGTCTTCTCTTTTTTACATCCACATTTTCCCGCTGCAGTCTCACATGGGCTCATTCGGACATTTTCCAGGCGTTTTACTAGGGGGCTGGCAGGAAAGGTTCCCGGGTACAGGCAGAGCAACTTACTTGGACATTTATGTTTTGATATACAGCTCCTCTGGAAAATGTCTGAATTTCTGAAAGCAGCAAGAGCCTTCGACAAGACACCAGTGAATGGATGACAAATAGAAGTGAATGTATCATGTAGTGTTAAGTGCTCTCAGCCGTCATTCAGATCAGAAAAGAGCTATATAAATGCAGTGCATTTGCATTTACATTTTGCAAAGAAGTAGCAGAACTCCATGCACTGATGTGATCTGCTTTCTCAATAATGTAAAACTCACCAACCAATGCATCCTGCCACAGTCTCTCTCAATACTTCAGGAAGGGCAGGTTCTTTCTGACTCCGAAGCGTCACAGACTCTCATTGTTTCTAAATAAAATCCACCAAAGACAGCCTGCAGTCAAACAGCTGTGTGACTCGTGTAATACATCACAGTGAACAGCACATGTCTTGCAGTTTTTCCAAACATGACTCAATCACATAGCTAACTGTATTTTAAAGGTGACTACATTAATGTTTTCCATTACTACCCCTAGTGGTTGTGGAGGGGCAAAAGTCAAGGTCGCTGCACATCGACGCAGGTGTTTCGAGTTATTGTGGCTTATTGTCACGTAAACGTAGTCGACTTCTAGCAGTTGTCGGGCAGTTTGCGTTTATGTGTTTTGGGGGTTTAGTTTTGACGAGAAGGCCGATGGGAGGGGGTGGGATGTATCAGTTGCATACTTTCAAAGTGTAGCCTGCTCTTGTAAGAATTTCCAGGCTTACCAACCCTAGCTTTAGTTTTAAAACAATTGGAAGTCAAATATGTGACCTGATATGTTCATGTTCACTTGCAGTGTTGTAGAATCACTTAAATTCAGCAAGACTAAAAGTAGGTTTGAAATGATGATTAAATGGATTTTCAAAGGAAAAGCAGTTACATGAAAAAGTCAATGGAAGGACATGATTAGGTAATAAAGAAAAAGACCCAAATTGCACTTATCCTAAGGCTTTCTGAATCTACTTCAAATGTTCATCTCCCACAGATGTGTCACAATTCAGCACCTGCATCCTTTCTTAGATCGCATTTGAAGACTGATTGTGTCACAGTGGTGTGACTCAGCTTTTCCATTTTGAAGGCTCCTTCAATTTTTGAGCATTGCTGTCCCAGGATTCATTGGGCTCCAGTGCCAAAGCTAAAGTGCAGCTACTCAAAGTAGCTAAAGCTATTCCAAGAGTCTAACCAGCTGGTGATGCAAATAGATCCCATGTAGAAGATCATCTTATTTCGGCTCACCCTTCGTAGACCACTCCATCCATAGTGTTTGGCACTGTAAATTTGAAATACTAGTGAGGTTGCTGATCAATTATAAACTTGTGATAAGTTTGTCAGATTCTCTGTGTTTATATGGACCTGGATCACAGCAGTACAACATTATTCTGATCAAATCAGCATTTGAGCTTTCCACTCTGACCTTGATGTCAGTGACGCCCGTGTGAGTATGGACTATACCATGTTAACAGCCTCATTATCTCGACCACCATTCATTCATGCATCCTTATTTCCCATTTTACAACCATCTTATGGCCACATTACCTTTGTATGGACCATAGCTGGTCCATGCGGTCCATGAAATTGCTCAATTTTCCTCACTTGTATTGTACGCTCAAGTTGTTTCCTCACTCTGTGGTCGTAAATAATTTTAGGGGTAGAGCCCACCAATGCTGCTCTATTACTGTAGCAATTTGGCTTGTTCTGCTGGAGACAGACAGTTTGAGCATGTGACAGGATATTGGTGGGAGCTGGAAAGATCTAGAGAGGAGGATGTCTTTGTGTTGTAGCTTCTATACAACTTTTAAAACTCAAAAATCATCGCTCAGTTTCAGTGGTGGAAAGTAAAGAGGTCTGAGAAAAGCAGTGACAGTTCCTCTAATAATCTAATAACTTAATGAAACTGTAAGATGTGGGTAACATTGGTACTGTCACTCAAACAAGATTAACAAGAATGGTACTCAGTATTGTGCATACCTCCACCAATGCAGGGCCCTTAAACTCAATAAAGCTGCACCAAATTACACACACACAGATATCAGTTCCCATAATACGCCAGATTTGCCAGAAACAAACAAACGAGCAGCGGTTAAAACATAACCTTGACAGAGGCAATAAGGTCATGAAAATTCTTATTAAAGATAAATATCTACCTCAGGAGATATGTGTGCAGAGGTGGGAAGTAATGAAGTACAAAATACTTTGTTACTGTACTTAAATAGATTTTTCAGGTATCTGTACTTTACTTGAGTATTTATTTTCCTGACGACTTTTTACTTTTACTCGCTACATTTGAACACAAATATCTGTACTTTCTATTCCTTACATTCTTAAAACTGGATCATTACTTGTTTTTACGCATGGATCACCTCTCGTTCACTCGCTTGCCCCCTGCCTCGGGAGATGCACAGGCATGTGTGTGCCGTCTGAGAGGCAGCACGAGACCCTAAGCGTCTGGAGGTTGATCGTGGCTGTTGTGGTCGACCAAGGTCGAGCTGCTGTACCAGTAATGATCCCTGCTGAGGTTTACCTACGGAAACCTTGTTACGACTTTTACTTCCTCTAGATAGTCAAATTTGATTGTGTCGCCCCGCCAGGGCTGTGACAAACTCCATTAAACCACCCAATAGGTCATAGTGACGGGTGGTGTGTACAAAGGGCAGGGACTTAATCAAGGCCAGCACATTCTCCATCCATTTATTCCCTGTAAAGAACGATCGAGGTGCTCATGCAGGACCTTGGTTCACCTCAGTCTTTATTATTCTGTCTTAGTGTAAATTTGGCAGCAAATCTAAACTGTGTCCAGTGATTTTGTTTCTCTGTACCAGCTCTGTGCAGGTTGGAAACAAAAGAAATTATCCTATTTTGTTTGCCTACAACTTTTTACATTTTGCTGAGTTATCATCAAATATATACCAGTCTTTTTTTACACAAGTATCTGTACTTTTACATAAGTAAAGAATGGGAGTATTTTTGCCACCTCTGCTCAGTTTACATAACATGGAGATGGAAGTGTCAGCTGTCAAAAAGATATTTAGTGCTGCTATTTAACAAATAAACCGGGCTACAATATGTACAACAAGCCACAGAGCATTTACAGTTAAACAGATTCATATGTGGGAGCTCCCCAGTTAAACCACAGTCCTGTAGCCTACTGTCGACTTAGGAAAGGTGACCACATTTCTCAAGGAATGGTCAATTATGGAGTCAGTAAGATTAAGAGGACAGGGTTACAATAATTTACCTCATTTAAACTATAACAGATATACTGTATATCATGAGCAGAAAGGGGGATTCTTCAGGCTTCCTGTTAAAGTTCAGATCATTGATTCCCATGGGAAGGATTATTGTTTTAGTCTAGAACACTTAGGAACACTTCTTCCATTCAGCATTAGGGGATAATGTAAACTGTCTTTTTATTTCCCTAATGGCTTTATAATGTGCAGAGATCTCTGTATATATGTTCTGTTTATTGTATTTATACAGTTTGTCCAAAAATACACGGTATTACTGTTTAATGTTTAGCATCTGGTCCTCTGAGGTGCTTAAGACTAGAGTCTGGCCTTCAGGGACATGTTTAGGGCCACATCAACTCATCAGAAATTAAACCCATGTCTATAGTTTTGCACAAAAATGCAAATATGTTTTGTCTTTTGTTTTGATCATTTCAAAATAAAGAAAATTCACTATAACATACTCAGATGCTGCTGCGCAATGTCACAGCTCCTAACTGGTTTCCTGAAGACCATGAACCGTCTCGAGTCTCTCTCTGGAAACAAGACTTGGTCTAAACCCAGTATATGGACTGTGTATGATCAATGTGTGACATTGCTGTAAAACTGTTTACAACTACTTTCAGTAAAGTTTAGCTAAAGCCTTCTTTAAAAAAGTTGCTAAACATTCTCATTTACATGTTTTTCTTTTGTTTCTGGTAATGATGATGTAAGTAAAAACCATTGGCTGCTAAATCCTCACACACGCATACATGGCTTCTGGTAAAATGATTCTCATTTTCAGAGGAAGTGAGAAGCGTATTCACATCTATGTCAGCTGCTATGCAATCAATTGAATGAGACAGAGTATGAGAATGCTTGTGGATGGAAAACTAGAGCTCACACTCATGGGGCAACAATCATGGAAGTAGATGAGCTTTATACATTTCTAAATATGTTACTATGTTTCTTTGGGTGGAAAATGCACTAGAGGGGTCTAAAAAATCTGTTAATGTAGCAATAAAGGTGCTAAATTGGCAATAATGTCTGTCAACACCCCTTGATGACCTTTTAGAAACTGTTTGCCCTAAATCCTTTTAAAAGAGCGATGTCACCTGACCAGTGGTGTAACTTCATCTCAGTTTCATTTCAGCTCAGTCAGGTAGACAGTCATGGACATTCAGGGATGTACTGCAGCACTGGACCTTGGCCAGTCCAGCCAAACATCATGTTCATATTTGTTAAACACATATCAGCTCGCCACATTTGGCCAGAATGAAATTGAAAAATTGGTCCCAATTTTGTTATCACTCCCACTTATTTTGAGTGTTGTGGTACAGAGTATTTATAGGTCAACAAGCGCTTTGTTGACTGAGATAACTAAACTACAGTGAGTTGTGTTATAAACCTTTATTAGGAATATAAAATAAGTTGTTTTGCAATTTGTGTTTGTATCTCTTAAATGACCAAGCAACATAACCACGGGTTCAGAATGGTTATAAACTCAGTTTTTTCTTCCTGTGTGAACATGGAATGATGGGCGCGGGAATTGTATGTAATGTTCCCTGAAAAACAATCACAATAGTTTGTAAACAGCTGTCCATGAATACACCGTAACCGGTTTGTCTGTGAATCTGTATGGTTGCATCTGTGTGTGTGTGTGTGTGTGTGTGTGGTCCAGGTATTAATCCTGTTGTGGGGGCCTACATCTGTTTTCACAGTCACGTTATGGCGACTTCACTTACTTATGGGGACCAAAAGTAAGTCCCACTGACGTAAATCATTAAGTTTTCAGGTGAAGACTGGATTTAGGATTAGTTTAAGGTAAGGTTTAGGATACATTTAAGGCATAGGTAACTATGGTTAAATTGCGAGTAAGTCTATGTAATGTCCTCCAAAGTCGTGTGTGTTCATGTAAGCCAGTAGAAATAAACAATTGTCTACAATGACAAGTGTACATACATAACACAACATGTTAATAGATTCCTGTGGATCAATATTGTCTAAAGTTTATCTGAGCTGCGTGCATGAAGAATTTTTATATTGCAGGTTTCAGTGAGTGTGCACTTGTGTGAACATGTTTATGTTGTGGGTGGAAGTATTGTGGAGATGTGTGTACATGTTTTGTCACTGATAGCTGCCATCTTCCACATGTGGGAAAAATATCTTCCGTCTTGTCCACAGAGGTTACTACACACAAGCAAGACACACACATACATGAATTGACATCTGAATAATTTATTTACAACTATATCAAGATTGAACATTGCACCATCATGAACAATAAAACACACCAAAAAAAAAAGAAACTAGAGACTTGTCAGTTCCACATGTGCTCATTTGACAATCCTTGTACAAAACGGGTTGGCAGCAAATGTGAAACACAATAGCTCATAGTAATACACCCGCACATGTGCATACACTCACACACACTCACACACACACACATTACCCAATACGCACTTGGTCAGCGTGGGTGGGATTGCTGCTGGAGCAGACACACTCCGTCAAACAGAGCTCTGTAGATTACATTTGGACCACATCGTGTTGTTGATTCCCAGGCCAAACCCAGGGAGGTCACTTTGGGACAATACTCAGAAACTTCTGTGAAAAGGGCTTTACATTAACATGTGTGTTCATGTAGTACACGCAACTGTAAAACACCCACTGTGTTCACCAGGTGTCTGTGTGTAAGAGCAAATATAAAAGCTATAATCTGTTAACTAAGACACTAAAAGTTCAACATATCTACTATCTATACCGCTTAATGTGAGGAGAACATGGAGAGCTGGAGCCAATCCCAGATGGCACTGGGTGTGAGGTGGGGTAGACTCTGGACAAGAGACTCCAATTAACCTAACCCTGATCCATATGTCTTGGACTGTGGATGGAAGCCGGATTCTCTGGGAAAAACCCACAAAGATACGAGGAGATCATGCAAACTCCACAAAGAGAGACCCAGGCCAAGCTGGGGTTTGAACAGGGAATCTTCTTGCTGTGTATATTACACTGTATCATATATCAGAGTTTAATAACTTACTCCAAGCCCCTACACGTCAACCCAAATAAAGAAGAGTGCAGCTGTCAGTTACATCAATATAGTATGAGTATAGTTTTAGTTGCGTATACATAGCACCAAACCTGTGATCTCTCTGGGAGTCATACATGGAGTTTGTCCTTCAGCTGAAATACTCATTGCTTGAAAGAAAAGACCACAAGTAGATTGTTGTGGAATCACTGGAAAGTGAGAGATCTGACAAAATTACAATATTCATTAGTCAAACTTCTTTTCTTGTCATTAGGGCACCTTATAAATGCATCAAGCAAAGCCATTACAAAGGTCTATAGTGGTAATGCACCTAAATGCTGGTTGCCACCTGCCAATAAACCAAACAAAGAAGAGAAGGATCACAGAGGTCAGTATGGCCTGTTCCTTACACTGTTTGATGTATATGAATGACAAAGGCTTTAAAAATGAAATGGACACAGTAACCAAACTTTTACCTTTTAATCATTCAGGATATTGGCCCTGAATGAAAGATGCATATTGAGAGATTGACAGATATAATATAAACATGTGTGTTTGACTTCTGTAGAGCTCCTCTGACAGGCCTCACTTCAGACTTAGACTTCACGGTGTCCTGCTGTACTGAAGCTTTACTTTCGTCCATCAGTTGTTACTCCATTTGGATAACAGCACTGGCCAAATGATTAAATGTAATGTACTGAAATGTTTGTGGTTCTGACACTCTTCCAATAACTGATGCTAATTCGTGGGAGTTGTTGCGATGATTTAAAAAAAAAAATCCACAAGGACACACAAGCTTGGACACATCGATTGTATACATGCAAGTGCACTCACAAGTAATTTACTTCACAGACACACACACATGGATGCACACATCCACAGCTGTCGAAGGTTAGTTTGAGCTTCAGTTTTCCATGAACGTGCAGCAGGCGTTGGGCTCCCATCTCCTCTCTCAGCGCAGGAGCCTGCATCGGCCAAGAGAAACACACTGAGTGAGGGTGTGTGTGTGTGTGAGAGAGAGAGAGAGAGTGCAACAAGTGGAAGAAAAGTGTATATGGGCAAAAGGTGCATCCGTGTGTGTGCATGTGCAATTAAATATGCACGTGAGCATGTGTGTGTGTCTACACTTTCATAAAGGTGGCAGCCTCTGAAATCCCCACAGATGACGACATTGCAGACGTGTACATGCCCAGCTGTGGACACCTCAGACATGTAGTCATTCATAGTCCACGTGGATGACGCTCCATACGTGCACAATAGATCAGTGTCAAATGATTTTAAGCACACAACCAATCAAAATGTCGACACCCACTACAAAAGATGAAGAGAAGCTTTGTCCGCTCTTGTCTTTGTACTCCTCTAAAGAGGAATCATAGAAGTTATGGTAACAGTGGACCTCCTTGCAGCCTCTCATCAAATTCAGGGTCCACATTCGTTTTTAAGCTCACGTGCATTTGCTACCACGGTCCAAATTAGTGAATACACATATGTTCACTCAAGGCCTCATGGACATCCCCCTGATGATAGAATGTACGTCATCCTGGATCCTCGCCTGCTTGCGGCTGTGGAAAGTATAACCCTGGCTTAAAGCAACAGGGGAATTGTCTCTTTTTTTTCTTTCCTTCCTCTCTGCTGGCTGGGTATATTGTAGTGTAGTAATTACCCTCAGTGTGAGATTTATGGACTGGCTTACACTAATTGTAATGTTTCTGAATAATGTAGCGGAGGGAAGGAGCCTTGTGTCACAGCTTAGACCCACTAAACGCTACCACTCACACACTGCTGATGGAAATCACGCTGACTAAACAGCTTTAATACTGATTCTAAGTGAACCAGCACCAGCTGGGATGAACAATGATCATCATGTAGTACAAACAGACATGGCTGAATAATACTGTTTGCATCATGCAGTAAGAACAGAACACATCATGGTCATCAGTGTTTCCAGGACTGTCTTTTGTTTGGTGTGATATCGTTTGTGAGCAGACACAACTCTGAGTCATATGCAGGGCTCAGATAGTGAGCAGGAGGAGGCCGCCTGTGGATCAGTGTTTATAAGAGCGGGTTCTTATCTACCCTGAGCTGTGCGCTGTCTGTTTTTGCAGAATCCCTGTGCAGCTTTGGCCAAACAGTTTTCTCAGCGTGTTTATATCCACAACACTCTCACCGCGTCATTTCATCACAGAGGATTACACAGAGAAGCCCTGCACCAGAGAGCACTGAGTGCCTTTGCCGTGGCTTTGCGTTAATCCTTATTTTCCTTATCTTTGATGTGTATTTATTGTAACTGAGACCAAGTCCTTATAGAGGTTTAGCATGTTGGATACTGAGGTCCTGGTAGATCGTGATGAGATACTGAAATGTATATATTGAGAATCACTGTGAGTTTTGACGGAAAGACATATGCTGGATTTAAACAGAAAACAATCTGTGCGCATCACAGAATGAGCTCACAAGAATTATAACATAACTATATCTGCTATTGTACAGTCTGGAGGGATGTGGTGAAAGTCATTTACCGGCAAACTCATATTCATAAAAGAAAGTCACGGATATACAAGGAAACTGTTAAAATGTTACTTATGGATATTTATTTATTGTATTTAAATTCTACTTATAGTTACTTATATACACATTGAGCCAACTGACCTAATGAGATTTGTTAAAGTTATAAGTGATATTTCAATCACCACTGTGCTGTTCATCTCCAAATAATTTGTAAGTCAAAACAATGCTAAGTAATTTTTCAGTCATTCATAAATGTTTTTTAATTAGTAGGTTTTGTATCATGTATCTGTTTGGACCATAAAATCTACATCTTCCTATCTATAATCTTACTGAATCATATGATGAAATCTATTATGCACTGTAACACAGTAAAAATGACTTGGACACTTGAACACTGTAACTCATTTCCTTCATCCACAGCAACTGTATCAATGGTTGGCAGTTAAATGTCCCCATACTATAGACCTGGCATTGACCGGCTTCATCCGTTACTTCATGACCACTTCCCTCCTGACCTACTTTTTGGTTACCTCCCCAAAGTCTTGTCAATCAGAGTCAACACAGCTCTTTGGCGATATCAGTTTCCCGTATCTAAAACACTTCCAACAATAAAGTAATTAGTCATGTAAAGCTGGGATCAATAAAATAACAGCAAATGGAAATATATACTGAGCGAGCCAAACACATTGACATCTTTGCGTGAGCACACCTCACATGTTGCAACTATCGATGTACAAGTAGGCAATTGTCAAATGATGTCAATGTTTACCAACTCTCCAGGAGCAGACCTGGACTGTCAAGCCATTTTGGCACAGCAGCAGAACTGGTTTACATCCACCTCCATACGCTTTCATGGAAGACGGAGCGGTGGAAAAACTGTATATCCATTTTTCTGAGCAGTACAACTATCCTGAAATCATTCATTTTAACAATACATCTTGAACCCATGTCGTTCAGTAACATTTTTAAAGTCTAGAAGAACCATATGATTAAATTACAAAAGTATTCCAGTAAAGTTTTAATTACTATAAATAGGGAACTGTGTTTTGTTCATAAATAGACTGACACTGTGAGTGTGAGCATGTTCTTGTACCTATAATTATGTAATTATAAGAACACAGTAGTCTCAAGTGAGAGGCTTTTGTTTTTGTATACTACAGAACAATACCTGGAGATTCATCTGCAACAGAAATGGATAAGTGCATAGATGGCACAATAATTTTACCTGTGGTTTTATATTGGAGGTGGCTGTTAGGGAGCAGAGAATCCAAAATATACACGTGTAATCAAAGGATTTTCTTTTCTGTGAGCAGAGCTTGAAACTAAATGGGGAGGGAATTTGATTTTTACCACACCTTTACTCATCCAGGAGATTATCATGTCTAGCCACCAACTAAAAGTTGCTCAAATCGTGTGAATCACTTGTTCATTTCTGTGCATCATATCCTAAAGCCCCAGGAGTGTTCTTCAATGGGCCAGAGCGTCCGCCCTGCTGCAGCGTCCTTGAGCGTGGCTCGAGTAAATCGAAACCTGGATAACAGGAGCCTTCAGAGCCTGTGAATCCTGACCTGACCGACGTCAGTTTGGGAAACGCTGTCTCTCTCCAGCTTTTCAGACTTTTCTCACAGTTATCCACAAGCAACACCCTGGTGAGTGTATTTCTGCCAGACCTCAACATATGTTGGCCAGACAGCAACACACACACACACACACACACACACACACACACACACACACACACACACTTATTCCAGGTTGCAGTAGCACCACACCCTGCAAGACAACCAGCTTGTCAATGAATTTACCACATATCTTTTATTCCCTTAATTTCCGTTTTTGTGGAAAATGTTCTCTCTTCAAGCCAAAATCTGGGATCTTGCAGAAAACACTGACGCTTGAATTTCAGGATGTGTGTTTTGGGAAGGTGTGAGTGAGTGTTTATTGTGTTTCTGCTGATGGAGAAGATGGTGGTAGGTGGAGGTTGCATGGTGACCTCTTGCTGTTGTAGCCGGACCCAAGTTGACTGGCAGATGTAGGTTAAGCAGCAGACAACAGAAATGGGTTTAGAGGGGTCACGGCGGAGTTAAAGACAGGCAGGGTGGGTCTGTCTTTCCTTTCCAGGAAAATAACAAAGCTGACATCTGGAGCCCCTCCCTCATGACACAGCAATAGCATTCGATAGCTCTTCACAACTTGTCAATATCACCTCGACTCTCGTGACTCTGTCATTTAAAAGGCGTAATGAAGGACACTTTGAGGGTGTGTGTCCACTTACATTTCTTAAGATAGTCTGTGTATCACAATACAACAATCTATTCTGAACAGGAATAGAATGAAAATCTGATTTAATTCCACTTCATGTTGATGAAAAGACATAAAAATGCGCTAGTAAAAGTTATGACAAAATGACATCAGCGATCATAGGCCAGGGGGGGTTTATAGAAACCAACCATTTCATGGGCAGAGCCAGCTGTGAGGTGAGCCGTCTGAGAGAGGGGTCAGCTGTGATGATAGGGAGAGTAGCAGAAGATAAAGAGGTTTAAACTGTTTGAATTGGCCTGACCTGGTTTGGCCTGGCTCTGGACTAGAGCTGTTAAAATAAGGGATAAGAGTTGGGAAGATATATCGGGGGACTAATGTTGACAACCGCACAAACATCAGGAGTCACAGCACTGAGCTTTTGGATTTATAGTCCCACTGAATTGAATTTTACAGACTTCTCTTTGAAAAGTGCTCTGACCCTAACCTCCGTGCGTCTGTTTTTTATGATCAGTATCTGGTCAACAATCTCTGCTGAGGAGGAAACTGCTCCAGCTCTAAGTTCACTACAGGACTGAACAAAGGGAAACATCGAACAGCGTTCACTGGTCATTTTATTATCAGTTACCTTTTTAAATAATGGCATGGTATTAAAATACATTATGTTTGTCAGATGGACAGAACTGTTGAGAGCAGTAATTACACATAGGGGATACTCAGATCAATATCCCACCCACCTCTTGTGGGAAACCAGCCTTTTACTGGTTCACTCTGCCTGGCAACCAGCCCAAAATAACAGCCTGGACTGAGGATTAGAAAGTTGTGTGATATTTAAAAGACGTTAGTGCTACAGTTGTGGTTAGTGTAATTTGGCCCAGTGGACATGGTGTTGATTGTGCTCCCAGGACATGTCCCATGAACAATATTACTTTGCCAGTGAGTTACTTTAGGAGGAAATTGTTGGCTATAATTTGTAGCAGCATGTACCATTTAGCATGGGAAGCTAGGATTTGTGTATAAAACAGATTAACAAATCTGTAATGATTCAAAAAGGTTGTGTCTCCAAGTAGTAATATGGAAAATATCCTTATCTACTTTTTATTCACACATAATTTATATGTATTTTAGTCACATTTATTTAACTTCTGCTTGATGTTTTGTTTTCTTGTGTTTATTTCGTTTTTATTTTGTCTTTGTGAGGCACTCTGTAATGCCTGTTGAAATGTGGTGTATCCATAGGTTTATATTATATATGGTTACTGCGACCAGCTGGTTGCATCATGGGATTTCTGTTTTTAAATAAGAACTGATCTATGGGCCTACCTACCAAACTTAAAATAAGTCACATTATTGTCAGGCCAAATGTAGAGTAACCAAAAAGCTCAGCAAGATAATAATGTTGCACTATTTATATAGAGCCCAAACCTGCTTAGACTTGTGTTATGTTATTTTCTACAATATATAGATATAATATATATTATAAAGGTCCTAACTGAGGGAAGAACATATTCGGGAAGATGGGAGAAAAAGACAGTGAAAAATGATCAACCAGCAGCAAATAAATAAATAACAACTCACTGCTCAGAGAAACACAAAAAAACGGCAAAATCACTCAAAAGCTAAATCAGTCAGCATCACAAAATAGAATAAAAAAATTAATCAACATTTCAGTTGTTAAGTCTTGTGTAAAACAAGAATACTGGACAGTAAGGCCCCACCGTGACACAACCTAAGCCTTTGACCTCTTCTAAGGCTTCTGCTCCCACTCTCCCTTAAAACACTTATTACTCCAGACCCCCCACCTATCCAACAATCTGCAGACTTGATATATTAGGATACATTTTATTAGGAGAATAGATACATATACATTTTGGTTGTTTAAGTTTTATGTAGTTGTTACGTAGTTACAGATGCTGGTTTGATAGATTGCTTTGTCGGACACTTTCATGGTCCTGACAGATTTCACACTTGATGGAAACAATGTGGAAGTTGCGTGCATGAACATTAAAGCAGTTTAACATCAGAGAAACCGACACAGGATCCTGTTCAGCCTTGTTAGCACTGATTCAAGGAGGTCGGTCTGAGAAAAACAGTGACAGTTCCTCCAATAATCTAATAACTTAATGAAGGCTCAAACTGTAAGATGTGGTTAACATTGGTACTGTCAATCAAACAAGATTAACAAGAATGGTACTCAGAATTGTGCATACCTCCACAAATGCAGGACCCTTAAACTCAATAAAGCTGCACCAAATTACACACACTCAGACATCAGCTCCCAAAGTATGCCAGATTTTTTTCAATGTTAAAGAAATTGATAGAAGATTCCTTGATACATCCCTTTATCCAGATCTATGCCAGAACTAAATCTGTCTCAGCCCAAGTCCCATCCTTCACCTTCAACTGTTTTTGTGTAATCCTCCTGACAAACAAACAAACGAGCAGGGGTGAAAACATAACCTTGGCAGAGGTAATAAGGTCTTCACATAAAAACTCTTATTAAAGCAATTTAAGATTTACCTCAGATGGTGTGTGTGTGTGTGTGTGTTTGAAAGGGAGTAGATATCCAAAACTTGGGAAAGACTGGTTATCTGATGAATGGAGCAGCATTTTAAGGAAGACAGAATTAACCAAAATCTTAAGTCCTGCGCCCCCACAACTGTAACCTGACCACGGATGATGACATTTGAGGCAAATTACCTTCCACCTCGTCATGGTCAAATTGATTATCCTCAACATCTCAGTAACATAGACCATATTTAGTAAATCACAGTCAAAATGTCTGGCTCGACCTCCATCACTGAATTTAGCTTGGGTAAAGAAAGTGGAGGGAGCTGTACATCCGACTTAATGTGAGATGGAGTCGAGAGGGAACTTGAAACAGGGGGAAGGAGACCAAATGAAATTATGTGGCTGAAAGAGGTGAGTGCCAAGTGTACAGTAGATGTGAAGCACTGAGAAACATAGACACAACAGTGCAAGAGTATTTTGAGAAAGCAGCCTTGGAATGAATCCCATAGTTCTACCAATGTAACTAAATATCCAGAGGGAAGCCAAAATAATGGGGGGAAGGAAAACTTTTGTTTTAACCTCTTATTTTGTCATAATAGCTTAAAGATATAAAGATATAAAAATCATTTTTTAAATAATCTGCCAGCAGCACAGTGGTGCAGTTCACCCAAGGTGTTTCTGTGTGGGTTTGCAGGTTCTCCCTGGGTTTGCATGGGTTATCTCCTGGTACTCCAGCTTCCTCCAACAGTCCAAAGACATGTGCTGATTGGGGACTTATTTGTCACTGCATGTTGACCCTGCCATATGCTGGTGACCTGTCCAGGTTGTAACTCGCCTCTCACCCCAACGTCCACTTGGATTGGCTCCAACTCACCCAGTGACCCTCAAAGTGATGGAGTTTGGAGTCTTGCAGTTATCTGGATGATGCTGTAATAATTAGAAATGGAAAATTGAAGCAGTATTTGTTCTTCTGATGTGACAGTGCCCCCTACATCAGCATTATCTTGGTGGCTTGATTTTTTGATACAAATTCTGTCTATGTTGCCCAGTAAGACCTGCATTGGCAGGTACGTGAAATAGACGACAATATCAGCAAATGTAACAGAGACAGTCGTACAGCTGAGGGGCCGACCTTAGCTATGTGTTAGCGCAACTTCAAATGTTTAATGTTGCACAGATGTTGTAACAGGCCTCAAACAGCTCTATGTGGGCTTATTGAAATAAAGGGTAAAACGTTTTACATCAGTGTTAATGGGCATGACAGAGCTTTCAAATGCTTTGGTCAGTTGTTCACCACAGAAGTTGACACAACAATGCCACTGCTCACCCAGAGGCCTGAAGCTTTCCACAAATATGTAACAATCACCATCTCTACATCCTAACGCCTGTTGGGCAGAGAATTAAGCCCTCCATGTTCTACACTACCTGTTGTTTGCTGAGGGCCAGTGGACTACAGGTGACCCTGTGTTACACAACCAACACAGACAAGCTCGGCTTTGTATTGTGGGGTGAAGAATATCCATTTCACTTTTAGGAGCTTGACTCTTTTCATTTTCTCATTCTTCATATCGAGCTGTCAGATTGCAGTTTCTCCATGCAGATCTGCCTGGAGGATAACAATATTAGTGTATATAGGCTCCATAATAACTTTGCTACGCTCACAAATATGACCTACTTTTCCCTATAATATCGCTGCATGATCAGAGGGGCTGTCTGCATTGAGTTAGCAAGATTGACGGGCTGGTGTGTATGGGGGGCCTTAGCTGCCTTCGGTGTTACCACACACTGTCAGGTCTGGCTTACATATCCCATTAAGGGTGGAAAGAGACGGAGGCAAAGAGGGATGGAGGAGACTGGAGGGCCGGTAAAAGCCAGGGATGAATAGAAGAATTAAAGTGAAGGGGTCAGAGAAGAACGGGACAAGATGAAACAGTGGGTCAGGACCGTCAGGACAGGCCTGAGGCTAGCAGGGAAATACCTATGGAGCTGAGGAATTTTAGAGGGAGAATTAAAGGGATGTTAAAAATGTGGTTTGGGAGGAATTATGGGGGAAGAGATAGCTGTGGTGAAGGTATAGGAATATAAGAGGCTGGGATATAGGGCATCCCGATGTCCCACTGGGTATAATCAATACCATATAACCACAATGTTACCATGTTCACATGGTTTAATTCAAGTTTGGGGCTTCAGCAATAAAGGAACTACCCCCCAAAAGTTAATAATCTCTGAAAAGTGGGTAAATGATGGAGGAAAATGGGTGAGATAATGACAGGATTGGAGGAGACAGATGGGAAGCTTCGACTACAAAGACATAGAAAAGGCTGCAAGTCATTAACAGAAAAATGACAATAACGATTTAGTTTTTTGGTCCAAAAGCAATAAATGTTGACTGAGGCCTCTTGTGGCTGTATGAATGATGGAGGTCATTCTAGTAGTGTGAGAGTATTACAATTTTATAACCACCTTGAACAGCTCTACTGATTTAACATTGCACTTGTATAAAAGATTCATTAAGATTCCCATTTTTGGTCCCACACACAGCATGCAACATGCAAACATGGGGAAATTTGACGTCTGTATTTAACCCATCCGTGTGAACGGAGCACACACGGAACACACGGAACACAATCCACACAGTGACCACACACGGAACAGTGGGCAGCCAAGAAGGCGCCCAGGGAGCAATTGGGAGTGCCCAGGAGGTGAACTAGCACCTCTCCAACTTCCGTCCATGCTGGACTTGAAACGGCCACCCTCCGGTTCCCATGGCCTGTGCTACTGCCTCCCCTAAAAATAAATGTAGGCATGGTTATTGTTTGTTTTCAGACTACAGACCTGTACAGTGTAAAAAAATCCAACCAGCCAACGTGACCAACTTGAGCCAGACTGGAATATGATTTAATTTACCAAACCCACCCCAGCTTGTCAGGACCTGTTGGGTATCCTCACTGCAAACCGCTATAGTGTGGTCCCACCGATGCACTTGTTCTACGTGACAAAAAGTGGGTCAATCTTAGATAATTAAACTAATTAAAACCAAAGATTGGAACCAACATGAGTGTGATAAGACCTACCAAATATGACCGA
The DNA here is from genome assembly GCF_024713975.1 of Paralichthys olivaceus. Taxonomy (NCBI): domain Eukaryota; kingdom Metazoa; phylum Chordata; class Actinopteri; order Pleuronectiformes; family Paralichthyidae; genus Paralichthys; species Paralichthys olivaceus. Next base: position 20,349,810 of record NC_091105.1, on the reverse strand, counting down.
AAACATACAGTATTTTAGATTGAAAATTATTTGACCTGTATGTTGACTTTTATATTTAGCCCATCTCCCATCCACTAACATGGAAGAGGCAGAATTTATGACCTATACTGCAGCCAGCTGCTAGGAGAAAAAAGGAGAGGCTGCAGATATAAAACAAACAAAAGGTGTTACTGCAGAGAAAACACTCACATGGGTATTTTGGAATACAATGACAACCACTGTATTCTATCATTAGGTTTGGAGGATTTGTTGAGATAAGGCAATACCAGGAAAACAGACGTTGGAATAGCAAGATGAAGAAATTGGAGGAGAGCTCTATGGCAGGAAAAAGCAAGAGCGAAACAGGGAAGACAAATGGGACTGGAGAGGAGAGTGGTAAATGGGGCAAAGTCGAAATGGAGATGGCGATGGGAGGCTGGGAACTAAATAGAGAAGAGGAAATTAAAACCATGTGCAGTTATGTAAAACTTGTGTCTACCTCTCACTGAGAGATGGAAGTGGACGGTGGAAAGCAGAGATGGGTTGTTGAGTAAAAGACAGATATGGATAGGTCCAGTGGTGTGGTTCCTCTTATCCTCCCTGGCTCTCACTGAGATACCACCATCTGAAAGTACGCCAAGGGGGGGAAACACACATGGAGTTGATGCCTTTAATGAAAATTAGTGCTTGTAGGCTTCTCTGGCTTGCATTTCTGAAAGTAAAAACACACACTAAAAAAGACCACAGGGTCAAAATGATGTTTCTATATATTCAACCAATCACGTTAATCCTAAAACAGATCCTGAGATGCCCTAGATTCTCAGTTATATATATATATTACATAATGATAAACTGAAGTTTAATCGTTCACCTTATTTTGCTTTTGCACAATGGAAGTAGTACAGAAAAAATGTTCTGAATAAAAAGAGAAACAGAGTTCCGACTCTTTTATAATGTCAACCACACAGCAGTGTTTGTTTTCCACAGTTGTAAATTATTTATTTTTATTATCAGTGTCTTGTATTACTTGTTTCATGCTCTGGACTGAGGGGTGCGACAGGGGAGATGCCGGGGGGGGGGGGGCGGTGGATCAGATCAACCTAATGCAGCAGTCATAGTAGAATTTTGCCTCTGTGTTTGGCCTGCCATGGTTTTAAGCCCTAATCCTGTTAGTTGTGAAATAAATGTGAGAGGGAAAGCCTTTAGATTTAAGGCCTTTATAACTGTCTTAAGATCAGACATTTATGAGAGTTTGAAGGTTAATTCATCTGATTGGATCATTTTTAATCTAATGCTTATACAGAATCGTCTTCTGGTTTTGTTTCTTGCACATGTTTCAGGTAAAACTCTATATAACTCTACAGGGGAGTAAAACCTAAGCTGTGTTCAGAAAAATAATTGCAACGAATGAAAAAACATCCTGCCATCAGGCCACTGTATATTTGTGGTAAACCTGGTTCCAATTCTGCTGCAATGTAATGCAACAGCAACAAGCAAGATACTGCATAAGCCAATGCAACACTTATTTCTGGTGATAACTGTAATGGGAACCCTGTATTATTTCTGTTACCTGGTGTTTGATGTGGCAGAGAGTGAAATGACTGTGACAAGCCACAAGCCATGGCCTTGACTATGAAGCCCTATCAGAACATGCATTATCTATGAATAATTTTTTTCTTCTAAAAACATTTGATGCACATAGGTTGGGACATCTACCAGATGTCTTTACACTGCATGTGCTTGTTATCAGTCAAAACATCAGACTTACTTCAGATTCAAACACAAATAACAAAATGCCTGTCGGCTTCAGGTCCGGCTCAGTTAGTTTTCTCTCAGGCTTTGACAAGTTCTGACAGAAAATTGTGGCCTGAGCGGCTCTCCAACATACATGCCAGACAAAACTGTTTACATAATACAGACAAAAAATCAATATCTGTGTTGCAATCAAAGTGGATATTTGAAGATGCAGAAGTTTTTGATAGATATTTCAGAAGTACAATCCTAATTTAAGTCTGATAAATATGGATATATTGGGATCTGGTGCTGATACCAAAATTAGGGGAAACAATGGCTGATACCGATACTGAATATTGTGAAAAAAAAAAAAAAAGGCAATGATTCCTCAGATGTTATTTTCAAAACCTTAACATGAAGAAATGTAAATGAAGCTTGACAGCCATAAACTTTATTCAAAAAAAAAATGTAATTAAAGAAAACACAAATACAAAATAAATGTATTCTTTTTGTTGAATGCATTTATTTTCTGCATTTCTTTTAAAAAGTTTTCATATTACTGATCTGGATCAGTGCTTAATAATATGGCTTATATCGGCCAACTAGTTAATTGGTTGGGCCGTGATCCAAACGAATCTAGTTCGTCCACTGTTTCATTTGACCTCTACAGGACAAGTTGCCCAGATAAAAATATAGGATTAAAGGAGGATTATGTTTTATTTTTCTCTATAGTGTAACACCGACTATAAGGTAGCAGATTTGCTTTGTACTAAATTAAATTCATGCCACTTCTGACAATGGCACTAAACATTACCAGTGAATGTGCTGTTAAATGCTAATGCGGAACTGTAGGGATCAGAGGAGGCCCAATGCCACGCTCCTGTTTCAGTTATCTGCAGTCGCCTGATGTTCGTACCTGCTTTGTGTTGCTGATTAGCCAATGACTGATGGCCAGGATTTTCCCTTTCAAAAACGGCACCTTCACACATTATTTTAACCTTTTGAACTTTTGATCTGGTACATTTAGAACAAAAAGATCCGCTCTGACCCCTGAATGGCCCGCCAAAGGGTCTGATTCAACCATGACACATTTGTCATCTTCCCTGAGTCACTTGCCGATTCTCAAGACAGAAACCATTTGCAGGAAAGAGCCACATGTGCCACTTGTGAAGCCCGAACTTTACATTTTCCACTAGGGAGACAACTTTTCTATGTTCAAGTAATTTAAGTCGACAGATTTCAGTGAAATAATTGTTGAGCCTTTGAATGACTTGTCAATCAACCATGAGACTTATAATCTCTGACTCACAATATACACATGTTGGATGTCACAGATATGGCTGGGCCATGTATATATATATATATATATATATATACTTTATGTTTATCAATGAGAAATTAAACTTCCTATAGACATATTAGAGTATTATATATGTCCTCCACTCCCTGTACCTGCAGAGTGAGTGTTTTACACTGTACTTAAAAAGTAAAAGTATTTCCCTCACACCTCCTCACAGAATAGGGGCAGAAAAAATAGAAGGTTTCACAAGTAAAGAAAATAAACTGGAGCTGGTATGTCACTGTCTAACCCCTGCTGTCCTTGTAAAAGTTAGAAAAAATAAAAATAAAAGTGTTATAGGTGCAGAAGTGAAGTGATGGAGCTGGTGTAAAAGAAGTTTACACGGCACAGTAAATTTAATTTTCACTGACTGAAAAAGTTTTCAAAGTCTGACCACTGCTGTGAGGTGAGGTGTGTAAACCGATCGCTCAGACTCCTGCTGGTATAACCTGCTGCCCCCATCTTCTGCTTCATGTAAAGGGTCAGCTTAAGTTCACTTTGGCCATCTTTCTCTGTAAATTCCACAACATGGCCTTACATAAGAGGCTTTGAAATATAATGTATTACATACATATAATGTATAACACTGATAACACCTTTAGGGGGTGCAGTGGCATAAGAGGAACAGAGAGAATAGATTTGGTATGTTGTTTAAAAATAATACAAATGTTTGAAATGTGCCTGCTTCTGACTTTGTCAATGTGTTTTTAAAATTGCTCTTGTTGTCAAGCAGTAGTTTTGTTCCTTGAAGTGTTTAGTGTTACTCAATAACACTCAGGAGCCAGAGCTTCCATGAAATTTTTATCGGCTAATCTTCACTGAAAATACATCTCAGCTCCAGATCAGATGAAACTATCCGGTGCCTCTTGTGCAGAAAGCCATTATGGGACTTGGATCCCTTTCCATTTGCTGAGCTGCTCTATACTGTCCTCAGCAGTGGTTCGGTCTGGGAAACAAGCGGATCCAAAACATTCTGGATCAATTAATAACAGGGTTGTGAGGCTGCACTATAATACAATACAGCACATCTGTTAGTGTGGTTGCAGCTCTACATCTGCTTATGTGTGTATTTCTCCCAGCATGTGTGTGTTTTTGTAGAAAGCTGTGTTTACGCATTAGTTGTGACAACCCTCGGAAAAAGAGAAAGACCAGAGGAAAAGGAAACCCCAGTTTAAAAAGTGAACTGTGTCTTTGCTCAATAGATTGGCACAAATACAACTGAATTTCTCACGTGACAGAAATCTTTGGAGGGTCAGTTGCAACAGCTCACATGCACAAATCTAAAGTTACATGGAGTTATGCATAAATGACAATGAAAATTAAGTGCATTTACTTAAAGGTACAGTGTGTAGAATTTAGTGACATCTAGTGGTGAAGTTGTGTGTTGGAGCTGAATGCCCCTCCCCTCCCCTCCATGGAGAGGGCCCACTCCTGAGGTAAATATAAAGTATTTAAATATAAAGGGCCCATTCTAAGAAAATGTAGATGAAACAGAGAGAAAACATCACTATTATTTTATATTAAATTTAATTTAAGTGCTGCAGATTTTCATTATTTTTATGTACTTTATGAGAGTATTTTTCACTTTCTGCTAGTAAACCTATGATTTAATAAAACTGAATAATGAATAAATGTATAGATATATGCATGAATGTCTTACTCTATGCTGCGATTTGATTGAGGAGCCTATCCATCTGTCAGTCTGTCATGCTCATACTATGATGTTGTTACAGTAAAATCTAAATTTAACCATTGAAACAAAAGATCACAGAATGTAATCTCTAATCTGAGCTCTGCTAATCTGTGGAATAAACTTCACCTGGGCTGTGCACCTTGACTCTGACAACATGTAACGTTAATCGTCTTCATCACCACTAGTAACAGGACTCCTGTCTGGAATCACTGTGGTAATGGTCTGAGAGATTGTATAAATTAAATTTACAACACTTATCCTTAATCGTAGAAGAGATGTGACTCAAAGGCAACAAAATCAGTTATGGTCATTAAGATGACATTTCTTTTGGTCTCAGTCTCAATTAGATTTTGTATTCCCTTTGGTTCTGAGTAACCTTCCCCTCCTGTCACCAGGCAGCCAGCTGTTAGCTGACTGTGATGGATTGATACTAAGAAAAAAAAAAAGGTATATTAACCACAACTAACCTTATTAACCCCTCGGGCCCCTGATGTCCTGATACTGCCTGACCTCCCTCAAACACAGGGTTAACTACCGGAGCTTTTTGAGAGGCAAAGAGGTAATTTAGGGACTCATGGTGTGGTAGTGTAAACCTTTGACCCTACACTCTTTTTATGTTTAAATACAAAGCATGGCTGATTGGGAAAACCTGCCTGTAACCAGATTTTAGGCATAAAAATCACAGCGTTGGAGCATCTAAATCCCTTCCTATCTACACAATAGTTGACTCTGTCATGAGTTTACAGCCAATCTGTGCTCATTTGTAACGGCTGCAAATAGGAAAGTTTCACATCTAAACACCCCGTCATCACCGGAGACGTGATCTTCCCTGTGCCCTCAAATGGGATTTGGAAAAGGACACGGTAAATATTTGTGTAAAATAACTGCATTGAAGAATTAAACAGTTTAACTGGTAAATGTCTAAAATTCTGGTTTACATTTCACGTTTGTTTACAGGTCATCGATGACATACAAGCCCTTGCATTGTAGCTTCAGCCAATTATTATGAGTGTGACCAAAACACTCAGCAATATCAAGTTTATGTGATGAAGCCTGGCCAGGGCCTCAGAGCTATGAGCTCCATGTGGACACATGGGTCCACAGTAGCACTGGTTGTAATTATAGCTGCTTTATAGCGTCCTCATATTTATCGGAAAAGGAAACCACAACCTGCCACAAACCATGTGGAAGTATTAGTTTGGCTTTGAGTTAAAGACATTTTTATATGTACCTTCTACTCATTATCACCAAATGCCGTAAGATTTTCCACTTACAATCACATCTGTGCATAACTGTAAACACTCTCAAAATACAATTAGCAGATGATTATTATTCTGGTAAAACATCATAACTGCGTATAATGACCAGCGTGTGTGTGTTTATGATTCAGGGAATCACAACCCCTGCGGTCAGAAAACGTTGTGAAGGGATCAAGTTTTGTTTCTGTGAAAATCTGTGTTTGCATCTCTCCTGCTCCAAGGTTGGAGATCAGAGCTAAAAAAGGAGCTGGATCATTTGCCTGAAAAGATATTTCCCAACATTAGTACACACAAAAAAACCTGGTTTCTCTGACATGCATGTGCCAAAGCCAAATCTCCATTTACTGCCTTCCCGGGAGAGACTGAGCCTTACACTGGATTAAATGGTGGGTAAAACCGCAAAACTCTCCAATCAAACAACGTTAACATCTTCACAATGTAATGTTGTCTCACAAATAACCTTTACCCAGTCTGTTTAGTAAACATCAGCATCTCTGTAGAGCTGATTAATGGGTTTTAAAAAAAAATTCTGCTTTATTGACCTTGGAACAAATTCTTATGAACAAAGTGGCGCTGTACTACTTTTCTTTTTCTCCAAAGACAGACTCTTAAATTTGACCTTAAATGAAAGAAATGTTTGCCTGTAAGTCTCTTGTATTCTCTGTGTTTGTTGTCAGTGAAAAGGGATTGATTATTGGTGCAATATCTGGTGTGGGCAGGTACTAAGAATAGTTTGTTACATCACTTCTTTTCAAACGATTAGCAGTTGACCAACATGGGAGCATCCTGGTTAGCGATCGCTTATCACCAGCTGTGACTTGATCCCTTGTAACTGCTGCTGCGTCTCCATCACCACAGTGGAGGAGGAAGTGCTAATACTAATGATTGTAAATAATGTGGGACAAACAACACTGAGCTGCCATCATCACGTGTTATAATGAAATTAAAGCTGCCTTCAGAGAATGTCAGGAGAAAACAACCCATTATTCCAACTCCCAAGATCATCAGCCACACTCATACTCCCATTGTTCAAAAAGTCTAAATTGGCTGAATCAGACGTAGATTGCATTTTATTTTAATGGGACTACCAGCAATGAGAATATTCTTACTCTACTGCTCTTCTCTTTAACAAGTGGGAAATATATATATAATATATATATCAATGTCAGAAACTCTCAAAATCTCCGAATTACAACCATGGGAGCCAGGTTGATGGGAACTTCAATTTTGAAGTAGTAACTCATAGTTATTGTCTAAAAGACATGAACACATATTAACATTTAGTGGTTTCCAGTGTTAATGTTAGAAAACCTGTTTCCTCTTTTTGAGTGGAAATTTATCTTAATGAGAATGAAAACTTAATGATGAGAAGTGGGATCCTGGGAAAAGAGGGAAATCTGTCTATATTTTATTGAGTGATTTATATTGTACAGACACACACACAGGGCTGAAAACAATACCCTGCTCCTGGCAATGCCGGCATGTAAGGTAATTGTAATGATCGGTTCTCACAAATGCTGTCAAGCTCTAAATAATGGAGCAGCAATACTTTGACTCCACACCTTCTTACAGCGTCAGTCAGTCTCTTCTCAGAAGTCGCTCAGCCAAAGCCATGGTAAACGCCCATCCAGAGGTTTGAACCTTGGACAGTAAAAAGGTTTTGCTCCCCTTTTAAAAAACAGAAAATAACGCTTGTTGTTTTTTGTATTATCATACATAAAATTAGGAGAATTAAAATTCAATTTTGAGGAAGTTTTTACGATGGCAGTTTGTTGTCGCACTGCTCAGTTGTGTTGATGCACAGGAAAAGGTGTTAAAATTGGCAAAGCACTAAAAATTTCCAGAGACGCAAGAAGCTCCAACGCTTGGAACAACTTCCAAGACGTCCTGACTGTGTGCCAAAACAAATCCCTGTCACTTCTCTGCCAGGATTTCATCAAGGGTCACCACAGTGGTTCCTGCCGCCTACTGCACCTGATAATCAACCTGGGAGCAAAACATAAGTGCACGCACACACACACACACACACACACACACACACACAATCTTGTCAAGTGTGACATGAGATAGGTAGCAATCATTTTTCCACTGGGCTGGTCGCCAAGTCTGTTTACTCCCTTCCCTGTCTGCAGAGACACACATTGTACACACACAAGCACAAACACACATACACACCTCTTTATATACACTCTATGATACACAAACACATACATATATTTATATACACTCTATGATACACAAACACATACATATATAGTCTGTGATACAAAAACACATACATAAGCACATACACGCATTGCACACACACACACATAGGCGTACACAAACATTTCCTGAACAAGAAGAGCCAGACAACTGGTAACTGTATAAAGAACCAAATGAAACGCAACATCAATGTGGTGTCTTTGTTTTTCCCTTCAAGACAAAATTGATCTTAAAGTATCTTGAAGATGATCCAAGGCTGTCACACCCATAGGTTCTCAATATACTGAAATGAAAAACCAGACGTCTCAATTACGATGTTATGAACTGGTAAGAAATCATCATCACAGTGATGGAAACATTTGTCACTGTATACGCAGAAGTCTTAACAGTGGGAGAGGTCAACTGATGAACTCCAGCTCTGTCAAAGGTTGCTGGACTGCACCTCTCAATGCACCTAAGGGATTTTACTATTATCACATTATTATTATTATTGTAAATTACACTGATTGCTGAGCTGTGCTGTGCAAATTTTCTTAGAAGCGAATTGTGTTTTTCCAAGAAGAATCTTTCCCCAAAGGCCACCCACCCAAAATTATACCATTAAGTTCAGTGACTTGTGAACTGAGTTGACATTACTCAGGTGAAGCAGTGAAAATATAAGTCTCAGGTCGCACCAGACATCCTACATCCCACCCCCATAATAACTACAGCCTGATTCTGTATCCCTCCTTTAATTGCTTCCTCTCCTCCAAAGATGAAAATGGTTTTCATACACCCCAAAATGTCATCTCATTCTCAAGAGGGCGAGCCCTGGAATGTTGGCATGGGTGTGTAGGCTTCTCTCTTTGTGTACATGTGCATTAATGTCTGTTAATGTGTGTGAGCGAGTGTCTGTGTGCAACAGCTGGTTCTTAGATGCATCTGTTCATAGAACCGACTCTGTGGCTTCGTGCTCTGCTGCTCGTTCAAGGTCAAGTGTCTCTTAAGTTTAGCGTCCAAAAATCTTTCCTTCCCTCTCGGTGCAATTAAATCTGGAAATGTTTATGTGAGACATTAACTTCAAAACCAGTCAATTTCATTGGTTGTTGTGGTGATTTACAAACTATTGAGGCTGGGAGATTTTCCATCAGTTTTCTTCCTTTTTTCATCATAGGTTATGTAGTAAATATGAAATTTGTACTTTACTTTCAAATCACTTCTTTTATCCTTGTAGATTTCTCTTGTTCAAAGTTCTTTATTATCCCAGAGGGGCAGCAGCCAGCAGTAACCACATACCGTCAGACTATATAATAACAGTAAATACATTAAATAAATAATAATATAAGTAACAAATGTTGAAAGAAAAAGTCTATTTGGACTATTAGTTATTGTTCATGGCCAAAAATAATCCTGTACAAATGTTGCACTTTTGCACACTTTTGTTTTTGTGTATTTTGTGTTTAGTAGTGTGGTAGTGGCTTAGGTTTAGTGTAGTTTTTGATACTATAAAAGACCAAAGCTGTTTTCAGACACGAACTCCAGACAATGTCTAGAGTCGACATTTTCTGGAAAATTGTGCCTTTCACATGTAAAGAACGCAGCAGGAGAATGTCCAAGTCAGATGAGATCACGATAACAGGAATAGAGCATTTAGGTGAGGAGTGGCATCTGGGTGGAGCATGCAGGAGGAAGGACATTATGAATAAATTCTGCTGTGGAAGTTACAGCTCATGAACACTAGTGTTGGTTCTCGCCAACAAAACTTTTCTCATCATCTTCATTGGCGTCTTCTTCCTATGTGAGATATTTGTATTAGTTCTTTAATGACTGTCATCATCATGCTCTCTGTGAATTCTCTCAGCATTTGTCTTTTTTTCTCTCACATGGGCTCACTCGGACAATCTCCGGACATTTTATTTGGGGGGCTGGCAGGAAAAAATTCAGGGAATGTCCGCAGCAACTCGGACCTGAGTAGGCATTCTCGAGTGTGAAAGGAAACAGAGAGATGGCAGAGAAAGAAAAGAAGCAGAAAGATACAGGTGAATGGTTGGGGGCTCCTGTGACTGAAAGTGAGATTAGTTGTGGGAGTGAGTTCCTGGGTTAATTTTAAGGGGATTTCCCCCCTGAGCCACACAGCTGATTACACGAGGGCTTCAAAGTTTAAAGGAGCAAGAGGAGAGGACGGCAGCGAAAATGATGAAGAGCATGATGTTTGTGTAGCAACCAGGGTGGTAGTGGTGGAGACGATGGAGGTGAACGTGAACAACAGCTTAAGATGAAGGAGGAATAGGGAGAGGCTTTGAATAATGATGATGATGGGCACATGAAGGTAATATTAAAAATAATGATGAGGATCTCTGATCAAAGACAAAATCAGGCAAAGGTCCATCCTAAGGTAAATATCCCTGTGACCCAGAGCTATAGACTCATATGTAAAGACTTAGTAGATTTTTACTTCCCTCAAGAAAATATGCAGCCTGTCACTTTATTTCTGCTCAAAGCTAAGATTAGTTTGGCGCCAGTCATAGGGATGCTTCAGGTGTGTGTGTGTTTAAGGGTATTGGCTCTGTGGGATAAAGGCAGAGATCCCACTATATGTGTGTATTTCTGTGTTAATTTGTGAAACAGGTCAGTGTTGGTGGTCGACAGCTCAGACAGCTGACCCCCTCCCCGCCTCCACTCCCTCCAGCTCTTACACACTTATACACACACACACAGTTACGACTTCAGAGGACATAACATTGACCTACATTGATTTCCTGGAGACATGGGCCCTGTCCCAATTTACCCCTTAGCCCTACAACTTGGCCTTACTCCTTTGTTTTGTGTGTGGCCGTGAAGGGGTAGTGTTGTCCCTTTTCTCTAGGTGATGCAGGGGTATTGGCCATCTAGCCCTTTAAACATCCCTTCATCTGCGTTTGTCTAAAAACAAAGGAGGAGACTGAAACTCCTGAATGCTTTAAAAATGGACAAAGTGAATCAAGATGGCGGCTGCTGAGAGTAAAATGCTCATAAATGTTAGTTTGAAATCTTGCAAAATAACCATGAAAAATGTCGGAAAACATGGAATATGTTTTCACCAAAGTCCCTATTCACGCCGTCAAAACAAGCATGTAAACAGTCTGGGTGAGAAGAACGAGCAGCGGGAGCTCCTGTGGCCCGTATATGAAGTTTGAAAATAATTGGCAAGACTGGCGTTACATTGAAATAACCAATGCAAGCACTCTGACTTGTTGTCTCACTTACAATTAACGTTGCTTGTCTCCTGATGACGTAGCGAGTGGTGTCCTATAGGGGAGGATTTTCTCCCCCTTGTGGCACCGTTTGTAGGGGGACACTCCCAGGGAAGGACACTTCATTTCTAGGGGTAGGGCTTTTGCATAACCTTAAGACATGTACACCTTAATTTGATCATTTACATTATGGGGCCTTGCTTTTTGACAAGTCCCCTTAATGAGACTGTGTGCACAGATTTAAGTCCTTACATGTGAGTAATACTTGGACCACACACACACACACACACACATCCACTCCCTACATGACAATTGATTTTTAACAAGCGGTTCTGTCTGGCATTGTTGGTGGTATCAAGAACAAGCAGGAGAATATCAACAGTGTAATCTCCCACTAACAGGAAAACTGCTGTCCAGTGCACACAAACCCTCTATACACACACTGTTGGCCAACACTGCTTGTGCTGTTCCCAGTGATTTTGAAGTGTAAAATTGAGCCCAGATGCTCAATAAAGCAAGTGGGAACAAGGAGATGTTGTGTGTGTGTGTGTGTGTGATTGTTTATATTAGTCTGACTTTAAGAAACTGTATCATTCAGCCATAGTTTTATTACATTGATGTTTATTTAGAATCAGTGTTAAATCACAGCTCATCAGTTACAGCTCTGATAAGAATCATCAAGATTTGACGTCTGCCAGCAAGTTCATCATCTTCTGTGCTCCCAATCAATGCACACACACACACACACACACACACACAATAAAACACAGTAACACACAGAACATTGTTTCCATTTTTTTAGAAGTCCACCCTTTTTTTCCCTCAGATCTGGGCCAGAGAAGGTCAAAAACACAGAGATGAAGCGTTTTCACTGGAAAATTAGCTCACAAGACGGTCGAGTGTGTAAACGCTTGAGTTTATCTTGAGTTTCCCTCTCTGCTAATCACCCGCTGGAACAGAGTCACAATGGTTGCCTATCTCTGTGAGTGTGTGTGCTGTCTACTTTCGTCTGTAGTGTAATTTTAGAAGGAGCCGGGATGGTTTCCCTCACTCACCTACCTACACACTGCACAAATTAGATTAAGTTGTCGTCCTCCTCTATGTTCTATTGGAACCAAATATCTTTTTAAATTCATCACTGACATGCAACATTTTATCTCTACTTATAGTTGTATTATAAACAATAGTGTAAAGTTGGACAATCTGCTTGGACAATTAAAACACCCAAAATATCACAACTGAAGAGAATGTTGCAGAAACTAGTGCATAATTATGTAAAGGCAGCATCAGTGTATCTGATGCCACACATCGTATAACAACCATGACACAGTTTACACACGAGGGTGTTTGGGAGGAAAAACTTGCAGACATCACTGACCACAAACTTCCTCCCCCACCAAAGTGTGTAATCACTTCCGTTCCTCTGGAGCAGACAGAGAGGCCGTTCAGTCTTATCTGGCTGACCACTGCTCACTGAGATACCGCTGACATGACTCATGGAACAGGTTTGTGTTTTACCACACATCAACACCAACATACAGTCTATGATTAAAGTGTCCTTTGGTGGGAGGATAGGCACCGAACGCTTCCTGTGATGTTTGAATAAAATGAGATAACTGTGAACTTATAATTAGGGTCATGAGGCGGCCACTCTAATTCGTTAAACAAACTAAGTGCTGGTCACCTTTCTGCACATGTATCTTGGGACCGTGAGGTAAGTCCAGCTTATATCAACAAATGATGTAATCATGAGTCATTAATGGATCTTCTGTGATATATAGTCTGTTCCTATTGAGAAAACATTATCATCATTTAAAAAAAAAAAAAAAAAAAAAATGTATGTTATTAACTCTTTACTGCATGAATGGATTTTCCAACACTCTCTTATAGCTCAGGTGGCCAGTGGTTGAAAGCATATTAATGCTGGGCTCAGACCACAGCTTGGACCAATATCACCCTGATTCTGCCCCACTGAGAATCGTGGGAGAAATCTGGACTGGCACCTTGAGTGGAACCAATGTTCGGCCCAGACAAACAGTGTCCATTGTTGCAGAGGTCACGTCATAGAGGTGACTTGGTGCGTCGCTGCTTCTTAGGTGATGATCTTAGTAATATACTGTCAAGTGTGATGTGCCATTGTTTTCAAATCAACAGTCAACAGTGTGTGCATGGTTGATTAATCGATGAACCAATCAACGATCTGATTTGAAATCTAAATCCTTATGATCAAAATCCACGTTATTTTAACACCCGAGGAAAAATAGTTCGAGAAACCAGGAAGTTGAAGGCTTAAACTGGGAACATTTGTTTACTTTATAAGGTGTAATTGAATAATAATTTAATTAAAGATTTATTTGAATGCTCTGTCTAAGGCGTTTGTCTCACTTTTTGGGGGTGGTTGGTGTTTTATGTCAGCACCACACCCCTCCCTCTCTCGCTCCATAAAATAGAAATTGTCATTATTATTGCACCTTTTTATGTTCGTCCATTAATTTTACTTCTCCCAGATTTATCACAAACCTTCCAAGCGTTAGATAATTGATGTGGCTCTCACATGTGTATGTTGAAGCTGGAGCCAGTGGACAAGCAGTTTAGCTAAGCATGAGGGAAATACTTGACTGCCAACAGAAAAATATGTTTCATGTGTTTCCAACATGTCTAAAAATCAGAAAAATATGGTTCATGTGTTTCTAACATGTCTAAAAATCTGATTATCACTACAATACTTTGTTATAATTTATGCACAAACAGAAACATAAAAGTGACAAGTCATGGTTTCAGAGGGAGTTACATTAAGTGAATTCTGTCACTATGTCCTCCAGGTAAGTATCAATCCCATTGAATGGGAAAGACATCACTTCAAAATCAGCTATAAAGACTTTCATTTGAAAATAATAGAGCACATGGATTTTAGAAAACATAGGCTTGAGATGTGATGTGCAGGCCATAACCACTGGACAGGATTGGAAGAAGTCCAAAGCCGACTGTTCACCAGCTGTCTAACAGACGTGTCACTGCTCCCTGGTGAAGCATCCATCCGCTCCGAGAACAGCCGCTCCAACAGATACGTCCACACTTCCTGCTGTGCAGCATTTTTATCCTGTTGAAATCCATTTAAAACATATTCAGCTGCATCAGTGCAGCCACACGTGCAAAGATGTTTGAATTTCAAAAGCTGGATTTGATATACAGTAGACGACCATATGTTTAGATGTATGCATGTATGTTTTTATCTGTATAAGTGGAAACATGTGAGCAGTGTAAACAGATGTTTGCTTGTGCACACGTGTGCAAGTGAAAGGGGAAGAGAGATAAATTGAAAAACAACTTTGTAACCAGCATGACTTCACCGTGGGATGCGAGCCCGTCTTCAGTTTCGCTGCCAACCGGGGCTCAGGTCCCATCCAGGGCACGGGCCAATCGTAAATGAGTAATCATCGTCATGGAAACGTGCTGACACATAGGCTGATGCAGTGGAAGCGACTGTGATTATGCTGAGGTTAGTTGGGCCTGTCTGACAGTTAATTTTGCTGTTTCACAAAACATAGTATGCACCATCTACAAGATCCACCTCATCATGTTGTAAATATAAAACACTGCACTGTGGAATCAGATGAACACAGAGGCATGGCGCTCTCAGTCGCAGCACATCATGCTTTACTAAAATACTATGTCCAAGTGAAGTGTAAATTTATGTTCTGAGCTTCATTCTCTGCAGTCTTGTGTATTACACAATATGTGTTGTTGTAAAGGTCTGGTTTCACATGCACTATTTAATTTCACATGTTGATATTTAGTCCTCAAAAGAAAATGCTTTGTGTCTCCCATGGCACCATTGCTTGTAATGCTGTATGCAGGCATCTGATGCCAAAGACTCCATTGTTAGGCAACATAGGAGGGATTTAACTCAATGTTTGGCAGAGATTCGCTCAGCAGTCTGAAACACCACTGAATGTCACATATATTAGTTGGGACATACGAAACTACATGGAAATCACAGTGTCATTTCAGGACAATAATCATTAAATTAAAAACTTCAATGATGGGGTGGGATTGATGGTGATCAGTGACGCTCCCTAAAGATCCACAGTGATGTCATAGATCCTTTCGGGCCTGCCAACCTGCCAATGCATTATAAAACGTGCAAATACAATACCAACCTGAGGTCATCAGTATTCTGTTTTATTTATGTTGTCTGTGTGTTGTTCTGTTTGGTGTCATGGTGATGGTGTGGGCTACCATGTCATGAACATAAAAAATGTTTTATGCCCTCTGGAGCAAGAGCGTACTCAGGCAATTTTACAGCAATTACAGTGTGGATATGTGACCCGATCCCATTGGGATCAGTAGGAGGGTCGGGCCGGCTTCCAACAAAATTTGGGAAATATATCTGGGTTTTGTCATGTCGGCTGGGCTATACTGCACGTGCTTGTAATCGGGGAAGAAGACAGGTTCAGACACAAAAAACCAGTGCATGTTGGTTTTGGGTTCGTCCACACTCTAAAGGCAATCTCCAAAGTAGATTTTACAAAATGATTTCTGCAAAGGTGACATTTTGTGTTTGCAATGGAGTATCATCAGTGTTTCATCCTCGTGGAGAATGATTGTGAACATGAATTTCGCCCAGGAGACTGACATGGCTGTTCATGTTGCTTGGCTGAAAACACCACAGTACAATACTACTACTACTTGGTCACGGACGACTATTAAATAAAACCTACAATACCTTGAAGGGTAATCTGTGTAGTCAAGTACTTCTTAAATCATGAGAGACACATATAGGTTAAAACCCCGTTATTTAAATCAGCTTCAATATGAACACCATTCGCTAATGGATTTCTTTTTACCTGTAGTATTCCAAAGTCACTCTTGTATAATAACTGATATATTTTATAAGTACCTGTGTGTATATATATATATATATATATAATGTGATCTGTATTTGTGATAGATCAGCAAAGGTGATTTCTGAAATGTTTAGCTTTTATTCTTACTTTTCTTCTCTTAAAGTTACCATCGCAGCAGAGGCATTAAACTGACGAGAGAAAGTTTGAATCTACTTCTAATGAAGCGGGCCTCACACGAGAGCCCCTGGGTTGACACAGATAGGCCACACACACACACACAAACACACACGTCAGCAGTCGTCATCAGCCCTGAGTGACTCTGTCCCCTCGTGAGGCAGTGTGATGGGGAACACCCATACAGCAGATACAGGAGATCCTGCGGAGTCTGCATCAGTGTGTGTGTGTGTGTATAACTCTGTGGGGGGGTGGTTGAGGTTTTCAGTTGAGCAATCTCCTCTTAAGGGGGGGAACTGGAGAGACGCTCTGTTGTTCTCTGCTTTTTACTAACCCTCTGACTATAACTTCCCTTTCTTTGTCTTTTAGTGCGCAGTTAATCTGCTCATATGGATGTGTGCGGACATGTGTTTGTGTGAGAGGACTTTTCAGTTGGAGATTCTGTCTAAATCTCAGTTTGACTGTTTGTATTTTCTCATTGTTCCTTTATCATTTTCTCATTTCTATAATAAGCTTTGGCCGGAGTTCAATCGGGGAGATCCCTATTCTTTGATTACGCCTTCTTCCTCTACGGGTTAACGTTTCTCTCCGTCACTTCCACCTTCCCACGCCCCTCAGGTCCCTCCATTCATAACGTCAACGTCACCACATCGTCACCACATCTGACCTATCATCTCTCTGCCCGCGTTCCTTCAGCAAATTTGCAACTTTGCCCTTTTTGTCTTTCAGACCCACTATTGTGCAACTCACCTCCTCCCCCGTCACCACCACAAGCTCCACGATGTCGGGACACTCGTCCAAAGGTTTTCTTCAACCACTCACTGGCTCTTGTCCACCACCACCAGCGTCTCTCATCTTATATATTACATTACTGTGTTATGTTAGTTGTGCAATCATGTAAAACTTTCCAGTGGATCTCTTCAATGTTTTCTACTGACTCAGAGACACCATACCAGTGTCGCAGCCCTCATGTAGAGTCTCATGGCTTTTTTTTTATTATTGTTTCATGTGGGGGGTTGATGTTCTGCCTGATGAGTCAAAGATGTTAAACTGACCGCTGTTGACATTTGCTGTCATTAATTGCTCATTATATGAAAAGAGTTAGCACACATGATGTGTATACTGTCACAGTCAGTAAGTTTAGATTTAGATCAATACTATATGTCCATGCAACAAACAAACTTGGTTCCAGACATGCCTTTAAAAGTTTTCAGTTTATGAACGTCTGTTATCTAGTCCGCACGTCTGCTCGATTTCATCAATTAGAATAATAAAGGGATTTGTCCACCACATATTTCATCACACTGTCACTGTTGCAGTACTGCTGTCAGGACTTTGTCTCACAGTTCATTCATTAAACCGTGACCTTTATCTGATGCCTTTTTATGTGTATCGAATAATGAATAAGAATGCATATCCCGACAACCGTTCTTCTTATCGGCTTCAGACTGGGCATTTGTATTATTAAGGGCCCGAGGAAGGGCAGTGTCACAAGCCTTTAGTGATCTGCTGTAGCAGCTGGAACAGCTCAATGTAAGTGACGTTGTCGATCACAACAACAGCACATTCTCGATGACCGGCACATTCATGACAAAGGCAATGATAACTGATTCTCCAGTTTGGGGTTCACCAAACTGAGAATGAACAGGTGAACAGCTCTTTGAGTCAGTCTCTACTTCCTGTGGCTCTACTTCCTGTGGCTCAATTACTTCAGGTCACTCAGGTTTTCAGAAAGAAACCTGCAACTAGCTTTGCCATGAGCCAAACATGAGCCTTTGCACTGGTGCTGTAAAAACAGAGGTGTCAGCAGCATCTATAGAGGCTGCTTGTGGGAGTGTGTCCATCCCACACTATGTTTGCACTGAGATTTGAAATCTTCTGCATGGAGTAATTTATGAAAAGGGATGTGTTTAGCAAAATAGTCTTGGCTTGTGGTCGCATGAAATGCACAGGCCAATACTGTTAGGTAAACCTCACAAAGAAAAGAAATATATAGGAATCCCACACATTTATTGCATTAGTTCCACATACCTTTCAACATCTCTCTTTTTATTGTTCATTTGTTTAACACTCTTTCCTCCACAGTGATTAACACTGACCACTGTTGTGTTGTAAGCAAAAAGCAAACTTTATCTCATGTTGTTTTTGGCTTGGTTACACCATATTATCACAGTATCATAGCTGGGAGCAAATGTCACCGGCTTGGATCGTTTTCTCATCATTACCATATCACCACATCAGTGCCATGAGCAACTCTTAATAGATCACACATTCAGAATACATTTGGCTTTTCACAGTCTCCAGCTGGTTGGTTTCTTTCTGTGGGAAGCAGCACTGGTTGGTTAGACTTGCAACATCTAACATACAATGGAAAATGAGAGCGTGCAGAATTTTGGTGGCACAAAGTAGAAACCCATGGTGCCCATACCAGGCTGTAATACACACGCACAACACTTCACTGTTGGTGCTCACATACATTTAGAACCTCTGGTGCTGGGTCTACAGGGAAGAGAAGGAACCTGCTCCTTCCCACCTCTGAATTATAGTCAAACTTTAATATCACAGCCCAGCCACCGTGTTTCTCTGCTGAAATTAAACGTTTAACACCTCATCCATGTGCACTGCATTCTGTAGATCTGTGTGTTTTGAGTTTAAACCACTCTAGCAGTTCTTCATAGCATTTCCAGAGTTTCTGATGCACTGCATGATATGTTAAATGGGCCAGACTTCAACTCTGAATGATCCCCTTGCCTCATACATGCCTCAGGACAGCAAGCAGGCAGGATGCACCAAGAATCCTCAATTTGAAAATGCAGCGAACCATGTTTGGTTTGGTTTTTAAACCTCTGACTTAAACCTGCTCAGTGAAACTCAGAAAGATGTGCTGGGCTACAGATGAATGACCCTCCAAAAGGAAATCTGATTTCATTCATTCAGTTAGTGAAAAGTCTCAGTGGTGTTTTGTTTTCCCAAGCAGGAATGCAGCTTAAAGTCCTTCATGCTTTGGAGCAGTGTTTTAAACTGTGAGGAGATTCAATGCCAAAAAGACACAAAGCATGCTTGTCAAATAATTTGCAGGATTTGCTTGATAGCTTTTGTCCAGCAATTAATTGTACCTAACTAAACTGAAAACAATCTTTTTGATACATTATCTATTTTTTTGTTCCACTTAGGGATCTATTTAAATATGACTTTTTCTTTTCTTTTCTTCATTTCATGCTAGTTTGCAAAGTAACCAAAAAACAGCTTCAGTTTCAACATTTCAGTTCCTGGGAACTGTGTTCAAAGTCAGTTCATTAAAGATCAACTGAAGTGCCTACAGAGATCATGCATTCTGAAACAATGATTAAAGTGGTTGTAGTGCAGGAGTTGAAGGCTAAACTATGGATTTCGTGGGAAGAACGGCTTCACATTGCCCTCAGGCAGAAACAGAAGAATGCACTATAATGCTCATAGTATAAATACAGAGATCATCACTGAAGTGCAACGTTGACGTTTTGAGGAAAAAACCTGAACCTTATTTTGACTGATGAGTCAAAATCAGGAATGGAAGACAAAATGAGACATGGCAGTGTGCTCCATGTGGTTTCCACGTTAGCATTTCAAGCCCCAACCATTTATACTGAAGCAGATATCCTGGTAGAGCCACAGAGGAAACAGAAAAAGTGATGAAGAGGAGGACAGAGAACAAGTGATGAAGAGGAGGACAGAGAATATGACCAAGTTAGAAAGAGGCCAAAGGATGCAAGACAGATTCCGAATTGGTGATAGAGGTTTAACAAGTTAGCCAAATAATTCAGTGTGCTGTGCATAATGCTTGGACATCGGTTACCTAGCTTTTTAGCTATTGTACTTCTGAGGTTGCTGGGTTCTTCTCAGCAGCTTGTCAACAAATGCACATGTGTACAGCTGTGTGCATGGGAAGGCTAAGACCGCAACTCGTATTTACAACTATATGAGGGAGCCTGGGTGTAATAACTAGAAAAAAACTCAAAATTATTATTCTGCTTCTGGAAAAACATTTGTCTTAATACCATTTTTATATAGAATGCTAATTCCACACAACCCTCTTCATCGGGGACGACTGAGGCTCAAGGGTTACAACAACTCGTCCACTGCTCGGAGGGTAAAATGTCTGGCTCTTCTTGTCCATTTGTCAAGATGTCATTGATCAGGAGCAGTTTGTCAATACTGTCAAAATCCCAGAAATATTAGAGGCTGAAGGTTTAATCTCCCACATTATGGCAGACAGTAAACGTCTCTTCTTCTCAATACAGGGAACATTGAATTCATACTCCGGAACATTCTGTTGATAAAAGCACTTCGTCAGGGAAAATGAATCTCCTGAGTTTAGTTTGGAGAGCAGCTGCTTTAATATCTATAAAATATGCAAACTTATTAAAACTGAGAGGGTTTCAACATGGATCTTATTATCGTGTCTTCTCTTTCTCACAAACTGTCAAAGCAGCATTAAAGATCACTGTCATTTTTCATCAGCTAAGAAAATGACTGAGAAAGAACCACGAATAGGCTGTTGTTTATTAAAAACATCAGGGGGACTGATTTTGAAATATAATATTACTATGTTTCAAAATAAAAAGGCTTTTCAGCATTTTTCCAAGTGTTTTAAAAAGTAAGAGTCTCTATTCAGCTTATTAGCCTTAATGTTTAATTTGTTTGTTTGCTCATCGGGTAAAAACCTGGTTTAACAAACATTTTCACCCATGTGCCAAAGCATTTCAATCTCCTCCTGGTGGCTGGCTGCAGTATTAGTCATAAACCCTACCTCCTCTATGTTAAATAAATATTTTGCAAAGGTAGTTTCTGTTGTTTGAGGAAGTTCTTATCACACTGATGTATGTTCAAGTGTATGTTTTTAATGAGTTGGTTTGGATAAGTAACTTGAAGCTATAAAAACAGAGTGTAACATCATGATTGAAAGCCGACTGACTCGATACCATGACTCCATCCCCCCGATCCCTTCTGCACAGACTCTAATCTGGCTTCATTTCTAGATAATTGGAAGAAGTGGAGACGCATCGTCCAATTGTCGACCAATTGTCTTTTCCACTTCCATACATTAAACAGTATAAATACTCTTAGTACTAATGTACTAATCTTCACAGATGTTAGTGTTGTTAGCAGACAAGACTTTGCCATTACTTCCTGTCAAAAATAGCATATTATGTTAGACATCAGACAGCCATCAAAGTGACTTTGGAGCACTGTCTTCTTAAAAGGATTTTCTCCTCTTCTGAGATGTCTCTGTAGCTGCCTCACCACTGTCCACAATTAGTTGAAATGATTTTCAGATGTGAGTTGCTGCATTGTGCGTGGGACTAAAATGGCCATCAACACTCAAGAATCAGACAAGCTGTGTCCCAAACCCATGCTGCAAGTAATTGTTCACAGTGTTGGCCATAAATACTATATATATTTATGGTTTGTTGATTTAAGAACCCTTTTTATACAAAATGAAACAATATAGTGATAAGCAACTCAATAATGTATATGATACCACATTTCCACCATCAGATGTCAAACTGTAGAGTGGGACAAACAATTTTTTTATTCACTATAATCCACAATTTTTTTTGTTTTTCTCATAGTATCTCCATTTTCTTTGTGTGTCACAAATTGTGGGTGAATAGTGCACATCCACAGAACGTTGTATCTCTCTGCCAGAGTCTGCACAGTAGCAACCGGAGGATATATATACACATGCTCGACCAATCATGGCTTGGTCTCAGTGTCCAATCACGGAATTTCATCCCATTTTTATAACATTAAATACATAAATGAAACCAAGCTAACTGGAAATATAAACACGAGAACATACATCAGTGTGACAAGAAATACCTAAAATGATTAAAATCATCCTTGACTTTTTCAAAAGGAGAGAAAAGTATTTTATCAACTTCCCTAACTTGGGAAACTGCTGCCATCTCTGCAGATATTGACCAACTCTGTGTGCTCTAACCTGCTGCCAGTGGTCAGGAGATGGCAGAGACGTGCATACATTCAGTGAGAGGAGTAAAATGTATTGATCTTAGTGAGTGATGAAAAGATAATGTTCTGACAAAAATGTAACTCTCTGTATTACTGTTCCATCATACTTCACTAATATACTGTTACAATTACTAACTGCATCATATCGCAGAGCTGCAACAGGCAAATGGAAACAATACGTTTCTCATTCAATATGTGTTCGGGTCTTGTCTCATTTTTTTTTTGTGCCACACAGCTGTATTATGACTGAAAAGGACTGATGAGGATAATGTCACACACCACATGTTCTTCCTTGTATCTCAAGATACAATTTCACCATAAAATAAGATGTGTAGTAAAACTGGGAGTCCGGCAGTCAGGGCTCCCCCCCAGCAACGCCTTCCAGCTCCTCCTCTGGGGGATCCTGAGGCGTTCCAAGGCCAGATGGGATATATAATCCCTCCAGCGAATTCTGGGTCTACCCCCAGGGTCTCCTCCCAGTTGGACGTGTCCGGAAAACTTTCAAAGAAGGGCGTCCAGGAGGCATCCTAATCAGATACCTGAGCCCCCTCATCAGGCTCCTTTTGGCACAGCCAAGCTCCTTAATCTTTCAGCCAAAGTTTGTAGACAAACTGAAACAAATTATTTCCCACAGTGTTGGTTAATGCAAGTAAATATAAAGTGTTATCAAGGTGCCAACAATTGAGAGTGAGAGGAAAGCATGCCATGTGAGTGTTTTAACTGGAATGAAATTAAAGGGTCCGCCGCAGGTTCACGGCCAGATGTTCAACTTGTGAATTTCAGAGAGGTATATGCATTTCTGCATATGTATATTATTCCCCTGAGTGATTTGGTGATCATATCAAAACCAAAGTATGAAAAACATAAATATTTATCAAGTGAATGGAGGAAATCATACATATTCATTCATAAGTTCTCATGTCAGAGATGTCAACATGCAGATTCCTGAACCTCCAAATACAAACAAAACCACACAGTTTCCATAGGTTCATATTACCAGTTGACTTTCAGGTCATGTTCATTTCTCAGATTAATGGAGGGCGGCTGCATCACATATTGGGTAGTTCCAGAATGTAAGGCCTTGTTCATTTATGCAGATGGTAAGGAGAGGAGAGGAGAGAGGTGGAGTTCATCCCTTCCCACTGCCTATGAAATATTAATCACAGCAGGGCACAGATATGAGCCTAGAACAACACATATAACATGAATTGTTACACATACCTTTAAAGCTGCTTTCAGACATGCACTGAACTCCAGAGAATCTGGGCACTTTCTCCGAAGGAGTTGCCTATGTGAACTCTAATGACTGAGTGAGAGCCTCCGGATTATCTGCAGACTTTCTGCACCTGGCCCCTCAGTATAAAGTCTGCAGAATCCGATGTTAGCGCACAGCAGTGGATCCCCTGTAGAACGTTATCCGCAGGTCATGTCTGATGGGTCGTATCAGATGATACAAACAAACAACATGTTTTTTTCCAGATGGAGGAGCTGTTGGAAGAGACAGATGATGGTGATTGTAATTTCACAGCTGCACTTCGTTGGCAGCCATGTTACTGGGAATCATCACTTTTTTCAGTTTTAATTGATGAGTGAGTTATTAAACATGTGTGCTGTACTCAGATACTTTCTCCTTCTCAGTCTCTCTGCCATCATCACTCTGTTTCTGCCACACTTTTCTCCTCATCTTCTTCTACGCAGCTCTCACTTCCTTTCTCTTCACTCCGCTAACCTTTCTTTTTCTCTCCCTCCTGTTCCTGTCCTTTCTTCTTCCCTCGGATTCTGTTTATTAGACTTTTTTGCCTTTATTTGTTCATTAAAGCTGTTTGATTTATGGAGGGTGTCACCAAAAAGCAAATTCTAACATCTGGACCGCTGCAGGACCTCTGTGTGCGCACAAAGTTGAAACATGCTGAAGAAACCACACACACACACACACACACACACACACACACACACACACACACACACACACACACACACACACACACACACACACACACACACACACACACACACACACACACACACACACACGGCTATAAAACGGTACAGATATACTTGCAAACATAATCCACAGACACAAAAGAAGAACCTTTCCAATGTTCAGTGCGTACATCCTCATTTATTGCCATGACGATGATCAATAACAACCCCACCCTTTCTTCTTGTAAACCCCATGAAGTCAATACCACACACAAGAGTTCAGTGTGGAGTCTGAAACTGATCCAAGACCTGAAACAAGAAAAACACACTGTAGGTGTTGTCACAGTGTGTTGACGCAGGATATTCATCAGCAGTCACCAGATCGTTGGTGTTCATGCTGGATGTTACACTCACTGCTCTCCCTAATGTCTGTAATTAAAACTTTATAATCCTAATGGCTGCTGTGTAAACTGATTTCCACTGATGCAAACTGGACAGTGTATGTTCGTTGTGAATATTCTAGGTAACAGGCCGACACATTGTCCTCCTCCTTTAATCTATGAATTTTAAAACCAATTCTAACCCATTTAGCCTTCATCTGTTTGAGAACATGAAGTCAGGCATCATAATAACAAAGTCGAGCTAAGATGCAAAGAAGCCAGGCAAGAAATAATGTTTCACACTTTCTCGCTGCTTGTCCAACAATGTGACAAAAACTTACGAACAAGACGGAGGCTGTGTGTCAATATCGTATTTTTCTCTGGCGGGGAGCACTTCATCCTATCTTCATTAAAAAAGCACTGGCAAATATTTGTTCCTATGACAACAAAATCTTTAATGAGATCAGATTGACTAACACTGCCCATTTGCTTTTTATTACTACTTTCAGCGCTATTTCTTTACTTTTTTTACCCTGAGCACCAACTAGTGAATGATTGCCTATAAACCTTGTATGGATGAGCCTGTTGCTCAATCTGATACTAGATAAAGGCAGATTTCTTAAGGTATGCAACCATGCATATGCTCTTTCCTCACTAAGTACCATGGAAAAATTGGGATACATCGTGTGGTAACCTTTACGTTAACTACATCAGATCATATGGAAATGTAACAAAACAAAACCAACAGTGTACTCCCAATGTTATGTGCAGTAAGGAAGGATTAATATCAATGTATGAAAATACTTCTCAAAATAGCATCAAACAGCATCACTGTTATTTGTACACTCTGATATCCTAAACTTTGACATTTAAGATAATTGGTAATAATAACAATAGCTATCATCAGTATCAGCATCACCACCATCATAAAAATAGCACTCAGTATAGCACATGGCTCCACCAAAGCGGAACAATGCTATTCACGCTTGTCTTTTTTTATAGTAACAAAACAAAAATAAAAAGGTCTGATACCACATGATTAATTTGCCATAAAACAGACACAGGTGAAAACATCATTTCCTTTGCACAGGTTATAATAGATTACAGAGACTTGCTTTTAAATCCCAAGGAGGCTCAAACAACTTTGAATTTTTTTTAGAGCCTGAGCAGAATATTCACATCCACACAGAATAATATTTGAGGGAATAAATCAAAACCACTGTATGTGCTCAAAGGTTGTGAACTGATAAAGCATCAAATACTACAGCAAAGAAGATATTGCAGCCATTAGTATTGATGGTCTTTTTTATTATCTTTGGGCTTGTATCAACTCACTGCATGTGTCATAGGTCTGTTTTGATTTAGTCAAGTCAGAAGTCAACAGATTGAATCCAAATCATGTGAGTCCACACCTCGTCTGAGTGCTGTGGAGTAAGAGTTACTCCCAACTGCAAAGGATGAGGCAAAACTCCTCGTGAAAATCCTCCTGACAACAGCTTCGTTCACACATGCTCCTCCTTGGGGTGATGTGCAGAGAAGTTCAGGGTTGCAGAACTTCTCTACACATCACCCCAAGGAGGAGCCGCATGTTCGAATGCAAACGTCCAAATAAGTGGGACCAGACATTAAGCGGACTTTACCTGCCAGCTCCCTCGTATAAAGTCTGAGTAATGGCATGTGTGAACAGAGCAGGTAATTGTCCAGAGGATGACCTTTCTATCATTTTGTGAACATGACCATGTCTAAATGCCCAGATCAGGCGACACCCTTCACTTAAACTGAACGGAGTACGTCCATCCCCTGATGTGTGAAAGGGACCTGATTCTTCTGATGTCTTTGTTTCCTCTCTTTCACATGATCAGGCTTAGAATTGAGAGACTCTCTCATCAATCTGTCTTGAAACACAATTCACCTGCTCACGTTTATCATCTCATTTCTGCATCAAAGTAAGTATTACCCCGTCAGTGCCAAAGTCAACAGTTGAGCAGCTTGCAGTAGGTGTCTGAAATGCAGCTGACACTGGAGCGACCCTCCTCCACCCTGTCACTCTCTCAATTTGAACGCCCCTTTATCTCCGTGTCTCTCCCCTCATGAAGGTTTGGACTCGGCGAGGCCATAACAAACACTCTGTTGTCATGGTTGCGTTTCTCTAAGGCCCCAGGAAACAGAAGATCACTTCTGAGAAGAAGTGTTGCTTAATGCTATATGATTCTTATTATTGATGGCCTTAAAAGACTTGTTTTTTTTTATTTCACTTAAGTTTATCTCTCTTTCCTGGAGAAGGTATTAAATCAAACAGTGGATTTGTTGTCTTAATCATTTGCCAGGTGCCGCAAAATTAATTTTTTCCATGAGCAGAAACCTTTGCTTGCTTTTTTGCTTCTTAGTTTACATCAAGCTGTCTCTGACTTTCCCTGATGAGTTCACTTACTTTCTGCTCCCTGACACCACCTGACTGAGGCTGACGTCTGCTCAACAAAACATATGTCAAGTGTGTGTGTGTGTGTTTGAAATTTATTTTACAGCATATTTCCTACTGAATCACTGATTTATACATGTGCGAGTGTTTGATGCATCTTGGCTTCACGATAGTATTTAAATGCAAGACGTGTGTGTGTGTGTGTGTGTGTGTGTGTGTGTGTGAGGACTGGGGGGAGTCTGCTCAGCTGAGGGACTGAGGTGTGGCAGGGTTAAGAGGTTAAAGGTGTCTCATATTCTTGAGTCACTGCTCCTTCCCTGGAGAGAGAAAAACAAGTGAAGCTTTGGCTAGCTATGAATAGTTTTTCATGTGTAGGTCTGCTTTTAGTTTTAAATATGAGGTTCTGTTTTTTAGTCATGTGTTTCGATTCTATATAAATTCCAAACTGTCACTCTTTCACTCATTAACACATTCATTTAACAGCTATATTTACTAACTAAAATTATTGTTATTAAAATAGGCTGTATTAAATTATACTATACTAATTATTATGCTACACTTTATCCTCGTAGTAGTTATTATTTTAGTAGTAATACTAATTTAAACTACCCAAGAGTACAAACTGTGGTTTATATTGATACCCAGACATTAGATCATCAATCATGAGTACAAATAACTAATTAAGCCCCCAACTTTTGTGTAGTTGTAAGGCGACCTCTATTGTTGATGTTGTTGGCAGCAAATGAGGTCGGTCAGGTGACGTAGTATAATGTGTTCATGCAAAGACGAACTTTGCGCTGTACACATGCAAAATAACACAAACAATCCTTATGCAAGTGTCACAACACGAATATTCACTTTGTGTTTGGTGACCATACCATTGTGACTATTTTAGGGGGTTCAGGTGGATTGTTTATGAATTGGACTAGTTTCTCTACAAACCATCTCTTTAATTCACAAACTTAATCACATTTTATTTATTGTAACCATGACAACACAGGTGCATTAACCTTAACTATAGTTTTTAACATGAGCTGTGTCCCAATTCAGAGACGGCATCTTTCGGAGGCTGCATTTGTGTCACAGTGGCACGACTATGTGGGCAACAAATATACCCTTTAACTGTTGTGTGTTTAGTAACCTTGACGATAAAGGTCCGGTACATTGGCCACTCTATCAGAGGATTGGAACAAATAACGTATACAATATTCTGGCAGTTTTAGTTGAATTTATTCTCCATCGGCCAGAGCTGTAGAAAGTCTCCTAAACTACTTTTCAGGTTTTTTTTTACAGAATGGACTGATAGAAAAGAAGAGACAAAAACCTTGGAGGACCTTGGAGGTTGCCCCGAGTTCCCAAAGTGTCAAAACACACTGAAGTAACAGAAACACTGTAGATCCTCATTCTCACAAGTTTCAGGTCTCTGTTTAAGCCTAATTTGGTCATTAGATGACAATTCACCTCCTCACACGCTGTTGTGTATTACTGTCTGCTGCAGATTTTGAGTAGTTTACATAACCTTGTGTCAAATTGCTCCTACTGATTACAGCATTACATAGCAGCACTTCAGCTCACTGTGTCTGCACAGCGAAGGTTGACTTCCCACATGTCTCTTTGCATGTGCTTGTGAAAGTGCTCCTTAAGACTTTCTCTTTATTGTATTGGAGCACTGTCACCACAGAGCAAATAATATCACACTTCCATGCTTATTACGATGTCTCGATGCAAACATTTCACATGGGTTTATCTCAGGACGAGTTATTGGTCAGTTTCATGAAGACTTAGTTGCTTCAACTGAAGTCTGGCATTAAGGCGGCTGCTCTGGGAAAGTTTTCTAACAATGTTTGCAGTGTGACTCTAGGGACGGCAGTGTTGACTGGTTAGTTCAGCCAATGCTTTAGTCCAGACTGAAATATCTACTGGATGGACGGAAATTTTGCACAATCATGGTCCCAAGAGGAGGAATCGGTTTTGATGGTCCCTACACTTTTGCTTAGCCGCATCATGAGGATGTAATTTATGAATTAAAGTGAAACATCTTGACCTCTATTGAATGGACTGCTCCCTTGATTCATTATTTTGACTGTGGTACACTTAAAAGTGATCTAGCACCATCAGGAGATCAGTTTGTATTTCTTTTAATACTTAATACCTGCAAACTTTGAGAGAGCATACTTTGAGCATAAACGAGCCATTGGCATTTGCAGTTATGACAATGTTAGATATGTACAGAGCAATGGACAGAGCCTTCTGTCCTTACGCTGTGTTAATTACCTCTCTATTTATGTGTGTCTCCTGAAAGCTTTATGGAGACTAAATGGAGCAGTACCACAGGAAATCATGTGGGGCACTGTAGAGATTAAGTGAAACAATCGTAAGACACAAAGACAACATTTCAACAATGAGGGATTTTTTTTGAGTTGACATATCTCTATTCAAAACCTTAAAGACTCATTGAAAATTCTAGTGACAGCCAGACAGACAAGAAATAACATCAGGCATTATGGTAACACACTTAGGTAGGAAATCAGCTGTGGCAAAAGATTTCTTAAGTGCACACAAGTCATCATCTTTCATATATTTTCATAGACTCAATGGGTTTGACTGAAAGATTCCAGAAATGGTGAGAAAACATCCAGGCTGTTGTCCTAACAATTGTTTTCCCAAGGTTTCCTACTCTGAACCCCAAACTGAGGAGAGACCCTTCTGTCGGAGGCTATCAGGGTTCACACTCACACACACACACGAGTTCTTGTCTCTACATTTATTGGCTGGAGCTTTGCTGGAGCCAGTGGAGATGATGAAAGTTAAAGAATACAAACACTGCTCACCCTTGATCTCATTTCTGCTCAAACCTATAAATGTGATGTGTCTTTTAACACACTCGGCTGAAGCCATTATAAAGATACACAGTCAAAAGCTGTGTTTCCATCAGGGCTTAAATAGACATTTTACTAACAGTCATGGCACAGTTTGAATAATGAACATAAGGTATTTCAGGACACTATGAGCTGATTGGATCTCATCAAAGCCTGCCATGCTCATATTCAAACTCATTAAAAATAGAACAGAAACTACATTACAGCTAATTAGTGAATGGCGGTTAAGTAAACAGACTTAAGTGACAGGCTGCAATAAGGACGGCAGTGGAAACTGAACTTGTGTGGTGTCGGGAGAAGTTTGACATGAGGTGGTGGATGTAATGGCCTTAGCTTGAAACATATCCTGGAGAGACCGGTGAGCTCATGGAAAACATTGATCTTTAACAAAGAGTCTGCAGATGCCAGCTGGTTTTCTGGCTCCCCTTTAATGGCTGAATCACAGGATGGAAGACAAAATGCTTTTAGGGGGCAGCAGTAGCTAAATGATTAGTAGAGGAGACATTTATGTGCAGGGTTTAAATTCCAGGAAAGGCCAGAAAGTCTTTCTGGGAATGGGATTTCTGGGAATGAAGGTCTCGTCCAAATGGGGTGAATGTACAGAGAATGTAGTCATTTCTTCCTCCTTTAGAGCAACTAGTGATGTGTCCATCAGCAAGGCACTGAACAACAACCCAAACTGATCAATACCTGATTTACATGGGTTAATTGGCGTTGCAAACATACCTATATCTGAATTTGCCACAGAGTATTGAAACATGAATGAATGAGACAATATGTGACAACTATTAAACTTAAAGCTGCAATAATGGATTGGAACAAGTTGTACATCACATTCAAATTATGTGTTGACCATATTAGCAAACCGTTGACTATTCACAGGCAAACATGGGGCAACATTATCATCAGAACACAAAGGAAATCTCAATTTCTTGTTAGCTCCATTTTTGTTCTCCACTGACTCCTTAAGGAAATATTTAGCACTTCAGCTGCTAAATGGCCAACTGTGTCTGCTGTTTGGTTCTGGACAGGTAGTTATTTGTGCAGCTTTAACCAGAAAATACTCTTAACTGTTAATAAAATGTATAGGTAATAGTGTGTTAAATAATTTCATTCAACAGAAATAGCTTGATGACATCGTGAAGCAGCATGGGATCATGGGAGTTGTTGTCCTCACCATCGATCTACCTGACTCAGGCAGCAATCATGTTCAGGGATAAGGAAATGTATTTATGTTGTATTCATTTTACACAGCCAACAGCAACGAATAATCATGATCCATTACGAGTGATCAATACAAACCTTGGAAGGAAAAACAGCTGACTGGCTAACTGGCTAGCAGACTATTTTCCCTGCATCATTTATCATTTGCCCCTGACGTTATGGTACAAATGTCTGGTGAGTTTGTATAAAATTGTGGGACTGTATTTCTCTGGGTTTGATTATTGGTGGAAACATTTTGGATAATGTCAGTAAACTCAGCAAAATATATAACATATAGGTCTAGTAATTATTTTGGACATTTACATAAAGAATTTTTACACATTGCACATTACACTACTGTAATCCAGACAGAATAAGACTTTATAAAACAATTACACATAAACGACAATGTTTTTCTAAAGTTACACTTTAAAGCCAAAAACGTATTGTTTTGTGTGAATATCTGACTTGATTTATTATCATTACTTAAACTCTTTAGAGAGGTTATTGTAAATATTAGTGTCAAAAAGAGAATAATCTGTTTTATCTTCTCTTGGGAAGTATCTTTGCTTATAGGGTCAAAAACAAAGCATTTATTACCTCTTCTTCGGGTTTATGAATGAGGGAGTCTCATGTTTTTTAACTTTGACTGTTTACTGGATTCTTATCATTAGTCATCAGAGCTTTGAAGTGTGTTTTTGTGGTTTTAAAGACAAATCGAGGGGAGTGTTTACTCCTCGGCCCAATTTGGGGCCCTGACCCACTGACCCGAAGAGGAAGGGATGAGAGGAGGGGAAGCAGAGAGGTGATGATGAGAGATGTAATGAGATATGAAAAGGTGTTTGAAGACAAAGCTGGCAGGGATTTAAACAACAGATAGTTCAATACAACTAATCAATGTTCTGTGGACACACAATATCACACACTATTAGTATTATTTTGTCAGTTACAACACTATCTGACAGACAACTGAATAATTTTTTATTTAAATCTGGCATTTATACTTTCAGTGGGTTATGCAGACTTGATCACAATACTTGTACCTGTTTTAATTCTATTTATGAGGTCATGAAGTTCTCAGTAAAAGGATAAAAACAATTCTTCTGTCCTCAAAATGAAAGAAAAACGTGATCAAGGGGTTAATGTTGGGATTAGGATTGAGCTAAAGTCTGTATGTTTCTGTCTGTGGCTCTGTGTGAGTTTCCACTACTTCAAAGGCCTGTCTGTGGCCCCTGAGGCCCTCATAGACACCAGGCAGGTGTTTTCTTTGAGTAGACACATACTGTCAACATTTCAGTCAGGAGCCAATAAACCTCGGACGGATACCCGCTCCTCAAAGCATCGAGGTTCCTCTTCCAGCGAGAGCTTATGCTATAGCTGACGGCGGTCGACATCTGCCTGGGTGAAGTGCTAGCTGAGACTCCTGCTGCTGCAGGAACATGTGGTAGAGTTTTTTTAAAACTTCATCACTCTAAGTTATTCACGTTCACAGCCTGTTGCTATGCCCAGGTCACAAACACACACCTTCTCACTCCCCCCCCAAAAAAGAAATAACACCACTGTTTTTATAGGTGCTGGTGTAGACACTTTAACATGTGTGAAATATTTCAGGTCTATAATCAAAAATAGTTTTTCTATCGATTAAGAGAAGGTATTTTTTCCCTCTGTGAGATCTTCAGACAGACAACATGGTCCCCTGTCTCAACATCGTACTGTCTGTAGTTCACTCAGCTGCAAACCTCCAGAAGCTGCTGCTCAGTTATTGTTTCTCTTGATGAGAGTCTCTGTGAAGCACACGCTAACAGGATCGGGCTGCTGACCTCTTCCACCTGGAGGGTGAACAGTTACAGGGCATGTTGTCTGTCTGACTGTCTGGAGGGAT
The DNA here is from genome assembly GCF_024713975.1 of Paralichthys olivaceus. Lineage (NCBI taxonomy): Eukaryota > Metazoa > Chordata > Actinopteri > Pleuronectiformes > Paralichthyidae > Paralichthys > Paralichthys olivaceus. Next base: position 20,316,673 of record NC_091105.1, on the reverse strand, counting down.
GATTGCATGACTGGCTGCTTGGCAGAGCTGTCTGCCCACCTCTGACTCTCCCTCACTCCGTCTTACACTTTGACCATGAGACAGAAAACACAAGTCAGGAGCACAATTTATTTACAGAGATGATTCTGAGCAAACGAGACTGTATCCTACATGCCAGAATCTAAATAGTGGCAAATTCACTGAAATAAATAAATAAATAAAAAATAGAGCCCTACCATAATGGATTTTTCAGGGTTGATATAAATATCGATTTTAGGGAGTAGAACATTTAAAATCAAGTCAAGGTTTATTTACATAGCCATTTAAAGCAACCACAGTGGATCAAAGTGATGGACTAAGTGATAGGCTTAAAATATGACAATAAAATAATATAAAATATACACAAAAAAACAAATGTATGAGTATAAATGGAAAATACAAAGACATTATCATCATTAATAATTGAGAATGAACATATTGCATGGTAGCAGATGAAATCCAGGTGTAAAACTTAACTGGAATTAAATGATTTTGGTTTCAGTTCTCTCTAGGGTAAAAGGTTCATATCAGATTATTTCATGGGCTGACTGATATTTTTTTCTGAAAGTAACATACTCTGAAAAAAAACGTTAATGGGTCTTTTTGTAATGGCTCCATTTCTCTCAGGTTACCATATTATTGAAAACTGTCTTTTTTAAATTAGTTGGACAACTGCCCTTGACACTGAAGTTCAGCTCCTGTAAAACATATTAGAGTTATGAACCCAATTTTGAAGGAAGTGTTCTTTAAGGTTTTTCTTTCAAAAATCCTTTCATATTTCTCCCCCAGAAACAAAACAGCAGTTTTTGCTGCATGTGCATCAAGTGCAACTGATTTATGTCAAACGTTCAGCCTGATGTCTTTATTAGCCTGCCAGGATGGAGAAAACTAAAGGATGAGTCATGAGAGACTCATTAAAGATGTTTAGTCTCAAGTGTGAGAAGATGTGACGGGGTCAAACAGTCTGCTCACATCAACGTCAAATGATAAGAAGCCACACCTCGGAAGATCATTACCCAGAGGCTGACTGCTGGTGGACATTTGCATAATGTAGCTGAGAAACCTAACAAACAAACTGTAAATGTTCTCAGTCATTGAAGTACCTTTAAAAAGATCCACTTTCTTAAATAAACAACAGAGAAAACACGACAGAGAAAACACGAGAGAAAGAAATAAAACATGTCAAAGCTGTAATGATGGCATCCAGTATGACATCACCGTAGTCTGGAATACGCCTGTTGAGTCTAAAATGTGCCCTACAGTCCACATTGTGCATGTGTTGATGCTAAAATCAACATCACAGACACCTGAATCTCCCAGGAGGACAGCAGACCTTTGAGTATACTGACAGTGTAATCTTATTAAAACCTTCCTGGGCCTCCAGCAGCTGCCGGCCCACAGTGGGAGCCCAAGAGGCAAGCGCCTGGTGGTCAGAAGTTGACCCATAGAGGCCCTGCCAGCCTGGAGGGGGCACTCCGATGTGGGTCAACTGCGGCTGAAAGATCATGAAGGATTTAGTGGTTTAGTGGAAGAGTTCAGCAGCTCATACGTTCACACGAGACATAGCATCGTGTTAAAGTAGCAGGCGATCCTCCTCAGACATTCAGTTTTTACTTTAGAAAGGATTTGTTTCTGGAAATAGATGATTACACCTTATCAGAAAACAGTTGCGGTGTAGGTTTGCACCAAGATGCAAAACCCAAACAGCCTGTTAGTCCAAGCACTCCTTCATTCCCACGCCCTGATGAAGGCCATGGTTTGTTCATGTTGTCAAATAAACCTTTGCTGTTTTTTTTCACCTTGAATACTCAGACAGAAAAAAAACTACAGACCTAAATATGAAGTTCACAATAAAGTTCACAATAAAGTATTTATGCAAAGATGAAAGGGTAGATCTGACACCTGTGTGTATGTGTAAGGAAAGGTTAACAGACCCCTTTTGTGTACTGAATGGTCCAGGGTATGATGCAATGTTCCCTTGGTAAAAGTGAAATTGAGAGCAGAACGAGAAAATAATGTGTCACAGAGGCAGTTGTATCTCACTTTCTACAGTTTCTACACTAATTATAATCCACAAACTGCATATGTTAATCATTTTTAAAATCAACTGTTTTACTTTTAGTACTTAAGTTAAGTTTTATTATCATAAAATATACTGTAAGTACAATTTTGAATGTACCTTTACAAGGTACTGCAGTTGACAGCGCAGAGAGCTTGTGTGTAATTATTATAATTTAATAACTGGACTTTGAGTTAAGATTTGTTTGTGAAAGCACTTTAGAATCTTTTTTTCTCATCCTTCTGAAGGTACACAGTGATAATTTCATCTGAAGTTGTTGACGCAGATTGTGGTTGTGGATATGAGAGATGAGCAGGAGTCACATTCAGTGACTTGATATGTTTAAAAGGTTTATAGCAGGATGCATGACCAACAATCTAATAAATTTAGTGCTTTTATAATCCTGAATCATTTACTAAATTACTTCAATAGTCATTTACAGAGCACATTGTTTAAGATTTTTTTAAAGAACAAATAAAAGTTAAATCTCTATTTCCATTGTTCTGTATCATCTTTTACTACGAGATGCACCAGTAACTGGTAACTCATCACACATGCATATATTGGTTTGGATGAATATGTTGACAGGTGAGTTTTCAGTTCAGAAGTTCCAAAGATGTACAACACATTGTTTTGAAAACTGAAGGTGAAATTGGGATTGATTAATGTGATATACATAAAGAAAGTATCCTTCTCTCTGCTGTTATGATGGCCTTTATTTTATTAAAATTTAATTTCAATCTTCTTTTATTTGTTACTTCCTCTGTCACTGTTCATGATTGTTGGGAACTTTGTTCAGCTTCTTAGGGTCGGTGGAGGTGGGGTTCTCTGGTGGGCTCCTCAGCAGTGACTGAAGGTTTAACAGTCGTTGTGAGAGGAGGTGGTGGAGCTGAAACATCAGCAGAGTTTGGCTCAATGTGAGGTGCTGGCTGCTCCACTGGTTCAGCAGAGCCAACGCTTGCAGGAGGCTCATCAGGAGGAGTTAGCTCAGGACCAGGCTCAGTTGTTTTCTACTCGACCACCTCTCCTGAGTGTTGGCTGCTATGCTGGTTCATCCTGGCTGCTTGTCAAACACTCCGGGACCTGATGGTGAGAGCTGGGGTCACAAAGAGATGGAATCATCCTTATTCTTGATGGCTTCCCAGAACTGGATGGACCCAGTATTCTCCCACTGTGCATTTTCAAAAATACGGACTTGGTGTGCAAAGACTTTAACTCGAGCAGAAATAATATCTTCACAGACCCCAATGAGATTATTCAAATATATTATTCATGATATATATGTATAACATTGCCCATTTTAACTTAGTCCACAGATGCTTCATTTATTTAACCAGACCATCAATTAATTTCCTTATAATATGCAGTAGATATTCTTCTTATATACAAGTTATATACATCTCAAAAGATATATACAACCATAATTTGCAGTTAGTAACATACAAACAGACATCTGCACACAATGTCCACATTCACACATCTGCACACAATGTCCACATTCACAAAGCTACCATCTGGGTCCTTACATTCACATTCCCAATGACAGCCTGAACAATTTTGTGCTTTGATCATCAAACACAATGTTTACCTGCAGAGTCTCGTACATGGCATCCGCACCGCAATCTTCATCGCAGCCAAAGTGAGTGAAACCATGGGGTGACCTCATGCTAAGAAGTGGCCCACGTTCCCACTTTGGTTTACATCCAAACTTCCTGTCCTTTCGGCAGACCGCGGCGAGTGCAGAGGGGGCGTGTGTCGACAGCCATGAGAAAATTAGATTTTCAGCTATCAAGCACTCAGCATTCAGATTACAGGAACCTGTAAGGCTGCCAGAGAACGTGTAGGTTGTATGACACGTGGGTTAGAGAGGGAGAGACAAAAAGAAAAATGGTTACGTAGACAGATGACTTATGAGTTATGACACATGAGGTTTACACAGATAAAGATAAAGAGTTAGACAGAAGAGGGCAGGAGGGAGGGATTGAACATGTGCACAGATGACATGGGGGCTTGATTTCACTCTCCGATGAATTATAAAATTGTAAGGTTTTTCCAGAGTGAAATACATTCCACACTGCTGTCCACTACTACTTTTACAGAGACTGAACCCCGTGGATATGTGTTCCTGACAAGAGACCATGGAGGGGATCATCCTGCTGTGAAGGCTGTTGTGCGCTCCAGTGTCTCCATATGTTCTTCACTTCTGACAAGATCTGACCAACACAGGTCCATATGACGAATAACCTCTGCGCTCTGTGCTGAAGGTAGGATGGTATGTGACTGCATTTTCATTTACACACGTGTGCCGCACACAAAAGCTGCACCTGCTGAAAGAACATTGATGTACCAGGCTTGTAACAATAAAGTCAGTAACTGTTGCATAATGTGTAGATGCTGTTTTATAATGTGAGAGTAGACGAATGTCATGAGGACAGATGCATCATTTTTCATTTAAAGAATGAAAAGAGTTTTCCCGGTTCGTTCTTGGCACTTCCTGTATATTAAAAAATATATATTTAACACAATTTACATCCAGTGCCAATGTTCAGTGCCAGCGCAGGAAGCAGTATCCTTTATGTACCAAGGCCAAAAGTGTGCATTAACCGAACTGTATGTCAGTATGCACACGTATTGTTGACAGTGAGGAGAAGAACACTGTAGTTACCTCCGCCAAGGAGGTTACATTTTCATCTGCGTTTGTTTGTTTGTTAGCTGGGTTACACAAAAACTACCCAATTGATCTCCATGAGAGTCGGGGCATAACTTAGAAAATAACTACTTACATTTTGGTGCAAATCCAGATCAGGGGGTGGGAAAAATTCACAGACAAATAAAAACTACCCTTAATGTGCTTTTTTAATACGGTATGACAGGAACACCAGATAAATCAAAAGCAGAGGAAGAGTGTTACAACAAATAGAAAAAAGAAACAAAGAGAAATTTAAAAAAAAAAGAAAAGAGAAAAAGTGGTGAAGAAAAGTGACCAGTCGATGATTGATGTGCTCAGTCTTCAGTTAGAATGTGCAGACACTGTGCAAGCTGAAGTCCAAAGCCTGGACACAGCTTTGTTTTCATTTTGTTTAATTTCTAAATGTCTGCCAAGCTTTGTTCCCACAGCAAATATAGTGCTCTGTGTGTGTGTGTGTGTGCGTGTGTGTGTGTAATTGCAAAGGATACAGTTAAAGAGTCTTTGAAGTCTCTGTCTAACCAGGTAGATCCCACAATGTGGTTCCCATCAGTACCCAACATGCCTCTGCAGGGGGCAACCTAGTGAGAGCAGTGGAAACAGTGGTACAATAATTACGATAGAGCGGTGTCAATCAAAGGCTTTGCCTCTGTGAAGTCACAGGTCACACAGACCAGCAGTATATTAATATTCCAGGTAGAGCAAGAGAAGAGAGCGACACAGGAAAGAAAGAGAGCGCTCTATCCTCCAGGGTATAGAGAGCATACCCAGGGGCTGGAAATGATTAAGTGATTTAGAATTTTATAATACGCACTGTTTTTTTTACCCTTTGTGCTGACCTGGTTTCTCTGAGTAAACTATTAGCTTTAATCAGTCCTGATCTACAGGCATTGAGGGTTTTTAGTTTCATATAAGAAATATTCTGCCAAATGCCAGCTCACAGCCCAGCTCACAACTGTGTCAGTGTATCCCTGTGTTTCTTTCACTATGCAGAGTATTTGGCCTGTTATCTGTCATTTAATATTTGGTATAGAGAAGATAATGGATCAGCCTGGTTGCGTTCCATTTATTTATAAACGTAACTTTGCTTTTTTACTTAAATCTTAAATCCAGCTATATGAGTCCATTTTCAAATAACAGTTTTAACTATTTTAATAGGACACAAACTTATAATAGAAAGAATGGTATCTCTGCTTTTGCCACAACGCTAGAACTGTACTATGTAACCGGAGTACCATGAAGGAAAATTTTCAGCATGCTTTATGGAAAATTTGCAACATGCCTTACAGAAAATTTGCAGCAGGCTTTATGGAAAATTTGCAAAATGCTTTACAGGAAATTTGCAACATGTTTTACGGGAAATTTCACGCACCACAAACAGAGCCGGTATTATCTGTATTCTCAATATACACGTCACTGCAGAGGCAGGGAAGAAACAAAGGAGGACATTGTCAAAGGAATGAAATTGAAGTCTTGAGTCATATCAGAGAAGCTTTAACTTGTTGGCTCGAGCAAAAAGCACCTGATTAATCATCCAGAATCCTGCCTGTCTGCAGAAGACGGTTAAACACACACATATATATATATATAAAAAACATTAGCCTGTATAGAAACCCATACAGAACGTGTGTCCATGGTATTCATCACCCCTCTGATGCTTTTCATTCTTTTTGTTAGGTTTCATCTGCGATGTCACAACACATAAAACTACGCATTATATTTGTGAAAAATCCTGTAACATCACCCGACCTTGTCAGTTGACACAGTTCCTTGGCTTCTGTGGTTGCTGGTTCCTTTTTAATTCTTTGTAAACTAATGCACATGTGTACAGCTGTGCATGTTGAAGCTCAAACTGAAGCTCGTGTTTACGACAGTGAATTACTGGCCCCACCTGAAGGGGGAGAGTGTCACAGAGTGAAATGGCTCCATTGTGTTGCTTTAATGGGTTTGTTAGGAAGCCTTGTGGTTGTTTGATTTCAATCAATCATCCATATTTTATCAACAGTGTAAATTGACATTGTATTTTCATACTCCGCCAACTTCCAATATGACATCACAGAGTCCTAATAATCACTGGATCCACCTCTGATTAGCACTAATGCATTGTGTGTATTCATATAGAGGTGGATTTGTGCTGACCTGAGGCAAATGAAGCTTTGATAATTGTGACGCTCTACATCTCATTATGTAAAATACTCAGTGATGACACTGTGACACCAGTGCACAGCATGTGGTGAAATACTAACCACTTAATAAGGGAGCGACTAAATATTGTCTTTGAGTGCAAATTAAACTAACTGAAAGTGTTTTTTTCCAACTTGTACTAACAAATTCATGCTGTATTCGATCATGTTGAAGACTGTTTCTGTTACGCTGCATGTCATCCATACTCAATTGATACAACATGAAAATTGTTTTGGCAGAAATGTTTAAACTTTTGCAATAATCAGCAATTTGCGATGGTTTGGATAAAACATTGTGAAACAAAATGGTATCAATGAAAAGCACATGTGATACAACTGAATGGGCGTTTCTTTAGAGCCTTGTAGATCAAAAGACACACACACACACCTCTTCTAAGGACACAGGATGATAATGTCATGTTTCTATGTGATGAATAAGGTCCCAGTTGAACATTTTAACATTGAAGAATCTATTTAAATAAAACCCACCTGTTGCTTTTAGTGTTAACATGTAGTGTATTCACACTCAATCCAACACAAATGAGAGGTGAACAGATCAGACACAGTTTACTGTGCAGCTCTCTGTGGAGTTTGAAAAACATTGATGGAAATGAAAAACATCTTGATTGATTGTAGCAATGCAACATGTGTGTGATTTACAAACCCTGCAGTGGTGGAAAGCCCCAGAATATAATACACTCCAACGGATAAGCACGGTGATGTAAACGACCGTACTTGTGCTCTATTTGTCTTCTGACCGTCTACACTATGTTTACAGGCTGACTGTGGTGTTTGCTGATTTGGGCTTGAATCTGGATTTAGTTTTGTGTTTGCCTGTATTTAACAAAACTGGATTTTTTTTCCCCCCAGCGTTTATTTCAAAAGTTTTGCTTTGGTTCACTTCCAGAACTGATTTTTTTGAATGCAGTGTCTGTGACCCTCTTTTTGATCACCCTCTTCAGTGGTTTACCAAGTCATAACAAAAGACAAATATTGTACATGCTTTAAATGGTACTGACAGAATGGAGGCACAGCTCACCTCCCCTGACCTAGAGGAACAGAGATCTAACGGTTGGATGCACATGATGGCAGCAGCTTTATAGACTTTTCAGGAATGAAGTGTACTGTACACTGTCATCCGTCACTTTAACATTTCTAACGTTTGTTATATCTGTGTCCTCTCTTTTAGAAAAACAAAGATTGCTGTGTTTACAGTGACAAATACTTGGCCTGTTACCCAGAAGACAACAACTATAGGGCAATGATGGATTACCGCATGGGCAAAGTGGGAACGTTCCACAGGCCCTTGAGTCAATGGTGGCCCTTGGCTTTAACATTTATTATTCAACTTTTCTTCTGTATTTTTTAAATACTTACTAATAGATTTTGATAGTGTTGCATGATTATGAAATAGCTTGAATGTTTTTGTAATCAGCAGATTGAATCTGTAATGAGGTATAATAAAGTATACATTACAGTAAGACTCTAGCTGACATTTCCTCAGGCTGTGTGGACTCTCTAACCTGATAGCACGTGTACCCAAATAAAAAGCAAGATGTTGTGAGTTGCACACGCTCCGCTCACACAGTCAGTGTGGCCCGTGTGTAACAATGCTGCATGGTTGTAGGTTGGCCAGGGGTACATGCACGTGTAGTAGGGGTTTGTGTTTGTGTCCATATGGCCCCTGGTCATAATCTGTCCATGACTATGGGTCACAACATTTTGCCAGGTTCAGGGTTCACTCTGTAACATTAGCCCGGTGACTAAAACATTTACCACTTACAGGAAATGGTGCAGTCATAAACAATATGTGTTCTCTTCCATACATTAATTCAGTGGAAACACATTCTCTGCTTCTCCTTGACACCAGACTAATGCAGGTATGAATCAGTCGCAACGTCCATTTTACAGTGTAAATCAACACTGAATCACAGAGGGCAGTGAAACTGACACCCGACCTCACCCAGCCTGGTGCTCGGCTACAGGTTTTTTTCCATCCGCTGGTAAAGGAAAAACACCTGCTGTGACTTCACTGACGCATGGCCTCTCTGTGGTCACTCACTGGTGTTAAAGAAGTGAATTGTTCGTTAGAGTAGAGTGGTGATAATAAGCTGTTTTCAGAAAGAAACTCAGGAAAATATTCAGACCCAATTTTCCAGATATTTTAGTTTGCCTTTCACAAATGAAGAATGCCAGGGGGGGGATTGGATGGGTCGGACACATCCACAACAGAAAGAAGTTGCAGATCATTCAGGTGAAGGGTGGTGCCTGCAGAGGATGCAGGAGGCAGAACATGATGGATAAATACCACTGCAGAAATCCCATGCTTTTATATACAGCACATTGTCACCAGCATCAGCCTTATCACCAAAAGCCCTTGAATCTGTCAAATTTGATATCTCCATCACAGTTCTCTGCATGGGTGACACTTCTTTTTCATTCTGAGATATTTGTAATCCCTTATTTTCAGTTTTGCATCTGTCGCGTGTTAGAAACATCATTACCACATCCACTTACTCTCTGTGCATTTTCTGGACTTTTCCCTATGGTGTTATCACTCAGACATTTTCCAGACATTTATCTCAGGGCCTGGCAGGAAAAATTCTTGAAAATGTCAACTGACTTGGACATTTGTGTTCTCACATTCAGCCCCTCCAGAACATTCCTGGAAAAGGACTTCAGTGCATATCTGAAAGCATCTGTAGTAGTTTGGGCAGATGACAGGTCACCTTCCACGACAAAGGTAGACGCTCTACTTATTACTGAACATAAGAAGGTTATTTGTGGTTGATTAATTGAATGGAAGCAAGAAACATTTGCTCAATATATAAACTTTTTATTCTTCATGGTGGATGGATCATCAAGTTAATCTTCCTACAATTTCACCACCCAACCCTGTGAGTCACAAGATGTTAACATATAAAGAGAGTAACAAGTCAAAAGCTAATCTGAGAAACAACCCAGACTGAGGAGTTCAGTGGTGTTTATTGTCTGGTCTCAGACTCTGTCTGATGTGTCATTATTTACTCTTGCATAACTAATTCCTGTTCTGCTGCTGATCAGAACTTCCCGACCTTTGACATCACAGGATGTGGTGCGAGAAGAAGTCAGCAGCCACAAAACAGGCTTATCAGTTGTACAAGTCAGACCTGCTGACTAACCAGTGACTGGACAGATTAAAAAGATCACACGCACTTTAGCCAGGTACACTCAGGACAATGAAATGTTCTTATTCTTTGGACTTACAGGACGGAATGAAAATGTAAGATGTTTATACAGGGAAGAAAAAAGACTGAAGAAAATTCCTTGAGACAAAAAAGTGTATGGTACAGACTTTTGTGAAAAATGAAAGGTGGTTGTGACTGGATATTACTGATCTATGTATTAAGAAATACATATTCTATGTAATGTCAGGTTAGAGGCACCATGATGACAACTTAAACTAAAAAGTAAGTAAGATGAAAATTGTGCAAGAGAATAAGCAAACACTAACTTATTACTACAAACTGTGGAAGTATCTGTGTTCTACTGAGTGTCATTCTTGTTCAAATGGTTCTTTTGGTTGTGGGACAGATGTTGGCATCAATTCGAGAGTGGCCCTGGTTGTCCTGGGACAGTTTTGGGGCCACAAGAAAATCTTGTTCAGGGCCACCAAGGTCCTGTCGATTGGGGAAATGAAACAATGACCTGATGTTTGCTACAGCCAGGGAAGGTTTTATAATAAATCAATTCAAGGGAATCCATAAACGCAGGGGGCAGAAAAGCCTGGACAGTAGTACAGTGGTTTGTTGTTGGCATTTAGCATTCTCTGTTATGTCACTCTAGTCAGAGAGAATCCCAAAGCTGGTTTGGACGTACATTTGGAACTAATGCATGTTAATGTTGCTCAACATCTGTTGACCACAAAAGTGTTGGCCAGAAACGCATGCTCAATATTAGTATATGGGAGGACCCAAGAGCACACTGGGAGTGAAGGTCGTCACAGGAGGTAAGGAAGTATAAAAATCATGTCACTTCTCTAAAGCTTTTTTTCTTCAATTTTATATGTAGTGTATGAGAAACTAAAATATCATAAAAATTTAAAAAAAGAAAAGAAAGGGTACCTGCTGAGCAACCACATGTCCAAACTATGGCACTATAGAGTCATATGTTACCGCTGTGCAGAAGACAGCAACAGCCTCAAGCATTTGGTTTTATTTATGCACTGTAGCACTGCATTATACAGATGTAACCAGATGTGTGATTTTGCTTTATTATCTATGTTGAACCTTACAGAGGAATCCATCACAGTTTCACATTGTTTACAAGTCGCAGTTTGGAACGCATCGGAGCAGCCGGCTGCAGAGGTCTGTGTATCACTGGTGGTGGCCAGAGGTGTTCCATCATGCTGCCAACATGCAGGCTGGTTAGTTCTGTTATGGATACCACAGCAATTGTCTTTGGGCCTCGTTTAACATTGATACACACTGCACCAATAATCATATCAAAATAGCATTTGTATGAGCAGCTGTGATGCACAGGAGTCTTAGTGCAGCAGCCAGGAGAGAGCGGAGGGAGAGAAGGGGCTTTCCATTGCCCTAGTTTCTACAACAGTGTGTGTGTGTGTGTGCAATGGAGATGGAAATGAGAACTTCAGCTACAAGTGGATCAAATTCAAAAAGAGTCAGAGAAAATGTGAGAGGAAATGTAGATTCAAGGGTGTAAAAGACACAGAGGAACTGTAAAAGTGTGTGTGTGTGTGTGTCTGTGTGTGTGTGTGTGTGTGTTATCTCACAGGTGGGCGAAATGCACATCATTCCTGTGATGTTACTTTGCAACCACAAACTCTCATATTACTTCCAGCGCTGTGGCTGCAGTAAAAATCATTAAGCATCAAAGAACATTCCCATAAGTAGACTAACGCAGTGACAGTGACTGATGCTGCTGAGGAACATAAGACTCACAGAGGCTGAATGTTTGTGGTGAATATCGATATAGTAAATTCCACCAGATCCACTGGGAACCTCATTCTCGATATTCAAAGTCGAACACTTGAATCATTATGTTACGAGCACACCACGTTTACAGCCAGACTGGCTACATGGATACATGGGCATCGTGGTTCTTTGAGCTGAAGGCAAATAATAGCACAGCAACATGCTCACAATGACAATGCTGCCACATGTATGTGCTAGGGTGTACTGTTCATCATGTTCGCCATCTTAGGCTGTTTTCACTCCTGAAAGTCTTTTGTATGACATCAGTACGTCCTGTAATCATAATGCACATGGACTGTGTCTACCTGTACATTGATTGCTTTATGGAATGGTGTCTGACGTTGTCATGTTGTATTAGCTATTTGAATAAAGCACAAAGAGAAAATTTGTTTTTCCGTTTGAATGGAGAAACTTAATGAACTGGCTCACTAAGTTCATTTCTTTGCCAAAGCAATCCTGAGAGCCACATTAACTTATTTTCCTTCTTCTATTCTTCTCTTTTTTTCTATTGCTCCTCTTCTCATGCTGTCTCAGCCTCCTGTAATTGGTCCAAATGCCAGAACTGTCCAAAAAACATAATTTTCACACTGCAAAAGAACTGAAGGATGGTTCTGGAATAAGACTTTTGCTCAGACTAAACTTTGGTTTATTATTGAGGCACCCTTCACACCCGTTGTTTTCAAACTAAACAGAAAAGTCTGATGGTTCTGTCGGTATGAAAAAAACCTTTGTTTAGCATGTTGCAGTACTGACTTTGTCTATTTAGATTTAAAAACAAAAAAAACAGCGAGGGCTCTTGGGAATGTCATTTGTGCATGTGATTTGTTATAAACCCACAAATTAAAAATGTAACCTGATGATGACATGGGAGGACGGGTTATCATCACGTTAACCGATGAGGAATATAAAAGTCTCTCCCAAACAATGCATCCAACAATCATAGAGAGATTTCTAACAAAACCACCAATGTCAACCTCAAACTAAATGTTTTTATTATTTGTATTGCTTTTATTCTGTAAAGCACCTTGTGAAAAAAGTGGCTCACAAATAAAGTCTTAAATGTCACTTGATAAGCAAAGTTGTCCCCTGAAGATCATATATTTCTTTATGGAATATGAAGGTAATCCATGAACTGACAATCCAACAGACTGACGTTACGATCCCTTACCACACGACTGTGACCTTGTTTTCTTTTTTGTTTTTTTACACGTGTTCTCACACATGTGTAAAAGGTATTTACTTTCTTTACTGTCAGTCTGTTAAAATTGAGGTTGGGGGATGGATCTGTATGGTAGTAAATCTTTTTTCGCCAAACAGAATCATGAAACTTAAACCATGAACCACTGATGTACTCTGTCGATCCTGACGTAACATTGAACACCTGCACTTACATAAGTTCCACATTCATCATGTGAAGATTCTGTACTGTTCTTTGAACGCGTGCTATGTTTGTTTGCATCATATAGCTATTTTAGTGCACTCAGATTTTAGAAGTGGGAATGAAAACAGAGGTGTTCTAAACCCCATTAGATAATAGTGCATGTCAGGGATAGATGTTTCAACCCTTGAAACTCAGGATGTGAGCAATCAATCATGAACAAAAGTGCAACAATGAGATCAGAAGTCCAGGAACTTGGCTCAAAGCTCTGATCTTCCTTTCTCACAATATAAAGATACATAGCATTGATACACAAAAAATCACAGACACATCCCAACCCACAGACAAAATGCAGAATGCCTCCCACAGTTGCATTAAATATGTTTGGGTAAAACCATCCCTTAAATAGAAAAGGTAAAATGAGAACAACTAAAGCAGACGAGAATATGAATAAAGTGTCTTTAAATGAATACATTAAAGAATACAATAATTCTACAACAAATCATCAATGCTAGAGTTAATATTAATTCAGGCTAGGAGAAAAAGAAAATACAAAAGAAAACCAACTGCACCCCCTCCCCCCACTCCTCATTCCTACATGGTTTCGTCCAGATTGAAACCACCTGGTGGAGATGTGGCATTCATGTGCGCTCGTTCATGAGCACCACCTCAACCAGGAAGTGAACCTAATAAAACACAAGGATTAGATTCAAGGAAAACAAGCAACAATGAAACAAATATCTGAATGAAAATATATTCATTTAAACAAATGCATTTATCAACTAAAGTGGATCCTAATTAAGCTGACAAGACAAACTGAGAAACAAATGTTCTTAACAGAAACCAAATATTCAGAATGAATAAACAAAGAGCTGACCTGACTGGTGAGGGAGTGAGTGCTGGTGTTGATTTACAGTCGAGACACCATGTACTTTATCTTACTGATTGTTCCTCTGATTAAGAGTCAAATGATTTCAAGTATGGATTTGGATTTTACTGTGGACATAATGTAAAATTAGCTCAAAGGGAGAGTAACATCACACTGCAAAGCCCGTCATATTTACACACCTAGGTTATTGTTACACATTGACACAGTTAAAACCTCACTAATACTATAAACACACACTCCTACACTACACAAGCAGGAACCACTCTGCAAATGTACCATTTATTTCAAAAGCTTATTGGGAATTTAGTGGAGGGTCATTCTTATGATATTCTATCAAATCTAATTAATAACACGCTGAAGCTAATTTATAAGTGACAGAAGATTGTTAGTATTTACTCAAACTTAAAATGTCATTGTTAATGAGGACCTTAAAGATTCAGTGTGTAAGATTTAGGTGAAAGGGAACTAGTGGTAGAAACTGAATATTAAAATAATATTTGATTATCTGTTGATTTATTACCCTAGAATGAGCCCTATATATAAATACTTTATATTTACATTGGGAGCGGGTCCTCTCTACGGAGGCTGCCATGTTTTTTTTCAACAGCCTTGACTGGACAAACTAAACATCTTTTGAGTTTTTATGACAACTGAAGCTACCACAGGTTTTCTTTCATGTTTGGGAGGAGAGGGTGAGGTGAGGGGTGTTCAGCTCCAACATACAACTTCACCTCTAGATGTCACTAAATTCTACACATCCCCTTTAACATAGTCCATAGACTGTGTATAAGATGGACTCTACATCTTCACCTCCTCCATTTGTTAAGAAATGAAACCAAAATATCCTGAATATGAGTGCAACCATCTTGTCATTTGGAGCCAGAGTCCTATATTGAGTGTCCGTCAATGCTTTACGTTCAACCAATTGTGAGTCAGTCTCAGCTGTCAGTCATGACATTTCACTCCATCCCTCAATCCTTGATCTATGCCGTTCTAACTTTAGAGGGTCGCAGTGGAGCTGGAGCCAATCCCAGCTGACATTGGGCGAGAGGCAGAGTCCACCAGGGACAGGGCCAACATACAGACACAACCACAGACACATTCACACCTACGTTCACTTTAGAGTCTCAACTGAATGTTCATGAGAGTTTGGACTGTGGGAGGAAGGCAGAAACCCCAGGCAGACACAGGGAGAACATACAAACTGTAGACCTAAAGACCCAGGCTATGTTCAATCCACTAACATGGAGAAGGTGGGTTGATTAACTATGCAGTAGCTAGCCACCAGGAAGCAATTAAGATTATTTGGTTTCGCTAAAAACACTTTACTCAAAACAGTGCAGCTGTCATGTCGTCCAACTTTCTTGTTTTTTCTGGTGGGAAATCTGTTTTAAAGGCCTCAGTCGAGGAACTCAAGCTTTCTTTGGTGAGTTGCTAATGTTGTGTTCAGTGGAAAACTGAACTTATTTGTTCCCCACAATGAATTTAAAGCATTGACTCTGGATTGGACCCAATATCTTCGCCTCCCCATCGTTATATTAAATTATTGCTCAGATACCAATGATGGTAAGCAACTGCCAGGAGCTTGTGGGAATTATCTTAGCATTGAAATCTGGTATTTCAGTGCTGAGTTTGCAACATTTTGTGACACATACATGCGTCACTGGGGATCTCTGAAGCACCAGTGTTCCAGTTCTGTCAAAACCTCAGAACTAATGAATTTCATCCATGAATTCCAGAATTTCAAACACACTAAATGACCCGAGAGAAAACTGCAGTTTGATTTTTTTAAGAATTAATCACTGAAGGGGACAACACTGTTGATCACTGAACACTTCAAAGTTTAGATTTCTTTGAGATATATAAACTCACACGAGTAAAGTCCAGCACACAAGGTTGCTGTGCTCTTATGTGACATTTTGTAGAGACGCAAACCCTCTTTTTGTTTATCAAGCAGCCGACTCCATAGTAACGGATAGAATATTTTCCAAAACCATGTTGCAACATTTAATCCTTTGATTGAATTACCAAGGAGGAGCAGAGAGAGTGGAGGAAAGCTTTTCTAAACATTTACTCTGGTGATTTTGTATCTAACAGTGTGGAGGTTCCAGCTGTCACTGAAGAGGGTGTGTCTGTCCACACCACTGAGACCGAACAAGCTCAGCTCTGCTGTCACTATCGATAAAGGACTGATATTTCTACATTGCCCACACTTTCTCACATCTCTCTCATTCTCTCACCAAACAGAAACTTGGTAGTATTAGGGGATTTAGAAGTTAACTTAATTGGCTGTAAAACTTTGAATTTGCTGAATTAATTTTAATAAATAATAAATTATTAATATTGTGTTTAAGAATTAGATTTTTTCATCAACTGTTTCAAGCCAAAGACTCTGGAGCACTTCTTTACTTACGACGCTATGACGAGTTGCTTCGAGTTGTTGACAGACGACTTCCTCCATAATTTTTACAATGTTTACTCTGGACTATATATAATATAGTTTAGAATAATAAAGACACCACTGTGAGTTGTGTGATAAACAAATAATCCTTTTCTACAGATATTATACTAGGATGCCAGACGGAGAAAATCTGCTGACACTGCGAAGCGTCTCACATTTGGGTTCACAAATGCACCTCCTCCGGAGAAAATACAGAGGAGCTGCAGAGTTCATTGCATGTCTGTAAGCAGCTTTAGAAGAAGAAGATATATTTTTATTGTCACGTTTAATACTTTTTACATGTAATTGTTCTCTGCATTTAACCCATCCAGTTGGCACCTGGATGAAACACACATTTACAGATGCCATGTACACACATATACTGGAGCAGTGGGCTGCTGTTGCCAGTGCCCGGGGAGCAGATGTTGGGGGGGCAGTGCCTTGCTCAAGGGCACCTCGGTTGTGGTGAGCAGGAGTGGGGATCGAACCGCCAACCTTCTGGTTAGCTCTACCGCTGAGCCACGGCCATGTTACACTTTTGTCACTTGCAAACTGTATGTCCATCTCTCACAAGTCCCTAAGACTACGTTTTATCCAATACAGAGGTTTTTATAATTAACGTGCATAAGTTTGAAATAATTTGTATGCCACACCTAATCCTTTTATTTGCTCTTCATTATCATGCAGATATGGGAAAGAGGTCACAGTGTTGTTTGAAAGCTCTAAACATATTAATACAGCACATTTTGTTTGCAGCATGTTTTTTCCACTTTCTAACTTGAACACACTTCTGACACACGAACACATGAAGTCAGAACAACGACTTCGGGATTGGGCTCATGGGATCTTCAGAGGAGCATGTTAACGCAAAGAGGGATTATTCAGTTAAAAGTTTTGTGATTGAAGAAACATTTGCAAAATAATGTCTCTCCTGAGGTGTCGCAGAAGAATAAATGTTCAATCATAAATTGGCAGGAAATAGATGACAATTTGCCAGTGCTGTGCAGCACCTTTGCCTTACTTGGCTGACAGAGTTACACATTCTTTAATTTTATTTATGAAGCCATTAAAGTCTTTTTCATAAACACATACTGTACACTTTAATCCCACACTCACTTTGCCTCCGACTCACTTCTGTCATTTACCTCACACTCATACCTACCCCCCCCCTCGCTCTCTCTCTCTTTATGAGTGGGTTGTATACACAGTGTGTTTGCAGTGTTCTCAGCCCATTAAACTGTATGAAGCCAGTGTGAGTCCCTGTATTGTTGGTAGTGAAGGCCAGTCCTCTGCGGGCCTTGTGTTTTATTGCACAAATTCGTCAGCATTAGGCAATGACGGCAGAGCGCTCTAGTGTGGTTTAAATACACATCCAGAGGAGCACCCTGGAGGAGCAAGTGAGTACTTGAGTGACTTTGAATGAGAGCATGTTTTGATCTGAGCACGAGAAGATAAATTTAACAGTTGAGGGTTACAGTAATTCTTGCATTAGTAATGGCTGAGTTAGGGTGGTGGGTTTGGGAATTAATTCACAATAAATAATAGCACATCATCAGAAATATAGTGACATGTCTGTGTTTTCTTTATCCAGTGATGTGCACAAAGAGTTTCACATGCACCGACACCAAAAGATAAAATTAAAATCTTGCATGACTGTACAACCACTGTGAGTGTGCAGAGGACACCAGAGAAACAGACTCTCCAGACCTGTTAATGGAAATTTAATTGAACGTCCAGCTGAAAGATTGCGGCTGCATAAAATGACTTAGAAATACTTTTTGTCTTGATTCCATACAGTGAGATAATGTTTGGCTGAAACTGTAAAAATAATCCACAGCAGAGTGCCTGTGCCTCCTCAATGCCACTGCAGCTCATATACATGGATTAGATGACGAAGAGAGTGAGCTGACTGAGAGAAAGTAATGATCAATAATAAGGATAACATCTGGTTAGAAGAGTAGTTTTTGGGGAAACATTTTCTATTTTAATCATGAGCAAGTTTCTTGTCAAGTGTTAAATGATAAAATCCATACGACTCCTGGCTCCATCTCCATACTGTATGATTGTAAGAGTGGTATCAATCTTCTCATCTAAATCTGCGTGTTCCCCAAAATGATAAACCATTTCTTTGGATTGCAAAGACACACTACTCGGTCCTGTAAAGTTACTGATATTGCCTTTTTCGCATCCATCTTGTAATTTACAGCCCACTTGTGGCCACAGTGGTTTATTACTGTTTCTGTCATTTGCACAGAAGCAGCAATGTTTCATCGGCCAAGGCTGTGGCTAGTGAACCAGAGGGGAGAGCAGAATTTCCTGGAGTAGGCGTTGGCCCGGCAGGCATAGTCATGGACCACCTGTAGGATATTCCTCAGCCTACAGAAGTAATCCCTGTCTCTTCTTCTGGGAATCTCTGGCCTGGACCAAACATCATGTCCATGATCTGAGTTCCATTCGAAACATATGGACAGGGGTGCACTGGCTGGACTGATGTTAGTAGGTGAGGATGGTCATGCTACTATGAGCAGGTTGCTGATTCCCTGGAGGACGGCAGGTTGCACTGAAGAAGTGTCACTTTCTGTGAACAACAGGGCCCAGAGGAGTTGACAATCAACGTGGAAGTTCCGATAGAGTCTTTTGGCCAACCAGCTGGGTCACACAGCTGGCCAGCTGGCTTTGCCACTGGGTGTCATAATTCTGTCCCTGTGTAGAACTTTTGATTTGAATTTGAACTTTTTCCACTTCTGATGTGTTTGTAGTTTTATTGTGGGGCAGTCTGGGCTCAGAAGGTGGAGCAGGTTGTCCATCAATCAGGAGATGGGAGTTCCCCCGTCTCCCTCATCCTTTTACCTTGGGCAAGATACTGAACTCCACATTGCCCCTGCGTGTGATAAAAGTGCTGCAAACAGATACACTGTATGAACGTTTATGTGAATAGATGACTGGCAAGACAAGAAAAGAGCTATATTAATGCAGACCATTGACCAGTTTGTGAATGTTCTATGTGGATCTTTTGTTGGACTCATTGTGTTTATGGACTCTGACCTTGTTTTCTTATTTGTCTTTGGTTTTTGGATTTATATCTATGCACTTTGATTTCATGATTTCCTGATTTATTTTGAAACCTCTCTTCTTGTGTATCTCTCTAACTACTCCCTGTTTTTGTCAGGATTACCTGCCTGCACTGGTTTCAACTGTGTGGGGTTTACCAGTGTTTTTCCTCATCATATTCCTCGAGTTTGAGACTACTACCAACCTGTTCACTTACTCGCAAGTCAAAATAAAGACTTGAATCTGTCTTTGTTTGGCATCTGCATTTGTATCCTCACCTGACACTAGAGGTAACATTGGGCATTTACCGGGCTGCTGTGCCACACTCCCACAGACAAGAGGAACTATGTCATCTCATTGTATTGGCATTCTGAGCACTGCTGCATGGAGCAATATGCTGTGCTTGGGGCCCACTGGTGGTTGTTGATGATAGCAATGGCAGCGAGGGGCAAAATTAGCTCGGCATCTATAGCAGTAGTTCTCCTGGTCACTAGGGGTTGGTCATGGTTCGCAGACAGTGGCTGTCACCCTTTAGTGACAGTTTTTGACCTACAGGAGGTCATGGGGTGGTGGGGTGGTAGGGTGGTGGGGCTATTATGCGCTGTGACAATCAGGGCAGACTGAAAAACTTTGGCGGGCCATGCCAGGTCTGCTCAGTGATTTGCAAGTTGGTGATTCAGTTCTGCTTGCCTCTCTATAAAAGTCATCAGACACTGGTGTAGCGTACATTTCATTATGGGTCAGGAGTCACACTTTGGGAATGCACAAAATACACAAAAACACTTTGTGGCCAATATTCAGAGATCTGACCTGGAAACAAAAGAACTGTAAAATAAATAAGAACACCACACAACTGCTTAAAATACAGTGATTATACAAACTACGTGGAGCAGTAACTTTAAAAGTTGAAAAGGAGCCAGATGTTACCTCACTGTACCAATTCTTAGTCTGTAATCCCTCACATTACTCCACCTATCATTTCTGCCCTGGTTTTCTGCATACAATAGACTAGGCTTTCATCCAGTTCTGTTTTATGGTCCTCGATGCTGCACTACACACACGCATATACACAAACACAGGGATCACAAGAGAGAAAGAGAAAGTGTTCATACATTCTGCCAAGTAGATTGTTTATATGTTGCAAATGCACCCACTTACCTCTGTATTAAAAATGTGCCCACTGACATTATCTCTGTTCTTTGTCTCTGCAGGGTATTCATAGAACCACAGTTGCATGTAAATCTCTTAACAATGCTTTTATTGTATGAATTTTAAGTTCAGTTGTCACAATGGCATACTTGTTTCTATGAATGTAGCAGTCTGTCATTTACGTAAATGTAAGAATTTACTTTTATGGGTATATAACGCAAACATGTTTTGTATTGTGTCACCTTTAATTCTATTTTTGCTGTTTATGAATTGCAAGTTTTGTGACGATGCATCGCTCGCCTGATTAAGCATGTTAATTACTGATTGATCCAATCATTTATCAATGAATGTTCTGTTCTGTTCACCAAAATACTCCTCAAAGTCCTTGCCCTTGTTGCTGAGCTTGAAAAGAGTCAAATGCAAAGCTCTTCAGCTGCTGAACGAATGAGCCATACATTGGTTTTACAGGTTGTGTGACACAAACACACACTCAGACACACCAGAATCTGGTAGTCAAAGGTTAAAGGTCACTCTGCACTCTCAAAACCCATGTTTGACTAGAATTCATGCACTAATTATGATAAAACTTCTAATTGTATATAACTAGTGACAATTTAGATCCAAAAAGTCACAATGTGTGCAAAAACACCTGGCCATTATTCAACACTATAGCTATAATTCAGGGGCCTCCTCCTTCATGGGCCACGTAGACCATGAAAGCCGAACCCCAATGAAACAGCTGGACTACAGAGGATGTCCTAACTTACTTTGGCTTTGGCTGCACTTACTGCAGCAAAGCTACTCAGATTGCTAATGGGTTAGCCGTGTCAGCAGCCCACAATGAATCCTGGAATAGGAATGGCGCGATACACATCCACCTGTTGGATCCTTTGTTGCTCAGGAATGGAAGGACACATTTGTTGGGCGCATATGAAGCCGCCTTAGAAATGGAACAGCGTAGTTGCGCCACTGTGATGCACTCTGTCTTCAAACGCAGCCCCCAAAGGATGTGGCCCCAGAATTGAGACAAAGCTCATAAATCAAGAACAGAGCAGAACCTTGTGACCTAATTTCCCGCAACCCCAATTATAAGTGGATGCCATCCACCATGAGGCAGTATTATTACTTTCAGATATTTCCAATTCTAAGTGATTTCATCATGTTGAAGAAATAATTCATGCTATTGAAGATTATGTAATATAGCTATATTACTGCATATAAATTATACATCAAATTATATATCCAGAGCATCACACAATAAATAAAAAGCACACCCCCTGTCTCCACACAGTGTTTTTTAGCAGTGAGAATCAGACTAGAGTAAGGGTGTGACAATTCTCCAGATCCACAGCTCAATTCAGACCTTGATTTCAGGTCCACGATTTAGCAAAATGATCCCTCAGAGTTATCTGCTAATTTAACAAGCTAACGTTTATTGCAGGCAAGATCACTAAATGATGGTTGCACCAAAATAGTGACGATAGAATATAGTTGTTTTGTAGTGTGTAAGATTTTCAAATATAGAGATAGAGCATTCATTATTTGATTGACCTGTGTTATAGTGGAAATTGTGATATGAAAACTGAAGTTTGTTACATCAGTACAGTGAAGAGAGCTGGTTTCACGCCATGAAAATGTTTACAAGTCAAGGTGTAAGATGATGATACCTGATAGGCTTTCTGTAAATACCTACAGTGATGCACACTGATGATATCATGGCAGATCCCAGCCTAAGTCCCTCCTCTGCTCACATGCCTGCAACCTGGTTGGATAAGCCGACATTTAATTCAATCAATTCAAAGTGCAAACTAAAACCTTAATTCAATTGTTCTATGCAATGCAGGATGTTCAGTTTGTGATGAAAAAAATATCTATTGTGTACTTGTTTGGCACAAATGACTCAATTGTTTTGGCAAAAATTAGACTATTCTTTTCTCTATTTGCCCTTTGAAGAAGAAAACGTTTTGAACATTGTGCCCACCAGCTGTGGGATGTTGTTGTAACTCAAACAGCTGGTTAAAATAATCCTGGATTTTATGACCAGTGGTTCACGCAGAAAAAATGGTGAACGGCTATCTTGTCAAAGAAAGGACCATTTTACAGGTCGGGTCACAGAGGGTTGATTACATATACAGTACTGCTGTGTGCTAGTTTTGCTCTGAGGACGTTAGCATGCATTAACTAAGGGGGTTGAGAGTTAATGTCAGGATTCTGATGAGAAGGAGAATAGATGGAAATACAAGTAGTGTAACCACATTTTTAACAATACAATCCTTCTGAGCCAAAAGTGTGTTAAAACTGTGACACACTGATCCATCAGTTTCTTATTATATAGAAGTTTTTATAAATAAAACCGAGTCCAGAAACAAGTGATAAAAAAAAACTGGCTTCTATCTGGACCCACAGTGAGTCGTGTCTCCCCAATGACCATGACACAAAGTTTCATCATTTGGCTGACAAGAAGTCATACTGGAGATTATAGAGAGATTAAGACCCCCCCTGGGCTCTGGCTTCGTAAGGGTCACTAAACTAATCCTTAACATCTTTTGAGATGTGTTTGTTCAGAGATTTTTTTTTAATGGTGCAGACAAACATTTGAAAAAGAAAATGGGACCTTTGGTGATTAGAATAAACAGCTGCAGACACCAAAGACTTGATGATGTTCTTATTATAGTCCTTTAAGTCCACATGGAGAACTCACACAGTTGATGAAGTTGGAACAAAGTGGCCACAGAGAGCCTTGTCTAGCTGTCTGATCTGCAACACAAGGACCCTCCTGTACTCTTGCATGCCCACTTGCTTTATGAACAAAGTGTACAGTTTATAAATCCACTCTCAGGTATCCCAGTGCAGAAAACCAGGTGAGAATGTGTGTATTGGCATTGCCCATGGACTGAAGAAACAGAACTGATCATGTGAGTAGGCCTAATCTTTCTATAACTAATAATCCCACAGTCAATCAGCATTATTCACACTGTGATAGGATAACTAATGGTTTCTGCTACAGCGCCTATATGTATAGTACTGAGTTGATGATATTCTGTTAATACTCAGGTTCCTAATTTTGGGTTATTAAATTGAAAATGTTTACATGCTCTAATGTTCAGAAAACACATCACACTCCTCATAGTGTCCATTGCTGCAGCTCCTCTTTTCAGCCTCTGTCTGAAATGCTTGATTTTAGGTGTGTGTGAATGGGTGAATGGCAAGCTGTACTGTAAAGCGCTCAGAGTGAAGACTAGACTAGAAGAGCGCTATATAAATACAGACCATTTACCATTTATGGGGTTTCAGGATCAGTTTTTTTCTGTGGGGGGGAGCTCCCTCTAACGTGGAATTTGGGCTTTCATAACTTTCATACACAAGAAACCGATACAATGTAATAGAAAATGAAACACTAAAAAATCATATGTCTTATTTATTACATGGCGTTGTTTTGAAATGATACTCAGGCAGGGATGAAAGAAAGTACCTGGGTCCACATAGAGTCCACACACACGAACGCTCTCTCTCTCTCTCTTTCTCTCTCTCTCTCTCTCTCTCTCTCTCTCTCTCTCAGAATGTTACTCATCCATTGGTCCGACTGATGTAAACACAGGCAGGGTGCCACCCCTCTAAAGCCTCATGCTCCTCTTTCTGCCTTTTCACATGATTGCCAGCTATTCTGCTTAGTGACAAGTGACAAGCACCCAGGAATTATCAGACCCCCCAACCCTGGCTGCATCATTAATTATGATCATTAGTGGCTTGTCCACAGCAGAGCTCAATGGATCTTGCAATTGTCAAGATGTGTTCAAAAAATAAGAAGAAACTTTATCTTTGACCACTGAAATCGAATGAGCCAATCTTTGAGTCCAAGTGACAACTGGTCAGAATGTGAGGAACTTCCCTGAAGGCAGACTTGAGCCAAAAACACAGTGACCTTGACCTTTGGCCTGTGACCACACATCAGTTCATATTTGAGTCAAAGTGAATGTTTAGAAATTTGAAGACATTACCTGGAGATGTTCCAGATATTGCATTTAAAAGGAAAAATATTATCTTTGTCAAAGCAACTCTGACCACCAGTTCGTCCTTTGAGTCCATCTGAATATTTGAACCAAAAAGAAATTCCTTTAAGGCATTCTTGAGATATCATTCTCAAAACAATGGGACAGGCAGAGGGACTGACAGACAAACCACAAATATAATGCCTCCAGGCCACTGGCTGTCACCAGTGCAATGGCATGAAAATGAATGTATTAATAGTTAAGTCCAGCTGAACCGTGCTGGAATGGAATTACATTCTGCATGTGACCACATTGTTTTCATCATTATGCAAGATATTTAAAAAATGCATGTTATGGCATTTTTTGCTAAAATATATATGTAATTCTCATTCCTTAGAAATCTTTCTTATGCCCTCAGTGCACTGAACGTGCTGTCAGTGGCAACAGTGCCATTTCCTCAAGCCTCTGACACAATGGCAACTGTCTGAGATTGTGCATCACTGTCTCACCGCTCTACTGGTGCCTGTGATCATTAACATATTCCCACAACATCGCCCATCAGGGAAAAACAGGCATCTATCAAAGTCAGCAAAGTGAGTCCCTTTCTGCTCCCACTATGTGCCCTGGTACATGGTGGTTAAAATAAATATTTTAGGCACAACATGTATGTGTCCTAATCACATTATAACATCCAACAAGTAGTAGGACGTAATGTTAACTTGAGCCATAATCAGACTTTGTACCATGTAAATAGGAATATAAAAGGAATATTCTGTTAGCAACTAATGTATGCATGGTCTGTTTTAGCAGGATTATGCATAAACTGCAGGATGGAATTCCATGAAACTTGATGGAAGGGTGTGATATGGGTCAGGAAAGCCGCTGATACATTTTGGTGCAGATCCCCAGCAGGGGGCAGATCCAGAAAATATTTTTCCCTTTCTTTAACTTTGTGAGATATGCCATTTTCAATATTTTAGTTGTAATTTATGGATCATGATGAAAGAGATCAGGCATGCTGATGAAATGGATATTTTAATACAAATCCAGATCTAGTGAATTTAAATGTGGTGGTTTCATAAGTGAGGTGTGGCTTCATGATCGAGGTATGTACTCTACTGAGTGCCATTGTAGTTCAGAATAAAGTCAATAGTATGAATATTGCTGTCTATGTAAATTTAGTCATGTCTGGAGTAGGAAACGTCAAATAATTGACCAGACACTGGTCCATAATCTCAGATTATTCTGTTTTATAATGTGACAGTGATCCCACTGTATTATAGATATGAACTAGAGAATAGATGGACATTTATACAGTATTTGTGCTAATAAGTATAATATCAGAGTGATTCACTTCTGCTTTTGAATCAAACTAAATCATCCCCAGAGATGAAGTATTTTACGTATTTAACTTGATTGATTACACTTCTTCCATGTGCCACTTCTCTGTTTCAAAGTCAGGGAGCATGTAATTGGCTTAAGTGTCTTGGATATTTTCACAAAGACACTGGTGAAATTAGTCAGTCATGCATCCTTAACCTTCAAAGAAGAAAAGGATGGAATGATATATGAGACATAGAGAAAGAGAAGCCAATGGAATCATCATCAATTGTAATTTCAATTATTATTTTTAAGTGGCAGAATGTCTGGATGTTGTCCAGCTACAATTCGTACTGCATGTGAAGCTCAGGGATGATAACTCAAACAATGATGAGCTGTCTGACGTATTCATCAACCACATAAAACAGAATTGTTAGCGGTGATATCTCAACTCAAATGACCTTGTAGACGTGTTGGAGAAAAGATGATGACAGTTAAGGTTGAAACTGAAAATCAGGAGAGATTTTATTCTGCTACTTTTGTTGCAGAAGCATTGTCATCACAATCCTTGCTGCCACAGCCAGCACTGTATATTTTGTAACTACTGCGTAAACTGGTGCCAATTGCATACAGATGAACCAATGTGGAATATATTGTTCCATAAAATGCTCTAAATAAAAAATGTGCATTCACAAAAAAGGTCTGGCAGTGTCACTAATGACCTCCCTGTTCCTCGGCAAAGTCGCCTCGGTCAACTGAGAGGAAAGGATCTGCCAAATGAAGCACCAAGTGTTCAGTGTTGACCAGAACAGACCAGGTCAACTTAAAGGGTCAGTCCTCCCAAATCACAGTAATTAATATAGGTTTTCCTTGATTCTAAGAGGTATTTGGCCATGTGAAGATATGAGGACTGTTCTCCAATTGAAAACAGTGCAAGTAAAAACTGTTGACAAAAAGATATGTGGATGACCCACATTAACTGATATTTCTCAAAAGTCATGTGTTAATGCTTTCAGTTGTCTCAGTTTCAGTAGGATACAACAAGAGGCGAGGGAGAAATTGTTTCTGATTTTGGCAAACTGACCCTTTAATTAACAACCCAGTCCACAGAACTGTTTTCCAGGATGTGTTTCCTTGCGAAATTCGTTCCCTGCAGGTGATGAACTGAAAGAGTGCAACCCCTGCCTGATGCTTTTACTCTAAATGCATGTGTGTGTGCCACAAAATGAATAATGCATTTGCTTAAGCAAATACTACTTTATTATATGCCAGAAGTGTCGCAACATCACAGTATGATACACAATAACACACACACATATACATAAAAAAACAAAACATAGGGATACACATGTACATCTGTTTTCTTTTGGGGGTTTTCAACACCAATCAATCAGTGATATTGTAATTAAAACTATCAAGAGGTTTTCCGACTACAACGTCCAAGTTGGCCCCTCGCTGTGTCAATGATCATACAGTCTGTCATGACCTCATCATTCAAAGGGTTAGCAGCTGGAAATCAATACTCTGTGAGATGAAACATTCTTAAAGGTAAGTGAATCATTTTATATTTACACGATGAATGTCAAGAGTTACAAAGGCCATGAATCACTAAGACCCTTTTTGTTTGCTACTGATGCAACAAAGCTCTAGAAAGAGATTAATCCTGTTGAAGCATGATCGGAACACATCTCCACGTGAACAAAAAGGAAGCTAACATATCGAGTGCTTAACTTGAGTCAGAGTTTGAGCAATAGTGATAATGGTGTGGTAGCATTGAAGTCTCACCGATTCACACGCTTGACCAATCTTGAGTCAGTCCCAATTGTCAATCATGATGTTTGACCCTATTTTATAGCATCGAAAAAACAAACTTACCAGAACAGTTTTAATTTGAAGTGTGATGACAACTACCATAAAATGACAGAACCCATCTGAGGATAATTTATTTTCTGTGTATTTTGACTTTTTGATTGGTCCACGTCCCATCCACCAACAAGGACAAGACAGGGTTAATGACCTATACTGCAACCAGCCACCAGGGGGCAATCAGGACGATTTGGCTTTAGTTTTGGGGAGCAGTCAAGTTGTCCATCTTAATGTACAGTCTATCATCTACACCAAATTAACTTACTGAACAGGAAAGAAAACAACTGAACGTCTCAAGGTAACTAGCTTAGCACATATCAGTTTCTGCAATCTTAGCTTTTGGTTTTAATGGAATTTAGGTGATTTGATCAAGTTAAATTGTCTTTAAATCAAATAGTTAAATTGTAATTGAATTCATAGTAATTTGATCGAATAGAATTCTTGGCCTGAAGTCAGTACAGTTATTTCTGTTTGCTCCTCACACTGCGTCAGGTTCTCTCATACAATTTTGACATGTTGCATTAAGCGGCAGTGGGATATTTTGTATGGAGGTTGTGTTTTAAAAGTGGCTGCACTCCACTGCTCACCTCCATCGTCCAATCACACCGGTGGGTTATGCGTGCTCCTTAGAAATCACCCAGCATTCACCTGCTGTGTGTACATGTTCTGCTTCCACCGTGTCTGTGTGAGAGGAAGTGTGTCTGTCGTTTCGCTGTGCGCCCGTACCGCTGCCCGTTCATCCACATCACACAGAGCCTGCCAGAATTAAAAGCTAGTGGGCTAATTAGTGTTTGGCCTTTGGTTTTTCCTGTAATGACCCCATGGTGTTCTGTGTCCTGATTGGCTCTGACACCGCAGGCCAGCAGCTAATTGGATCAACACAATTACTCACATTCTTACGTTACATGTTGAATGTTTTTCTTCATGTGGTAAATTTCCCTTGAATACCCACAAAATCACACAAACACAGACATGCATTCATACAGACTGCTTTATAAACTTCCCTGTGCGAAGTAGAACTCACACACAACTGCTTTTAGAAACTGCTTTTATAATCACTGACCCAAATCTTCATCTGTTGGCACACTTTTTGTTTATGATAAGGTAGTGTGAACAGTTAGCAGATATTTGTATTTGTTGAGTAAGTAGAGAATTATGGGGAGGTAAGATGAAGAGTCCGTTAAGTGCTTTGTTGACAGCTCATGGGAAATCCTGTTTCAACTCCAGTTTCATAACTGCAAAACCAATATGTCAAATATTTCACTACCTCTGTGTCTCGACTGTTATTACAGCCCCTTACTTATGTCTTGTATTCAGCAGTCTTTCACCCAGCTTTACTTTTTTTGTTTTTATTCTTCCTCAATTTCTCCCGCTAAAACAAACAAGTCTTTTTCTTGCCTTGCCTCCTTTGCTTTTTCTGTGTGCTTTAGAAATTCTTATTATAAACGAAGCAAACATGTTATAATTTACCTTGAACTGATTTGAATACCTTTTATTTTAGTTCATTAATTTTTTTGCCATTTTTTTTTAAGTACTTTGTAACCTTGTTGTAAGTGCCATACAAATAAAGTTATTATTATATATTTACTTGTAGTGTGTGAATATCTATTTCAATGGATATATAATTGAAAATGTAGTTAAAATAAAAATATATTTTGACCTACTTACATATTTGGAATATATGTAGCAATATACCATGACAATGAAAAAAAATACCATAACCTTTAATTATGTTCACAGTAGGCTGTTATTTTTAATAATACCTCCACTAAGCCCAAACAGTTCTTAACTTCAATCAAGCTGCACCAAATTTCACACACACATAGATATTTGTCCTCTTAAAACGTTAGATTTTGTCTTGAAGATCTGTGAACTATTCTCTGAGAAATAATTGAAACTGTTGTAAAAAGGCCTTATCTCGCAATGTTAAAGAAAGAGAAGAAAAAAATCCTGGATCCACCCCTTGATCTGAATCTGCAGCGAAATGTGATGGATTCTTCTCTGACCTCATCCTTGCTGAAAGTTTTGTGGTAATCCATTCTGTTAAACTGGATTATCTTGCTTACAAACAAATATACAAACCAACCAGGAAACAAACGATCTGGGTTTAACATATACACAGTATATATATATATATTTGTGGAGTGATGATGAAAGGATGTGAAAACATAACATAACAAATACATCTTATTTGACAGAAATGCAGTTGAAAAAGGAATGATGAAGAAAGAGTGTCTGTTTGTGAGAGGCTACAGAGCAAAACCACTTCAGATCATCTGCTGCTGATTTGGCTTGAATTAGCATGCAACCCCCTCTAGCTCCAGCTTCCTCTTTCTCTACCTCCCTCCTTCCCTACCCCCTCTGTCTTTGACACAGTTACCTCCAGTAGCCTCTTTGGCGAGTGTGTATAAGAAAAAAATAAGAGTATGTCGAGGTACATTCAGTGTGTCTGTGTCTGTGTGTGTGTGTGTGTGTGTGTGTGTGTGTGTGTGTGTGTGTGTGTGTGTGTGTGTGTGTGTGTGTGTGTGTGTGTGTGTGTATCCAGCCTCCCACTGCCTTTTCTTTTCCTCCAACAGGCCTCCACCAAGGCAGGACCCCCCCCTTATCTGTTTAAAGGCATTTAACGCAAACACACACACACACACACACACACACACACACTGAACAAAGCCCCCACAGTTAGTCAGTCCAGTGAGCTGCTCAGGGGTTGAGGTTTGTAAATGGTAACATACTCCCTCAGCTGCATGGACATAATGAGCACTCACAAGGATTTCAACATGTTATGAAATTATGGCTCTGAGCTGAATCATTTTCACATGAAAGAAAAAGCATGTCCTTTGCTGTTACATGGTGGAATTGAATGAAGATCCTGCCAACACAAACATGTAAATGGCATTATTACATAACTTGATTTGACACCAACAGAGCTTTGTTCAAGTTTTGAAAAGTTTGCACTTCTATTATCTCTTATGTCAAATACTTTGTCCACATGAGGATGTGCTTGTGTGACTCTGAGTCCATTTAAACCTCTGTGGACTTTCATATCAAGACCTCCCCTGTAGACACACACATTCATGGTCCAATCATTATTTCAGGTTCTCTTATGACCGCTGGTGTTTGTACTCACTCTGATTAGCTGGGGGTCCCCTCAGGATGAGCCCCTTCTTGAGTCATTTGGAGTCCTCGTACTTTCAAACCACCCAATGATGAATATAATGCATGTGGCCTTGGACTCCTGCTGCACATCCACGCCCTCTGTTGCTGTATTTCTTCCTGATACAACATTTAAAGTAAGCAAAAAAGTTCATGAAAACAGACTCAACATGCAAAAGGAATCAATCGGACATTATGATGTATTTGATTGCTAAATGTGCTCAGCATGCAGTGTTGAGTTTTATTTATATACCAACAAATCATGACAGGGTTTCTGCCATCTGCCTCAACCAGTTGAATTGAGCTAGTGGCAATAACAATAATAATAATAATTCAGTCAGGAACACTTTGTCATGATTTACCCATTTGCTGCAAATGGGTATACAGTTACGATTGGTACTGAAGGGATGTTCCCTGGATTAACCGAGCAGCGTGCTGAGATAAAACAGGGAACATGTGCAGAACCCCCCCGGTGGGCGTAGCAGGCAAGGTACATTTGTTTAAGATGAATATCATTTACCATGACCGTGTGCCAAAAGGTGGAGGCTGGGGTGGTGGGGGCAAGTTGCCGGCAGCAGGCGTGGGTGGCAGTGTAGCTGAGCAGGGATCAGTGAGGGTGAGGTCATATTTAAAGGGACCGCTTTGGTGAGAGAATGGGCTGTGATTGGTGGATGACTGACGAGCACCCATAAATCAGTCAGTAGCTGACAGCTGAGCACATGACTCCGTGTCCGTGATGCTTCATTAATAAGGAAAAAATATATAAATAGTTTCAATAAGGAATGACCTCAATTAAAAATTAGATGTGATATAAATAAGTTTGGTGCTTGGACTCAGCATGATGTCATCAAGGTTGAAATGGGGTGTGGCCACATAATATAGGAAGAAACCTTGACCAGGGCACTGAATATGGAGACTGGAGGTGACTCGGGAGATGGAAGATTGCAGCAAATCCCTGCAATGACAGCTGACAGTGAGAGAGAAGGACAGATTTAAAGTTTGACAGCAACTACGCGATTGGCTGTGTGAGATCATGACAAAATCTGATTGGATCACTGTTAATAACCAACAGTCAGCTGATTAGAGGAGGCAGGGACATAGAGTATGTGTTCCTGATTGAACTAATGATTAAGCCAAGCTTCATTTTTGATCGAACCAGAGAGAGAGGATTGAAAGCGACACCCACATTCTTGTGTGTCAGTCTGAAATGACACATTTGTCATGAGTTACTGTTACTTGATCAAATTGGTGTCTATGTCAGTCTGGGCCAGTGACAAGCATTCCAGTTTTATTTGAATTTAGGACCAGGGGATTTCAAAACATCTGGCTTTTTACAACACACTTATAAATTTTATAGCTTGATGAGTTTTGAGCCTTTATATGCACATACAGTATCATCAGAGTAGTGAAAAGTGAAAATGACTTCCATGAACGCAAATACTTACAAGAGAAAAGCAAAAGTTCAGTGTTGGAGCCCTGGGGTACTTATTATTTCATATTGAAATATACTGATACAGTTCTTTTATAGGAAACAGTGTTCTTTGAAATAAGTGACCAAAGTTGTTTTCCATATGGAGTATACAATGATGTGAATCTATGGTAGGGTTGGAAAATCTTTTTCCTATAAATCCTATCTTTTCAGCAAGTATAACATTGCTCAAGGGCTGAGGCTGATGGTAATGTCATTTACTTTGAAGTTGTTGCATCACAGACTCATTTTAACATATCAAAACTTTTACCTGTTAGATGACACAAGTATTAATGATCTGAAAATGATGGACATCTGTATCGTTATGAATGTGTCAACCCCAAAACCAAAATCACATTCTTCTGGGGACTGTGAATGTTTGTACAAAATTTCATGGTAGACTTTTCCTTGGATATTCTTTCAGTAACAGAGCTGTTGTTCCACGAGCATGAGCCAAACCTGTACTCAAGCATGGAGGTTTAAAACATCCTCCTGTTCACCTTGTCATATGTGTGTTTATTTGCTGAGAGTGAAAAAATAATAACTTCGATTTTTATAGGGCCTTTCAAGGGGCCCAAGGTCGCCATACATATACAAGGGAAAATTACATATTTAATCTAACAAAGACAAGGTAGTTCACAGATGTAGGAGTGTTTTCTGCATGAATCCCAAGTTGTGTCTGGAGTTCTGATGTTTTTTATTGATGTATGTTCTAGGCAGTCAGGGATTCCCTTTGTTTCAATACAGTCTCACATTCAACTTGCAAAGGAGACATATGACAACATTTCTGGAACAGATGTCAAGATTTTCAAGACTGAAAACTGAAAATAAAGATCAACGACAGACCAAAAAGAGGAGTCAGGTGCGCAAAGAGTTAATGAGGAAAAGTGAGGTATTTCAAAAGTTTACTTCTACCAGAAACAAATAACATAATGCAATTAGTGCTACATGCAATTGACAATTGTGTGACATCATTTGTTTTTGACAAGAAAAACATATCAAGTTTCTACATATGTTTGATATTGAGCACAATGTCCAAAAGACATCCAGAGGCTGACCATAATGTTTTTTTTACTAAACACGGATGTGAATCATTCTTCACTGCATTGCTCAGTCTCTGTTTCAACAAACTGTAAAAGCGCCTGTGGACAAGGTTAACTTGATGTTGAGAAAGCACTTAGGATCAAAGAGACCACCAAATGGCATAAAATGCTTCAGCCTGCAAGCGTTGAAGGTAGAACAGTGCGGTCCACCTTCTCAGAGCTGGTGCAGATGTCCAGTGGTTTTTATTTTGGGTTAGAGCGGGGACAGAGGCTAACCAACTGACAGTTAAGAAACAGTCTCCCAGCTTTTATAGAGCTGGGGAAAGGAAACCAGAATGCCACTCAATTTCCTCCTCTAGCCACCACAGGCTCACATACATGCCACTAAAAATTGATGAGAAGGGGGTTGACTGCGGTCACATTTACAAGAAGACTCTCCTCAACAGCAGCCTACAGATTCTCAGGCAGATTTATGACGGATTATGTTTCAGTTTGGGGTTAGTGAATATCCATGTATTCACAAATACTCTGATCTTATCGTTTTCCATCATACATTTGTGATTGTATCATCTATGAAAATATAGATAACAGACAAGGAATAGCTTCAGGACAGGAAAGGAGCACCACTGTGGGGGTTTTCTGAATAATTCAGTGGGTCCAGGGGTCCTGAAACGTGACATGGAATGATAATATTTATGAAGATAGTCCAACTAGAAATCACCCAGAGACTCTATAGATCTGCAATAAAATTGGCACAGTGACAGACAATTATGCAGAAACTTGAAAAATCCTGGATGTGACTTTATACAAGGATGAATTTTGCTGACATATTTGATCCTGAGATTGCGTTATGTTGCTGTGGGCCCACATATTGGAACAATTGCAGGATCAGTCACCTTCAAAGTTGTAAAGTATCTACACAGTACAGAGTTATTGCAGAGAAAGAGAGAGAAAGTCAATTATTGGTCAACCACACACAGAAAATCAATAGTAATTAAACATTTTCATTGTAATTGCGAAAAATATCTGAAAGCTTTTTCGTGAATGAAGCAGAAATTTTGTCAGTATCACATGGTCTTCAAAAGCTAAACAGTTTGTTCTTGATCCTAGAAAAAAGCAAAACAATGTCTAATTATGTTCCACTTGTTTGTTTTGACTGTATGATGTGGTCGACTGCCAACCAAAACATCAGATCTTGTGCTGACACAGAAAATAAAAGATGTGGCAGTGTACCGTGGAATTTCTGTTGCCTCCTCTTGAAGTTGTCTATTTTTGGGGATGACCAGCTTTTCCAGTTTGTATAAGCACTACACAATGAAGGACAAATATTATAATCTTTCAGTTTTCTTTGCTCTAGTGTGATACGTAGTTTTTTCTGTGTATGTAAAAGTTCTGCAAAGTCCACCTCAAAATCCACGATAAACGGAGCTCCTCCTGAAACCTCTCGTCAGTAGTTCAGCCTGGCACGCTCCCTAACAAAGCCATGTGAAGGGACAGCAGAGGTGGGCATTTCCTACACACACTTGAAGTGGTTGACCAATCACAATAGAGTGGGCCAGCTAGCCAATCAGAGCAGAGGAGGAGGGGGGCTTAAAGAGACGAAAGCTAAAACCAAGACAGAGTCTGAAAAGAAGAGCTGCAGCAATGGACAACAAGCGGACAGTGAGGTGTTTTCTAAATCGGAGCATGTCAACATTTGCAAGTTATAACCAAAATTAGGATTATGAACCTGAATATGATGATAATATGTCTTGTTATTGATAAGATATTACATTGTCCAAAAAACAAGATCACGTGATATGAAGATTAAAACTTGGACCATAATGCATGAAAAGGTTGCAACCTTTTAACTACACAGATACATTCATCATGATAGTACAGACATACAAAATTGATGAATAATTATGCACAAATACAGAAATACAGAAATCAATGGAAAAATAAGTAGTTTGCAATGAAAGGCTATTTCATTATTTCTACATGTATTTATTTATACTTGCGTAATTGTTTTGTCCTTCATACACAAAGTGCTACAGTGGTCTTGATTTAAGAAAAAAGAGCTGTATAGTGTCGATTCATCTTAGCCTAGTGGTCTTTAATGACCAGCCCAAACTGAATTTGTTACACAACACCAAGAGGAAACAGCATGAAATCAGGTAGCACTCCAGATCCCATACTGGACATCAAACAATGTTCTCAGGGTTCAAACAATTTTCCCCATCAACGACCAAATATCCATTCACCCCTCTTCCCGTTCATTATTCAGGGAGCCTGTTTAACCCGTGTCTGTGACCATGGGTCGGCCATTCAATTAAACCAGTAAATCTGAGTGAATCAAGCTGGAATAAATCCTGCTTCCCAGGTGGGTCCAATTCAAGTTGACTGGCCAGGCTGCAGTCACAGCAGTGCCCCCATTCACTCGTTCACTGGGTTTGGTTCACTTGGCTGTAAACGGACACCATTAGCCGGCAGGGTCGTTAAGCCACTTTTGAGCCAATTAAATTTCTTAAACACGCAACACACCCAGCTGGAAGGCTCATGTTTGGGTTTTTTTTGCAAACACAAAAAGGAGAGGAAGACAGTAAGGAGAACAAGATGTTCTTTTCACATTTTTACATTTCCGTCTTTTCATCTTGTGTTTAGTCTGTTATTGTGGAGTGTTGGTGTACAAAATTAAAGACTGGCAGGGCAATCTTTTGATGCAGAGGTGACCACAGTTAGTGCTGAGGTGTAGATGAGAAAGACGAAAGCGAGGATCATGAAATGAGAAGGAACAAGGAAGAAAGGTCAGGTAAGGTGAGGTCGAAAAGTTAAAACGACCTAGAGAGGAGTGGGAACGAAAGAAAAGGGAGTAAGGCGGTGAAGCACTGTGGTGTTGTTTTCATTCTGTATCCCGTGGTAATTTGCAATCTTTTTCGTCTTACTGGAGGGTTTTTCAGCATCCAGAGAAAATGTACACCAGCATTTTTCATCCAACAACCAAAAGGCAAGGGGAAATTAAATTCAAAATGTAGCAGGTTTAGGGGATACAGATGGTACTTCTTGATTTGTCTTTTTTTTAACACTATATTTTTCTTCCTCCTGTACTCTGAAATCGGATGTATATGTTGAAACTGGAAAATAGAGTTGAGAAATCTGTAATCAGGGAATGAAATAACACTAACAAACAAATAAAGGACTAAAAACATGTTGTGGTTTTCAAATTACAGATCGGAGAGGAAGACAAAGAAAGTGAAAGAGGTAATCACTTTAGTGACTTAGTGAGAATCACATACAAAAACAGCAAGAGAGCGAAATGTAGTATTGTTGTAGTTTAGTATTCTTCAGGAGATTATAGCCTTATTCCCAAACCCTGCAATAAAAAACTTCATCTAAACTATTTACTGGATGCATTCACAGCTCTGTTTACAGGCTTGTCTTAATCTTTCTGCTGGATGCATGTTAAATTCCTATTACACAAGCAAGAGGGAGGCTTTCTGCAACACAATATACACAGAAATGAAAAGGAAACACATTCTGTAAATAGTCACCACTCTCCAACAGATGACATGACGTTGGTCTTGTATACTTTGATTACAGCCCAACAGCCCAGGTGTATCATGCGTCATATGTAAACCAGGCAGATATACATTGAAACCAAAGGAGGAGATGGGATACATGCACGTGCAAATGTCTGGACTGACTTTACCGATGAGGTTTTTTTGCTGCATAGACACAACCACAAAGGGAGCATTGTTGCTGTGTGCAGGTTGTTCTCATCCTGCACTTGGACCCATGCTGAGGTAAACTTAGGTTGTAAAGCTTTTTTGAATTTATTCTGTTCTCAAGCGTGAATAAAGGTTGAGAATATTACCGCTTTTGTTGTTTGTCATCTTCTCTCCCACCCTTCTTTACTGTGGCAACCTCAGCTCCCTCCTCACCACAACAAAAGGGTGCAGTCTTCACAGCACCAACCATGGCCCTGCACCAACACCTTTCAGACGTCATAACAGGAGGGCGGAGTGGAACCTTTGGAATAAAGGTTTTTGCTCTCTGGAGATAGGAGAGAGCACTTTGTAATAACAACATATTTTCAGTCATCATCCACAAAAAGCACAGACAGTTGTGAGAACATCATACTCTCAATCTTTCATGAGCAGAAAGACTCTGACTGTAAACGTACGATATGTGACTCTGGCCACTAGCGTTCTCTCAATCAACATAACAATAGAACTTCAATGATGTTGTGAAGCAACATAGGATCGTGGGAAATATTGTCTTCGAGAAAAATCTATCTGATGTGAATCAGACATAATTCGTGTTTGCGGATTAGGTCTGTGGAGATTCTCAGTCATCCATGTCATGGTATATCCAAGCGAGTCAATCAAAACTGAAGAAGCCTCTTGGATGAGAGGTGAAACATCAAGAAACTCAACCAAGTCCAGTTGACCTGTTTTTAAACACTTGGATTTGCAGATTTGGTAATAAATCAATGTTTTATTGACATTACACAGCAAAAGGCAATCATTAACCAAAAAGTGACCAAAAAGGTTAATAATTATTATGAATATTACATGAATATATTATATCTTTATAGAATTCAAAAATGGACCACTTTTGTTCTTAATGATGCAACTGCAGCTATATGCAGAAATACAGGCAAGTGCCACGCCCCTTATCCCTCTTCTTCACTTGGTTCGCTGCTCATCCTTTGGTGCCTGCTTAATTTGATCAACTTCTCCTATTCGTTTTGCCTTCACTGTCTCTGCTTTCCTTTTTCTCTCTCTCTCTCTCTCTCCCTCCCTCTGCTACTTAAAGCCATATGGACTGATTGTAACCATGTGTGTGTTTGATGATTACAGTGGTCGCTCTGTCAGACTCTGAGAAACTTCCCAACACAATTCAGCCACAACATTAAAACCAGTTACCAGTTTTAATGTTTTGTTTTAGCTGAATGGTGTGTATAGATATAGATATAGATATATATAGATTGCCGGCTGGTATTTTATATTGGAAGGCACCTCTGTGCAATCACTTGCAATGTGCTAGTGAAGACTCCAACAAAAGAAACACTTTACTTTTCAAATACAAAATATAGAGAGGAAGCAATTTCAAAATTTCTCCTTCGTGTCATTGTGGTGAATATTTTCATATCATGGTTTTGTGAAGTGACAATACCCTAAACCACAAGGATAAGCATTTCAAAGAAATGGAAATGGGGTGATGAATCGCTGGGTAAATGGCCGTCTTCCTCTTTTCGTGTGCCATGGGAAAATCATGCCAGGCTTTGTGCATTGTGCTGCTGCCTTGCTCAATTAGAAAGAATGCTGTTTTTGTCTCGCAAACAAAAGACTTACGCAGATTTGAAATCAAAGAAAGCTGAGGATAAGAGGGAAGAGAAGAAGGAGTGGAGAGAATGGGATGGAGAGGAGGAGCAGTGATCTGGTTTCTTCTGTGTAATTTCTTTTCAAATTTAGATTTTCCTTTATCAGTTTAATATCAAGAGTTGGGATTCTTTAAAAACACACTTTCAATTCTGTATTTTCTCTGATTATATGACTATTGTTCTGCAATCCAAGGTTCATGTGAACAGTGTACAGTAGAGTGATGAGCCAAGAGTTTAATGTTGGATTTTGGCTCCAGCTGAGCCAACAGGACAATTTTAAGTATTGTTTGAAAAGCAGAACTATGCCGTAAAACAGTTTAATCCAACATATGGCTTGGCCCTCCTCTGTGAGACCAGCCTTATGTGATTCTACATATTTACTAAATCTACCATCACAGTGAACTTAAATGACCTCCAGAACCTCTGGACTTAATTAAACTCTCTCTGTGACCGAGAGAGGGTTTGAGTAGCAGACATTTCCTAAATGTATTCTGTTGTACTATAGTTTTCTACTCAACTCCTTCTCCTGTTTGGTTTCTAGGTCTTTAAGCAGAGGAGTCTGCCAGAGGACTGTGGACCACAGCTGTGGCAGGATGATCACTCCAGCCAGGTCTCTTGTGTCACCTAAGGAAAAGTCACAACCATACTTTTCTTGTTGCTAATCCTCTTTACACTCATCATTTCTTTTCAGCTTACTAATCTTTTCTCCTCCTCTGCATTTGCGCCATCATGGTTGTATGAACAGCTGTGTCATGGCTGAACCTAAGCGTGGGAAGGGAAGTTCGGTTTGAGGTTGTAGTGGGAGATAACAGGATTTATAAAACCCCACAGGATGAGCTGTCTGTGAATGCATCGTTACAGAGCGGCTTCTTGATTACATTCCAGCTCTTTGCTGTCTGAGGAAGGACAAGTGCTCTCTGGCATGATCATGCAAAATCTGCAGACACACACATACAAACAAGTCAGTACAAGCCTATTCACAATTACGCACCAAAGCTGATTTCATACATGCACTGAACTCTGCAGATAGTTTGTACAGACTTTATCTGCCTGACCTCTTAGAAAGTCTGTAGAAATTCAGGAAAAGGCAGAAGAGGATCACCCACTGGATTCACTGCAAGTGAGTAACTTGGCAAAAGTCATGGAACTACAAAACTCCCATTACATAGTAGACTATAATCTCAAGATAGTAGTGAAACACTACAATGGGCTAGCTGTAACTGAGAGCTGTCGTTAAGCTCCATCACCCTTATTGCTACACTTAGCTAGCCCGACAAATATACGGCTAAACCATTTGTCTCAGATTTATCACTTGAATTGCATAGTGGGTCTTTGATTTTAGTGTGTCAACATGACTCACTTGAAAATGAGAACTCTTAAAAAGGTGGGTAAAGTATTATTTGTGAGCTACACACATGTGAACCTGCAGTATCTAAAAAGAACAAGAGAGAGGAGGCAGGGTTTAGGACCTATACTGCAGCCAGCCACCAGAGGGCAATCAAGATGCTTTGGCTTTACTTTTGGTGAGCTGTCATGTTCATTTTTACATACAGTCTATGGATCATCCTGTTGTTCACTCAATGTTCACTCCAGTGATTTAATCTGGTCACAATCTGCCATGTTACTAAAGTACTAAAATAAAATATATAAAAGTCTTATGTTTTCAGGAATGTGAGAGTGGTTGAAATTAAGAGTAGGGACTACATTTTTCTTAGCTGTAAAGATATAATTGATAAGTGATTTCATTTACTGCAATTAGTAGTTTATGGTCTGAATCTATAGCCCCAAAATAACATAAGCATATGAATTAATAGCTATACTATAGTGTCCTCCATGCACATTTAACACTCAGTACAACCAATTCAATTCAGTCCCACTAGGAGGTTTAGAAATTCTACACAAGAGATGGAACAGCCATCTGGCACCATCTAGTGACCTTTTATTTCAATCACAAAGTGTAAAAATATATATTTTCAAATTTCTCAGGGAAAAACACACGATCAAAACCATAAGTTGACACAGCAACTTAAATTCAGACCATGATCATCTCATCCTAAACAAGTTCACTCTTCCTTCATCAGTGTTTTCAAATAATCAACTGGCAGGTTGGATGTGATCAGTTGAAAGAACAATATGCTTTTAAAAGATCAGTACCTCTGCTCTAGTGCAGGAGATGTAAAGGTGCAGTGAGAAATGATGTTGGAGCAGCTAAAAACTGGTAGCAGAGTGACCGTCACCCCTTTTTACCGAAGGGTCAAATAAAAAAATACAATTAACAGATTACAGTCTTGTTACAATATATTCAGTTAGTTTTACATGGAATAAACTGCATTTGAATTTTATTAAGGAAATGTAGAATGCAATGTATTTGTATGAATGTAAATCTTAATCATGCTTTACAACCTTTACCTTTCAAATCAGTTATTAGATATATCAGCAGTATTTATGAAATTCTACCCTTGTTACATTTATCACTCAGCTATATTTTTACTTACTGTTTTATTTCTATGATTCCTGATTTACACCTGACACGGCTAAAAACATTCCTCAAGATAGAAACATTGGCGTCCGGGACAATGATATAAACAGATGATAAACAGACTAATAATGTTTTTCTCTTTTGCAATTGAAGCTAAACACAGAAGCCAATGTTTTATAATAATACAAATTTGAAACTAAACTAATTTAAAATGCTGATTTAGGTCACTATAAAATATGAACTTTGGCATTTTATTTATAATTTATTCATCCTTATAAGTAAAAGCAACATGATTTTAGCTCGGTGATTGGACGTTTTGTACCAGCACTATCTTCTCACCTACAATTTTATTTACAAATAGGTGTGTTTTGTAATTATTACTCTGATGGTTGATTTAATCAGGTTCTCTTCTATTCAACAGTCAGTTTCCTAAAACTGGACACATGAAATACCTTCTCTCAGATTTTCATTTGAATTGTTTGATAAGTGATAAACCTCCCTGGACTGTGGCTGAAAGAGCAATATACACTGTGCACACAATAATAATAATGATAATAATAATAAGTCATGATTTCAAGGTACAGTGTGTAGAATTGTGTGATATCTAGTGTTGAAATAGTGTTGCATGTTGCAGCTGAACACCCCTCACCTCACCCTCTCCTTCCAAACATGAAAAAGAACCTGTGGTAGCTTCAGTTGTCATAAAAACTCAAAAGGTGTTTAGTTTGTCCAGTCTGGACTAAGAAACATGGCAGCCTCTGTATAGAGGGTCCCCTCGATGTAAATATAAAGTATTTGAATATAAAGGGCCTTTTCTGGGGTAAAGAAAACTACAATTTATACAATTTATATAAAAGGAACTAGCGAAAACATCATGAGAATTATTCTACACTAAATTTCTG
The DNA here is from genome assembly GCF_024713975.1 of Paralichthys olivaceus. Classification (NCBI taxonomy): domain Eukaryota; kingdom Metazoa; phylum Chordata; class Actinopteri; order Pleuronectiformes; family Paralichthyidae; genus Paralichthys; species Paralichthys olivaceus. The sequence goes on along the minus strand of NC_091105.1, from coordinate 20,274,259 downwards.
CCAATACTTCCCTTTCACCTAAATCTTACACACTGGACATTTAAGTCAGAAGAAAATTGATGGTTGGGTTATGTAACTTCACTTTCAGCTGTTTGATAGGGCCCATCAGTTGAAAAATTCAAATTAATGACCTTGTGACCATATTTAAAATTCAAAATAATTTGTGGTTTCATTTGGCTGCATGGCCCAAAACAGCTGATCCCACACATGAGCTCAGACCTCTGAGCAGCCAATTATGCTGTTGCAGAGCTGAAGACAGTAAACTGTGAAATACTAGTTTTAAATAAACACCACATTATCCTATGCAATACAGATGTATAATAATTTAATCTGCGTTACTTGATGTTATTCTCTCTGGTCTAACCAGTGTCTATAATGTCTTGAGGGAATCAAGACATTTTTTAAATGCCTGAGGATCTGACCATGGATTTTGTTTAAACTGACTGGCCATAATATTTGCAAAGCAACACTAATACATAGTGTTACTCCCTAACCACGAGAACCTCAGTGTCAACCCGAGACTGACGCTTAAAGCTCAGGCCACATGGCAGCAAAACATTTGGTTTCCATCACTCTGATCTGCTGTGCTGTCCTCTGAGCAGGAGAAACCATTTTTCAGTTTTATCTGGTGGTGATGGAACATTTCCTCTTCATTGTTCTGTTGGTGCTGCAGTGCACATGTTCAACGTGTCCTTACATGCCTGGTGTGACAACTCGCATGGGCCCAAGGTCAGAATCAGTTCTGGTGCGGATCCAGTGGAGGTCACTGTTGTGTGTGTATGTGTGAGAGCGCAGGAGGGAGCTCTGTGTGTGTGTGTGTGTGTGTGTGTGTGTGTGTGTGTGTGTGTGTGTGTGTGTGTGTGTGTGTGTGTGTGTGTGTGTGTGTGTGTGTCATGTCAGGCCAGTCTCTCTCAGAACTGTCAACTGTGAGAGGATCAGCTGACCTCAGGCTCACCTCTGGTGGATCCAGATGTGTCTGCAGGCTGTGTGCACGGTTGGAGGATACACCTGCTTCCACTTGAGACAGCACTGCAGCAGCTCCACACCTCTCGTGCACACGCGGGGGAGACAGGGACAGGGTGGGCGGGGTGACCGAGGGAGGGAGGGGTTTGGGGGGGGGGGGGGGGGGGGGGGTGAGTAAGAAACGCCCCCTCTCATGCTTACATATTCAATGAGCTCCAGGCAGGCAGCAGGCATCAGGACAGGCGAAACTTGACGGCCACGACTCGCAGCTCATTCATTCCCCCCCCAGCAGCGGGCACGCTTCACGCAGCCTCCAGGACTCCTCCCGCTGCCTGGACGCACACTTGTTAAACTTTCCCCCGCCTGCCGCCGCACTTTCCCCGGCTTCGACGCTATGGACCCGCCATGGACGGACACCGGCGCTCCGGTACGGCATGCAAATACGTACTCTGACGTCGGCGATCATGTGGCTTTTGGCGTAGATCCTCCTTGTGATCGCCAATTTTTCCTTTCCTGTCGCCTGTTGTCTGCTCGACTATCGGGCCGCCGCCGCGCGACCGTGTAGAAGCGGAGACTCGGCTCATTTCGTGGGTTTACGGCGGCGGTGGGATTTGTACCCGCACCGCCTGAGCATCGCGCCAAAAAAACAACAACACGGCGGCCAGGTAAGAAATGGACAAACTGCTGGTGTCTTGTTTGTGTCTCGGCTCCCTGCTGAAAAGTCCCCCCCCCCTTGCTCTCCAAGTTCTAACTGCGTGTAGTTTGTTTGTTTGCGGCTCTTCGCTCCCTCTGCCCCCGCCTGGCTCCCAAACACCCACACGGCTCTGCATAAATATTTTAACTTGTCTCGCCGCATGAACTTTGCCTGCCCCTGACGCCTCCACCTGCACCACCCACACGGCGTGGCCGCCAACTTGTTTACGGGGACGTTTTTCGCCGCCGCGTTCAAGTTTCACTTTGAGACGAGGTGACCGCGGAGGCAGCGAGGAGAGGCGCCGTGCCTCACTTTTCCTCCTCCCCGTGTCGACATAACCAGCAAAACATGGCCGTCCTTTGCCGACATGTTGTTACGTCGATGGCGAGGGAGGGAGGGAGGGAGGGAGAGAAGGGGGGGGGGGACATTTGGGGAGAGTGTTTTTCTGCGCCCCTCTTGTCACATCTCGGGGCTTCGGCCGGTGGAAACCCCCGCAGCTCGGCCGGTGTGTGTCCGCGCTCACTCTCCGGTGCCGAGGTTACACCGCAACTTTCTCCAGTGCGACGCTGTTTGTACACTTCGACGTGTGCGTGTCCGTGATGTAGGCGTAACGTTACCCCTGGTGACGCCTCCTCCCCTCCGAGACCACAGCTCACACACACACACACACTCTGGAGCACTGGCGTGTGTCACTGCAGCAGCAGTTTAAAAAAGTCAGACATCTTTTTATTCACTGTATCAACTTTGGCTGTGTACCAGGGAAGACATGTCCTCAGTGAACCCAGGGAGATCATATGGAGGGATAGTGGCTGCCTGATCTGTATCTTTGTATTTCATACCTCATGTTGTACTTCAAGATAAACTGTCACCAGACAGAGGCATGAACATAACCGTGTACATCATGGGCATCAAACATGTCACACGCCGTATAATAATAATACACACGGAATCTTACACATGAATAAATTTCAGTCCCCTAAACATGCCTGATTTGATTTTGTACATCTGTGAAGATTCGCCAGCATCCAGGCCATGGTATCTTCACAGGTCGCACTGTGTAACGCCAGCAAGTGTAGTTGTTTGTGTACAGCTTCTGGACAAGATCCATGAATTACTGTTTGAGATATCAGTGGACGCGTTGAAATTAGCCGTAAAAAATGTTAAAGAGAGTGAAAATTACATCCTGGCCCTGTCGGCTGATCCGGATCCACACCCAAATTGATTGGGTTATTTCCCTTCTCCAAGTTTCATGGTAATCCGTCCGGTACTTTTTGCATAACCTCTATAACTGACAGACAAATGCAGATGAAAACATAACCTTTCTTTCGTGGGTAATTACAAAGACCTAAACAGTTTATTACCCCAGTGCCTTAGATGTTTTTAGTCAAACGCAGCCTCTTGTTCATCACCCCCTACCCACTTGTGTCTTCTGTCTTTATATCATAACAATGAATACAGAATGTCTATTGTTGTTTTTAGGTTCTTTGACATTATTTGAGCATCCTGTACACCTTAGGTAAATTGATCTCTATCCACATGCAATTGTTCCATACCCCAGGCTGGTATTGATACTATCTTTAAGCATATTGTGTATCGGCCATGGAACCAAAACATTTTGCATACAGTTTAAATGTTGATGTTATTATTCATTGAGCTATAGAGGGCTTCCAGCTAAGCCTGTGGTTCTGCAATTATCACTGACCTCACATAAAACAAGTGCAATGAAATCCATGCAGTAAGGAGGACAGGCTGTACATTATAAGAAAAACCGAGCCCTGGTATCAGATTGATACTTGGTGTTGGTCGGTTTCCAAAGTTGAGGTGATGGGAGAAGAAAACCTGGAGCAGTGGATTCCTGCAAACCACCTCAAATCTGATGCTTGTTGACCTGTAACTATTCTACATAATTGTTTGATCTGAGTCTGTCTTAAGCAACATGCAATATTAGTAGTAGTAGTGGTGGTGATGATAAAAATGATAAGCAAGGAAAAAGTACCACCTGGCTGTGAAAGTAGTTGTAATAAAACAGGTTTACTTCTCAATAATTCAGTGCTCCTGTTCACCAGGGAACAGTGTCAGATCTCTGACAGGTCTACACTCTCACTCCCTACAGGTGGGCACATTAATTGAAAAGCATACAGTGCCTGTTATGGTCGACTGTATATCTGTAGAAATGTCTTGTTCGTTAGAGGATGTTCTCCCGGCACTGGGGAGAGCTATTATGTTGTATTCATAAAAGCTCTCTGATCAACATTTCCACCCTCTACGTAAAAAAAAAAAAAAGAAGATGCAAGTGGTTTTTGATCACAGAGCAGTTAACCCTCCTGTCACACCAGTTACTAGCTATTCCTCTGGGTATTTGTACCCGCACCGCAGTTGGCTTCGCTCACTAAGCCACGCACCCTTGCTCTCTCCACGTGAAGAGAAACATGGCTCGCTTTTTGTTCTTCACATGATTTCCTCGTGTGATCTGCCAAATCAGAGATAATGTTGTGTAATTTGGAATGACAGGCGGCTCATTTTTATTGGGGGCTGAACAATGAAAGGGTTTCTGTTGATAAAAGTAAACCACCTCGTTTCAGATCACACACAGACAGTTGTCTGCTCTATAGTGTAGCCAAGCATTTTGCAGCATAATGTAGCTAAAATAGACGCTATTAATATTGAAGTAATTATATGCAATTAACCCAACTAATGAAACAAGACTTCTGTTTTGAATTATGAATGTTTTTGCAAAAACAAACTGTTATCACATCAGTCTACTGGAAAAATGGAAAACTGTAAAAATTCCTATTGTTGTGCAGTTCAGATTTTAAGACAACAGGAAATTACTTTGGTTGATGCTGGATAAATGTTCATTTAAAATTACACTTGATTCATGAAATAGTTTAAACATATAAAACAAATAATATAATCCATTGTATGAAATCACTATTTTATATATTACAATTTATTGTATGTATATTTCTTATATTATATATTATATATATATATATATATATTGGGTCACTGATGGTTGTTCCACCATAGCACTTCAATGGGGAAAATCACTTGTTTTACTCACCATAAGGTGTTAAGCAGCTATTATTTCTGGTAAAGTTGCATAAAAATAAGTCTATCTCGACTGAATTGCCTTCTTTCCTTGTCTTGCTCAGCCATGCAGTGGTTCTCAACGTACTGTGACCTCTTAGGATGTCAGAGGCGAAACATCCAGCTGTGAGGTGATCCGCTCCATTTGTTCCTGTAGGCGTTTGTTCGTTTACGGTAGTTAGAAAGTGGAAAATGAACAAGACTCAGTCTGTCGTATTCATTTAAATAAAGTATCACAGAGCCTCAAGAGTTGGTTCTAAATTATAAACCAAGAGTTGCATGAAAACACATATCTCTCTGTTTAGAAGGATTTATTTGGATAGCTTGTGCACTAGCTATTGTAAACCAATGCTTAATGTGTTTCAGTTTAAGCTGCATGTGACATCAAAAGTGTTTTATAATACCCAAGACCCTGATATACAGTCTAGCAGAGAAGAAAGTGCAGGATAATCAAACAGAATTTATATAAATGACGTGTGAGATCAGATTGTTAACAGTCATCGTGCCGCCAGATGTTGCATGAGTTAGTCATGCTCGCAAGGGCTATTGAAATTGTCTGACAGTGTTTCTTGCAGATAACGAGCTAATCTGGGGCAGACGATTGACAGGAAAACACATTGACTGAGAAGTTATGTTTATTTTGTATAAATGAAGGTGGACAGTTGGCTTGTAGTTTATGATGTGTGTGTTACTTATGTTACAGCGGTTCACTGGGAATGTTTGAGAGAAGGGCCCATTAGTCATTTTCGGAGGGGGGGGGGGTTGCTGCTTTATCAGAGGGAGACAATAAACAATAGTGGCAAAGCTGTTGCTAATACCTAGCGGGTGCTAAAAAATAATATTCTAATTATACAAAAGTCTTTAGGAATGAAAAAAAAATATATATAAAATTATATAGAAAGAGGCAAACTATGCTACTGGCATTTTTTAGCAGGTTCACCCAGGGTTCAAAAATACCTGTATACCTGCTCATTGTGGTGTAAAAGCAGTAATAGAAATACAACATGCAAGAGCTTTTAAATTGTAATTACATTATAGTATTATAGGTATTAAAAATCACTGTAGATGAGAAACTACAAAAAAAAAAAAAAAAGACATGCCTAGGAAGTGTTCATCTGGAGCACACGTACAGACATTTAAACAACATGGGGGTCAGTGGTCCAATTTCACAACTCCTTGTTTGATTTGGTCTTGTGCTGGTGTAGTGGCACATGGTCGGGGAGCGTGCAAAGGGTTCGTAGTTTTGCCGAACTTCACCTTAAGCAGCTGGTGGCTGAATGATGGATATTCAATTCTGCAGCCTGGTTGACATTCCTGCAGTCAGTACGGCGAGTGCAAGCTCCCTCGTGTCGGTGGCATTGCAACAATTGACACAATTTGACATCTTGTAGCAACATTTTACTGGGACCAACCCAAGACACACCAGTGCAGTAATGATGCTATGTAATGGATATGTTATTTAAGTGGTAGTCCTATCTGCACATATTTAAACCAATTTGTTGGCAAAATTACAACTAACAAATTGAAGTTGAAGCATAACAACATCAATCCAAACTTAAGTGGGGCAGGGAGGTTCAAATAATATGTTATTTGTGATTTATTGTATAGGAGTAAATTACAGTGACCTGTACATCAGTTATTGTTTTATGCTTTTGCCATTTGTTCATGCTTTGCTTACATAAATATTGTAACCTGCATATAAGACAAAACATATTTTTTTGGTTCTGTAGATGTTAGTTGAGCTTACACTTTATTTATTCTATGATATGTCGTTATTTTGGTTCGAGCTGACTTGCAGTGTGTTTTAGCATGTTTTTGTGTCTCGCATTCATAAGGAACATCCAGAATTTCCTGATTGAACATCACATGTCCACATCTAGTCCAGAGGGATATAATGGCTGTCCGTTCTCCTGGTGAAACAGTGCAATGAGTCATCACCGGTTGGCGCACGGAGGCTGTTGTCATCACAGCCTCTTGTGCTGAGCTCCACTCTGTGACGACATCGCTGACGCTTTACGCTGTGCTTCGTTGCAGGGCTTCTTCAGTTCATGTCCCTTTTCTCCGCTGTACCTCCTCCGCCGGTTTCTCTGACATGTTGTTAGGTGACTAAGGCAACCACAGAGATGAGCTCATCACCTGTAGGTGGGGCTGAGAGGGAGAGCGTGATGGGCGGAAGGAGACCATTATAGGGGAAGAGGAGAGGAGATGCATAGGGACAGACGGAGAGGGAGCATGAAGAATGCATCAGAGTACGTGTGATGTCTAAGTGAGACAGACTAGACAAATGAGTGACAAGAAAAGACAGAAGTTAGAAAGTCCAAGGTCCCACATTCACATTAACCCGTAAAGTAAAATTGTTAATGTTGTGTCAGTTTTTAGTGTAAAAGTCTGCACTTTGTTGGCTTAGAATCTAGTTGGATTCCAGAGAGTCTTCCACTACAGCTCTAGAGGAAACCAAAGCAGCAACATGTACAGGTAAAGCACAAATGGCGTGATATCCTTCTTTGGTGTAATGGTTATATGTGTCCACTTAGACAATCACCGGCTCTAGTTATGTACTTGATATGATGTTTCACAACCGCGGAAATCTTATTTGCAAAGTCAAAATAAATAGAAAGCATTGCAGGTATGTCTGTGGTACTTTTGTTGGAAATCCACTGAGAGAACAAGAGAAGCAGCAGCACACCAGAGTCAGAATATGTGAGTGGTGTGAATCAGAAACAAGCGACAGCTTAGCAGTGAGAAATTGAAAGAGAAGTCTGTGTATATGTGTGGGAGAAAGAGCAGGTACAGTACATCAGGCTCCATTAATACTATCTGACATCACTCATTTCATAATCTGTGTATTTTTGAAGACTTCAGTCAGTGCTTCATTGCTGCATCGATTATTATTTAAGTCTCTGAGTGCATAGCAATTTATACAGCAGTGTGATTCTGCACGTGTAAGCATGTATTAAACTACTCTGTGCACATCATCCACCAGCCAAAGGGGCTTATTTCTTGTAGTCACTGTGGTCTGTTAGAACTTGAAACTACTTCTGCAGTTGACACATTAAATCTCCAGTTAAAACCCTGAACCTTTGCATGCAGCCGTAAAAAAAAAAAAAAAATCAGCTTTATACCCAGCCACACAATTTGGTATCTTCATGTCACGTTGAGCATTCGTGTCTGCATGTGTGTGGATTTGCTCCTCTATTCACGGCCCAGTGTGTCCTCCAAATTTCAAGTTTGGAAAAAAGGAAAGAAGGAAATGGAGAGAGAGAGAGAGGGTGCATACTAAAAGGCCTCATGCATTGCACCACGTCAGCCAGTGGTAGAGCTTAGACTCACCCCACTTGTCAGAACGAGACCAATGGGGAGAGGCTGGGGACTTTTCACAAGCCACACCCACTGCAGAAAGCAGAGATTGGCAGGTGGGAAATCTGGCCGCACGGAAGTACACGGAATACTTCCCGAGACTCTGTCAAACAGACGCCAAACTCTCCGGGTGTTCACATTTGGATTCAACGAGAGCTTTCTGTTCTTCTGCATGCACAAATATAACGGACAGACTGCTTCAAAATATAAATAATTCTTTAAAAAAATATATTTCATTATAAAGTAATTCAATTTTCAGCGATTAGCAGTTGAACAGAAGTTCTGCAGCACCTCTTCACTGTTCTTTGTCATTGTTGACCTAATTTGCAGGTGGCTGCTTCTGTGCTATATGACTTTTGCCCTATTCCAGTTGTCTCCCACAAAGGAACTACTTCAACCAAAAACTCTCTTCAGACATTTTTTCCTGCCCACGAAAAAACTGCTCAGATTTACAAGGACATTTTCATTGGTGATAGAGGCTCTTAATAGTTGACATTGTGGTACAAGTTTTCTGTGGGAGAGTAATGTGCTGTTATCAGGGTGACTGTTTGTTTGTGTGCAAGGCCATGAGGCAGAGTGAAAGAGAAGAGCGTAGAGCAAATAGGACAGCAAAACCAAGTGAATGGGTGGGGGGGCATTCTCAGAAAAGCCACATAAAAATGTTGAAGAGGGGTAGTTTACCACTGCATTACTCCATTTGCAGTAATAAAACCCTGCCCCACACCCCATCTGCTTTTCATTGACACTCGGAGCCCCCTGGAATCAAGTCAACACGCGCTGACGTGTGGGCCTTCGTCACTCTGTGCGAGTGCGGAAGGGGTTGCAGCAACAAACCGGACTGAGGAAGCCAGAGATGTTCCATAATAGTTTGGGCGTTGGATGCGCGTCAGTTCCTAATGTTCAACAGGCAAAGCAAAGTGGCTACACTGCCGACTAATCAGTGGCAAAGGTTTCAGAAATATTCAGAAAGGCATTCAAAAGATTCGTGTTTTTTCAAGTAGTGTAAGTTAGTTAAATGTGCACTAAGTTACAAACAAAGGTAATTCCCACTCTTCTTTATGTCCCTGATAAGATTTACAAGCTGCTTAGAGACATGAACTTGACATTTGCCTTTTGAAGACACAGCAGGAGATGTGGGTCAGATGCCTTCACAACAACAGGAAGACGTACAGAACGTTCAGGAAAGGGGTGGCGTCTGGCTGGAGCATGCAGGAGGCAGGACATGGCGTATATACTCTGTTGTGGAAAGCTGTGTTTTTGTTTACAACACATAGACACCACATCTTATCGGCAAAAGCTTTTAAACCATATTGTCTTCAAAATTGACATTTACGTTGGTGTCTTCCACTTATAGACTCCTCTTTTTCATCCTGAGATATTTGTAGTTTTTTTGTTTCGTCCCATGTTAGAAACATCATCAACACGCCCATTTGCTCGCGGTGACTTTTCCTGACAATTTTTTGCTTTGATATATTCCAGATATTTTTATTTTTTTTAAGGGGGATCACAGGAGAGGTTCCTGAAAATGTCCAGCACATCTGCCTTAGATATTTGTGTTTTCACGTACGACCCCTCAGGATAATTTTCAGACATCAGTGCAGTTCTGAGAGCAGCTTTGGAGCAAAACGTATTTGTTAGACATAACGTTTCTTACTCTGAAAGTGTCATTCAGATCTAATAATCATGTAAAAGAATTGTCAGCATGTGCAGAATTAGGTGTGGGGTGTGAACCTTACTTTCGTGCAGATAAAGTAGAGTCCTTGCAGTCATGACACTGATTGACCTCTGTGTTTCTGCTCCTGGATTCAAGCACACTCACAAGCGCTTTCTGTTGGATACAGTGTTACCATAGTAACACTACCATCAGCCGCAGAGTGGGTGACACTTGGGTATTTTTATAGCTTGCCCTTTGTGTGTATGACGGTGTGCCTGTGTGTTTTCAGTAAGGAGACAGGTCTGGCAGTGTGTGAACCACATTAAATGGAAGACTGGTTCCTCCATGTAATGCAGCATGCTAGACAGTACTCACAGAATTAGTAGATTGAATAAGGGCACAGCAGTGATGATCAGTAGTTTTCTGGGACATCTATATAAAAGTTTGACAACTTGTCACAAAAACTGATGGGTGTGTGTGATACTACGAAAGCCCTCCTGAGTCCCTGCAACTTAAAATATAAAAAGATACCATAGAGAGGAGGTGTGTATATACACAATTTACAGCAGATAAAACCTGCTGATGTGAACAGATGTTGCTAAAATTAGGAGCAACCAAAATAAGGATTTCACACCGATACATACAGTATGTCAGCATCAGTGTACTGGATATGTCAGCAGGTAGTTACCCAAGATGCTTGGGGTAATTTAGATATACTGTTGCCATTAGTTTGTCTGTTCCTTAATTATTAAAAGTCGCTCTTAATATGTATCATAGGTGGAAAATATCCTGACTTCTTCATATTAGTGGATGTCCAAGTGTTAATTTTTCCAGTAAGTTTGGTCTAAATTACTTGTTTGATGCTATGGATGAAATGTAATGATTGATCAAGGGCGCGTATTGGTGGGACATTGCTCCTGCAGCTCCATCCCCCGATTGCTACTGCGCAGACTCTGGTTCCAAATGCGCAATTCGTGTCTGGGATATTTACATTTTTCTGGTAGGTGGCAGGAAGTGGAGATGCGTCATCAATCTTTGTATCAACTGGAAACAGGGAAATGACCAGCCTGGCTCTTTTCAAAAGAAAAGTTGTACATGCTGCGAGTGGTCTTTAGAGGAGATGGTCTGGAAATGTTAACACCTTTGGACAGAACCAGTCTAGTTTCTTACCCATCTCTGCTCATTCCAGTTCAGCAAAAGTAGTGCTGCTCTGTTGCTATGCAGAACACACCGAGCCCTCAGACACAGTGCAGCACTTTGCTTTGCTCTGGAGCAGCAGCGTGATGAGATTTAAATTAAGTCTGCAACGGTCCGAAAATCTGCTACTCCCACCCCTGCTGGGACTCGTTGTGTTAATGGTGGAGGTGCCTCTCCTCTCTCTCTCTCTCTCTCACACACACACACACACACGAACTGTCCTCCTCACTGCAGTGGCTGACTTATGGAACAAGCAGCCAGGAGGGAAAACACACTCAAAACAAGACGAGAAAGCGATACACACCCCTTACTGTAATGCCAACAGTACAGTGTGTGTGCGCTCCCTCTGTGCAATGTGTTTGTGAAATACAGTGTGTGATGGAGGTTGAAAGTTTGAGTTAAAGAGCAGAGTCATGGCACTGCTACAGTCTGTGTTGCTGCAGTTTGTTGTTTCTATGCTGCTCTCTTGTTTTTGCCTTGCTTGTTATTGTAGAGCCCCTGTGTACCCGACTGGTTTGTACTTCATGCATGGCTTCGAGCGTAGAAGCCACAGACGTTGCCATTCATATGCCTTTGTATTTGGATGACTGCATGCCTAAAAACTCTGGCACTCGGTTGGCTGCGTCTCTACAGTACATTCATTTCTCCAGCCTTCTTCTTTCTTCAGCTACAACAATGACCCCTACCCGAATCTGCCAGCTCCTGAGCTTAATCTCTATTCAAGCTGTCCAGGAGAGGCAGTGCATAGCTGTGCAGGAGACTCGAGTGCACCTAATCAGCCTGGCTAAATTTTACTTTTATTATTTATGTATTATTATCTCATTAAAAAAATAGATTGATGACCCTTTCCTTCACTTGAGCAGGTAATGCAGCTGATATGTAAGAAAGGTAATTTCATCATTATACACTCCAATCATTGAGTTAAGACAAGTTATAAGTTAATAAAAGATATCTGCATCAGACGACCACTTCATTCCAGTTTTTGAGTCTGAGCCATACCCCCCCCCCCTACTTTTATTACATTAATGATATCCAGAAATAGAATCTGAGAGGGGTGTGCTGCTGTGACTCACTTCTTTAGTGTCATTCTCTTCTCAGTGCTCTTTAGATATATATAATATACTTTCTATTGTACCACTATGTTTCTGCTGTATTAGATCATCTGTCTGTCTTCGTACTAGACAGGCTTGGTGTTACTGAGGGTTTGTATTGATTTCCCCTGTGCTCTCTTCAGTATGTATGCTAGTGTGTAGCCTAAACTGATTACTGCCAGCACTGATAAATGTATTTGCTGCCTGGCAGCATTAAAGGTAGCTCCTTCAGAAATATGGATCCACTGATATAATGCACCAATCAGACAGACAGCCAGACAACAGGCGAATACAGACAAACAGACGAGCAGGCGAGGGACCGCTGGGCTGAGTATTCATACAAGTTTAATGAGCATCCAGACAGTGGGGAGGTTGTGTCTCCAGCACAGAGCTTGCAGTGCACACAGCAGCTAACAAGCTAACTAGGTTAGACACTTTTACTAACAGGTGGAGGCTGACTGAATGACCCAGCCTACAAAAGCAGCCAAGTTTGAATCCACATTAATTAGCATTATTTGTGTTTGTTTATATAGCGTCTTCCAAAAGCAGACATCATTACGTGCTTCAGACAGCAGTCGGAAACATTAGGCTGGGTGCATTTCTTTCTGCAAGATGTTTACAATCAAACTGCTCAAACATTTCTTCCCTGAAGGACACCATGAGACTGGAGTCTATTAGCACGGCTATGATAAAGATATTATTATAAGTTATTTTGATAAAGTTTGAGCAGCTGTGGAATAGAGTAATGCATTGTCATGGTTATTAATTAGGCACTGTACTGGTTGTCTTTTCCATGATGGCATCCTGTGCTCCCAAACATCCAGCCAAGGCAGCATGAGAGCAGCCCCTCCCTCCTCCTCCTCTGAAAAAGATAGAGTGAGGAGGAGGAGGCTGCTGGTGCCAGTGGATCCACAGTGTTCAGCACTTCACACAAGCTTTTCTCTTTGTTTGAGGCAGTCAATGCACATGAGTTAAACTCCACTGCTACAAGTTGAACTGCAGAGCTGTTTGTGTTCGTATTGTGTTAAATATTTGACTCTGCCTTTAAACATGAACTCTGGAAAATGTCCAGAAAATTGAGTCACGTTCTCTGGCATTTTCCTTTTACATATAATGAATGCAGCGGTAGATTGTCCAGAACATTTTTGGAACATTCAGACGAGTAGTGACACCTGGGTAAAGCATGCAGGAGGCAGGGAATGACGTATTCTGCTGTGGAAAGCAGTGTTTTTGTTTACAGCGCATTGACGTCAGCCCTTATTGCCAAAATCTCTTGAATCTCACAGCCTTTCCAAGTTTACATCTTCTATGCCACCTTTTTTCATTCTAAGATATTTGTATTCTTACAATTCCATGTTTTTCAGCACGTTAGAAACATCACCTACACTACAACTCACTGCTTTTTCCAGAAATGTTCCTGCTGAATGCTCGTAGGAGAAGTTGGGGAAAAATCTCCGATGCAACTGACTCAGACATTTGAACTCTAACCTCCTCTGGAAATTGTCCCAATTTCATGTCTGAGAGCAGCTGTATCATGAATATCTTTTCTCTTAATGCAGACTGTCTGATGTGATCCCCATCTGAGGAGCCAGCGGCAGCTTTTAAGCTGTACCGACATTATTTATAAGTTCTGTAGCAGTCTTGTTGGCTGCTTACTGATATGGATGTTGCATAAATGAAATTGCTCATCCGCCCTCTACTTGTGTGGGCTCAGCACACACAAGTAGGAGGTAAAGGTCCAGCTACATCTTGGTTCTGTTCAGAGTCAGATCCTCATTCAGTCGCGATCATCCATCAGCAAGTCCAAAAGTGTCCAGGCTGTGTCAGCACAAGTTCGGCAGATCACGTAAGGTGACACGACAGATGCATCTCCGATTCCTTCCTGCTTGATCTTGGCTACATTGCTGGATTTCGGACAAGGGCAGACTTTTAGGGACAAAGCAGTGAGTTGAAGAATGAGTGTGTACACTGCTGTGTTTACATCAAGTGTCCTCTCAGAAGCACCTTATCTGTGTAGCACTCAAAACAGGGTCAGTAGGATAATCAGGCAGCATGTAACCTCATCCTTTAGCAGGGGAATCTTCTGTGTGCCACAACTGACTAGCTCGGATTTTGCTGGAAAATGTAGCCTCTTCCTTGACCTTCCCCAATCGTCTGTCAATGAGTGAAGCGGAAGAAACCTCACAAATGCACCACTCTTCATCCTGCAGGATAGGGAATTTTCCAGGCTTTCAACATGCACACGCATCCTGTCGGCTATTTCTGCAGGACTTCTGTTTACCAAAGTATTTCTGTTCTTTTTCTGTCTCTTAACCAAACACAGTCCCACATGCAGTCGGGGGGTCACCCCTATCTCAGCCGGTGACACGGATGTAGCAGTGACTTGACTAAAGCTCTACGTCCACGGTTGCTATAGCGACACCATGGTAATGAGTCTGCATTCTAATGATGCCTCAGTGGGTTGTTTGAGGAGTTGAGATATCTCGGGACAATGAGTCGGCTGGCGAATGACAGCCGTCAAGCCTTGAAGGGTACAGTGCCATGTGATTAATGCGTAGCTGTTGGATACGGCCATATTAAATATGAGACACGTTAAAGGGATTACAAAGTACAGTCCTACTGTGCTGAGCTGAAAGAAGCCTCCCATAGTCATACTCACATATTTATCACTGCCACTCCCTGTGAAATAGACTTAAATATGATCATTCTGTGAAACAGAATCTTTGTTGTTAAACCTGTTTCTTTTGTCAGTATTTAGTCTTAAGCATCCCATTTTAAAGTAGTGCAGCACACATGAGATTCTAAGAGGACTTTTCCTCGTCCTCTGTGCTAACTTGGTTTTATGGAAGCTCATTATGTCCTGTTAGAAGAGCACCGCTGCTGCATCGACTCATTTGATTTTTACTCATGTGGATATGAATATGAAGCTTCAGCGTGAGGCCTCAGGAATATCAATAGACTTTCTCAGTCAGATAAGCTACCCTCTCTATCTCTCTCTCTCTCTCTCCTCCTCTCTCCTCTCATTACAATATTACCCCGGGTAAGTTTCCTCTGCTCGCTCTCCCAAAGCTTTTAGTAACTGCTTTTCTTTTTTCTTTTTATGGGGGTGTCGTTTCCACACAGTCCAAATAAAGTCGCTCTTAGCTTTTTAGTCTGTGCGCCTGAAGCTGCTTTGTCTGTGATTTCTCACCCTGTTCACACTCCGCTGTGTAATTTGGTTTGTGATTAGTCAATATTTCTCAGGAGGACCCGCGTACTGACAGCTGCCAACAATAGACTGCATAGATTTGCATATCTGCTAAGTTGTCAAATCTCTTGCGATAAAAGTTTTTCAAGCCACATCAATAGACACCGAAGTAGTCCTGTGATTTACAAACATCATCAGGGAGAGGATTGTTGTCTTTCAGAGTGACGCTGCAAAATTCAGCGGAACCATCAGAGTTAAACTGAGTCTGACCAATAATTATAACAATAACAAGTGAGTGTTGTAAGCGGACAAAGTCCATGTGGCTTCAGAGATTGTTGTTCATGCTGTCATCCTGATTGTGCAACTGCTTTTTTTTTTTACGTTAATATACCTTGTATGTTGAGCAGATATAAATGGTCCTCTTTATTTTTCATTAAATGTTTAAATTTAGGACTAATTTACTCAATAAATGACAATTGAAAGTAAAAGGCAGATATTCTAACACAAAATAAATTAACATTGGGCTGAAAAGGAAAAAAATGAAATCATCAGTCTAACCACCCATCTAATTTGCTGGCCTGCACATGGTTTAATATTACTGGGCGTCTTGGAGTGTGGGAAGGGAGAAAGCCCCTCTCTGAAGGTGGCCCCCAAGAGACGTGGCAATGCCCAACCATCCCAGAACACTGCCAGGCTTGGCCCTATTAAGACGCACAGTTGTGCACTCAAGGGAGGCTATACACTGAAGCCCTCCAGCCTTCAAACAATGGAAGTCTGGGATGAAACTACACTGTCAGTATGGTCTTTGCCAGCAGTATTCTATGTCTATGATTTCAAGTGAGGGATGAAGAGGAGTCATCACTAAGCAGTATGTCATAAAACATGAATGTTCTCATTTGAAAAGCTGGAACCAGGTGATTTTGACTTTCATACATTTCTATTGTAATTGTTGAAATGATTGCTATTTAATTGTTTGAGCTCTACACTGCACCAACAGTAACTAATGTACTGTTCCCCTCCCCCTACCTGCCACATCCTTGATGTTTCTGTGGCTGACTTCTATTTGTGTCTCACACACAGTGAAATAAAACACTAGGATTTGTCTGAGTTGTGTAGGTTATGGACTTAACTTGGTGCAGAAAGCTGTTGGGATCGGATTTATTGCTGTGTGGAAAATATGTGGTCTGCCTTTCTTATCCCTTTCTTCTCCAGAACACTGTGCAGTATTTTCAGCACCAGTGTCCTACTTGTCTGTCAGCTGAGCACCTGTTGACCGTCTGCTGCTCGCCACTGTTTGTTTGTTTGTTTGTCTGTCTCTTTTGACCTTTTCTCATTTTGAGCCATTTTTGCCGGCTGTTGTCTCTACCTCCTTTGGGTGGTGGTTCACTGCAGATCCACATGGAACGCTGCTGAGAATAAATAACCCAACATGTTGCTTTACTTAAAATGCTCAAACGAGCCTGTTTGGTGCCTCCTACTCAAAAGCTTTTGAAAAATAATATATGATTTATAATTTTTCCTCATTCTCCATTATATACTGTGTATACTCCTCTCAGTTTATACACAAAACAAATTAAGAATCTGTGAAACCACAAAAAAATTGTACAGTTGTTTATAAAAGCAATTTGCTTTGTCTTTATTTTTTATGACTTGCATTGAGAATTTCAGGTGAGATGTGACCCATTCACTGGTTTCACTGATAAAATAGTAATTTAAAGTGACATTATAGGAAAGATGAGGTCTTGGAACTAACATCAGTGTGATACAAACTACCAACAATGACAGAAACTACCTTTGAGAAAAAATTATTTGATTAATGCTTTTCAGTTTGGTCTGTGATCTCTGCAGCAGAGTTAAAATGTCACTTCCTGTTTCTGTCTGCTGCACAACATCTCACCTGAATAATGCGGAGGATTTGATGCTGTTGTGAATGCGTCATGTGCATGTGTGAAAGGCAAACTACGGGTAAACTCTGTATTCAGTTTTGTCCATCTTTATACAGGCTATGGTTCTAACAGTTGCTTTTAAAAATGAAAATGTCTTTCAAATGTTTATAATGGTCTGTCCCTCTTCCCTAATCCAGGTAGCATCCTGTGATGCAGTTCCAGGAGGTTGGTGAGAACTGGAGCTGACACTGTCAGCGAGCTCAGCCTCCACTACACTACAAGAGTTCCATCTCTACAGACCTTCACATTTCACTGCCCTCCTCTCTCAGGCCACTTATCGCACCCCAGGGGAAGATTTCTCCTCAGGCTCCTTGGCCGCTCAGTCCCATTCCACAAACTGTTCTGAGCTTGCTTCCTGTGTCTCTGTCCTCGTACTCCTGACTATACGTCCACACCTTCATCCTTGGCACCTCAGCCATAGTCGCCATCACAACATCCCTGGCCAAGCACAAGCACCAGTTTGGGGCTGCCGTCCAAAAGGACAAACACAGTATCCACCATCAACATGTCCAGTCGACGAAAAGCTTCCACTCCCTGTATGATTCGACCAGAGCAGACCATGGTGGAGTTGGATGATGAGGCAGAGGAACCACACAATATGGAGGTAAACCTCAGTATGTCTGACATCAGTGTATGAATTGTCTTTTATATGCTGAGTTTAATAGATAAGATACTAGGCCTGCTTTTGTGGATATTTAAATAATTGTATTCTCTGACTTCTTTTATAAATTAAATAGGTTTTATTATATTATATTATTAAATACTGACCCCTGTGTGTATATATTAGAATGACTGTGGCTCAGGGGTTAGAGCGGTCGTCGGTGGTTCGATCCCAGTCTTCCCCATTCTGAATGCCTAAGTGTCCTTGGGCAAGATTCTGAACTCCAATTTGCCCCTTCTCATAAAAAAAAAGTGCTGCACATAGATGCACTGTATGAATGTGTGTATTTTTGTGTAGTATGCTGAATTTTTCTGAGGATTTCAGTCATGTACTTATCTCGGTATTTGCTTTTTTAATCAGGGACATTTTCCAACACGTATGGCGGTCTGCAAATCTTGTGCATGTATTTGAAAATGCTAATTTCAGTCCATTTCATCCCTCTGAAAGCTGACCTTTCTCTCTCACAGATAACGGCAGAGAACCATAGTGAGGACGGGCTCAAGGAGGCAGATCTTTCGAAAGGAACAGATTCACCCATGGACCTGGATCTAATGGGAAAGGCCTCTGACCCCTTGACTGCTCCTGACAAACCTGCCACTGAGCCACCAGACCTTTCTAAGCCCCAACGAAGGCAGCAGGGGGGCTATGAGTGCAAATACTGCCCCTTCTCCACACAGAACCTGAACACTTTCAAAGAACACGTAGACGCCAACCACCCTAACGTCATCCTCAACCCCCTGTATCTGTGTGCCGTCTGCAACTTCAACACAAAAAAGTTTGACACCCTGACGGAGCACAATGAAAGGTGTCACCCTGGGGAGAGTAACTTTAAATTCAAGCGTATAAAAATGAACAATCAGACCATCTTAGAACAGACAATAGAGGGGTGCAGCAACAACGCAGTCATTTACAACACTTCAAGCGCCAATTGTGGCAAAGGGGACGAACTCGGCACTTTGCCACTAAGCAAACCCGCGGCAATCAAGGTTGGTAAACCAAAAATGTCGTCAGATAATAAACGGACAGAGTTGGGTAAACTGACCCCAGATCTGGCCAAGAAACCAATCACAGCGCTTAATGTCAACGGGACGGTCATCATCCCTGAATCAACGCTCCTTAAAGCAGACAGCCTTTCTCACATCATGCCTTCCCTCCAGCGGCCTCTAAACTATACCCAGGTAAGAATTTTTCTCTTCTGTGCTGTTCCTGTACAGTTTAAGGAGGTTTGTCATTTTTGTCAGGAAAATCAATTACCACTGTCACTGTTTGAACGTTAACCCTAAAGCTACATCCAGCAGGAGGTTTGTTTAGCTTCCAAGGAAATTATCAAAAAATTGCAGACTTTTAAAAAATCACATTAACACAGTTTCCATGGCTGACTGTTATGTTCCAGGTGCCGAAGATCGCAGTGCCCCTCAACACAACCAAATACAACCCGTCACTGGACGACAACCTGACGCTCATCTCGTCCTTCAACAAGTTCCCCTACCCGACACAGGCTGAGCTCTCGTGGCTCACTGCAGCCTCGAAACATCCCGAGGAGCAAATCAAAGTGTGGTTCACCACACAGAGGCTCAAACAGGGCATCAGCTGGTCACCTGAGGAGGTACGAGGTGTATGTCAGGTCAACTTTGTTTCGAATTCTCATCCTTTGACTGTAGTTTGATGTTTCATTCCACGGTACTATTCATCACTCCGAGGCTCAAACAGGACTGAATTCTGAAAGAGTGAAAATAATTATCTTCTTAAAGACTTTATTTCTAGCAAGTATGGAGAATAATTATTCTTGGCTGCAGTATTACTTTGGCTTGGGACTGTGCCCCAGTAAACTAGAATGGCAAATCCCTCCACCAAGTCCCACTAGTCCCCTTAAATCCAATCAAGCTGTACCAAATTTCCCACAGATATCGGTTAATTAAACTTGTCAGATTTGTTTTCCATCAAGATCCATGAATTATTCCCTGGGAAGTTGGTGAAAATGTCAAAAACAATGTTAAAGAATGCAATAAACAAAATCCTTGATCCGCCCCTTTGTTCAGATCCATGCTTAAATTGAATGGGTCTATCTTGGCCCATGTCCCTTCCACCAAGTATTAGTGGAAACCCGTTAGTAGTGTTTGCAGAAGCTAGATGCCAAACAAACAGCAAAAGACTGATGGGGTGAAAAACATGGCCTACTTGGCAAAGATGATCACAGCTAAAAGCACAGGAATACTAATTGTTTGTTTAGTCAATAATAATCACTGATCAGTTTGTGGAGTCCTTTTGGGTCACTGCTTTAATGTTCCGTTATGTTATTTATAATGGAATGTCCTAGGAAATTTGACCTGCAAATTAATCATGGATTAATTTTTTAACAAAATGTTTACTAATTATGCTAATACAATTTTGTCCTACACACAGAAACAAGTATAAGAAATCCTCTCCCTCTGTTACAGGTTGAAGAAGCCAGGAAGAAAATGTTCAACGGTACAATCTCCTCTATGTCTCAAACCTTCACTGTGGTGGCTCCTCAGCTCAACTCCCAGTCATCCACAAGCATGTCTGCGGCATCTGCAGTCTCCAAATTCATGCAGCCAGCAGGCTCTGTCCTGCAGTCCCTCCCCTGTCAGCTGCTGGGACAGACCAGCCTGGTGCTGACGCCTGTAGCCAACGGCTCCACAGTCACCTGTGCACCGCTGGCACTCACAGTGGCAAACCAGGTAGAAAACCCAGCACAGAAATGTAACTCATGACTCAGGGGGCAAAAATACACACATTCTTAGTGTAGAAGTACAGATACTTGTGTTAAAAGTACAAGTACTGAACCACCTTCTTCACTTGAGTAAAAGTGTAAAAGTTTAGGCTCAGAAATTTCTATTTCACTCTTCAAATTAAAATAACATAAACTAAAAACTGTTAAAGCATGAAGAGTCATGTGAGTATGAAACAGGAAATGTGTACAGTGCATGGAATGAAATATCCTTTATCCTTTTGGTATTTCCTGCATGTTTCTGACAGGTGGCACAGTCACTCAAACGACCCCTGACCTCCCCTGTGATCGCCACAGAGAGTAAACGACCCTCCATCATTCAAACAATCTCGGCACCCAAGCTGACGTCACCCAAAGTGCTCAATTTTACAGTTGACCCCAATAAAACAGGCGAGCAGCTCTCAGTACTGAGGTCCAGCTACACACACTGTCCTTTCCCTGAGGAAGATGAGGTAAGAATAAGTGAGTCAAATGGCTTTTTCTTTTGAGCCATGCCTTATAAGTTGTACATAGAGATTTTTGTGGCTGCTTTTATTGTCTTATCTACTACTGCTGCTTTTTTTTAAGCACAAGTCACAAACAAACCCCTGTGTATATTGTTTCATCCCATGTTGCATCTTGTCGTGTGATTAGATCTACAGGCTGATAGAGACCACTGGGTTGTCCAGAGGAGAGATAAAGAAGTGGTTCAGTGAACAGAGGCTCCTTAATCTCAAAGGTATGTGGTGTGAACAGTGCCACACATTTAAAATGATAAAATACACTCACTATGATTAATCATACATGGTTTAAAAAAAGCTAGTTGTGCTCATCAGGAGTGAGTTTTAATCAACAAACCAACTGTTTTTGAGCATTGTGCTTGTGCTGCATCATTTCACCCATCATCGTTTTGAACCACTAATCATGTTTTTCACTTTTCAAAGGCGTTCCTCCACCACCAGTGCTGGTGAAAACAGAGGTGACACCAGTAGTTAAAGATGGTCCAGTAAAGAAAGCGGTTCCCAGCCACTTTCCCCTGCTGGAGAGGGTGAAGGGAAAGACGTCCGAGCAGCTCAAGGCTCTAGAGGAGAGTTTCCAGAGGAGCAGCTCTCCAACTGAGGCAGAGCTCGGTACAGCCCACACATCAATCCGCTCACACTCAGGACTGTTAATTCCTTCTTATTTTGGTTTGCAACTCAGAGGAGTTCCAGGAGGAATCTATTAAGGTGCTTTCTGAGAAAATGTCTCAGTGAGAATACAGCACGAAAAAATCCACAGCAAGTGAGAAGCTGTGTTAATGATGTTTCTAACACACGAGAGGGAGAACTTAAAAAATACAAATATGTCAGGATGAAAACAGCTTTAGAGAGGAGTGATGCACATGACTGGGACAATTCTGAAGCAACTGTAGATCAAGAAAATACAGATAAATATTGAGTCAGTTATAATATAATGAGTCAGTGTATTTTTTCACATGATGTGTGCCATGTGTACATAATGTAACTCTTGAGAGGAAAACAATCAGCCTCATTAAAAGACATCATTCTGTGCGCAGACTGTGTATAAGTGCATTCGAGCAAGTGTTATTTTGCTAACTTGTTTGCTTGTGGTCTCAGCCCAAGTACAAAATTCAGATGCTTAGTGTGAACACATTACATTTGTCTTTGTCTCCAAAAACACATATCAGCCCTCCTGCAGATCAGGAGCTAATGAGGCACAAAATCAGCTTCTCAGATATCTTATTAGGATCAGTTAATGTCGTGTAGTTTTCCAACAAAAACGAAGACAGAACATTTAAGCTCCTTATCAAACCTTTGTACCGGAATGACGATCAATGGGATTCAATTCAGTCTGACAAATGAGCAGCTGGTTCTTCAATATCCTCACTTTGTAACTTTTATGTTACTTCAAGAAATTCAGTATTTTTTTCCTGCTATTAATAGTTGCTCGCAGCATGTGACTTAATTTGATCTAACCATAAAGGAGCTGTAGGCTCTGGTGGATTCCTGCATGACAGGAACAGCAGAAATATCTTTAATAAACACATTTTGAAGTTCCCCTGGGGAGAGACTACATTTCCAGGTTTCCAAAACAACTTCGCATCTAATCTAGTGTTTCTCCCTCTGCTGCAGACCAGCTGGCCCAGGACACCAGATTGTCCAAGACGGAGGTGGACTGCTGGTTCTCGGAGCGCAGGGCACTGAGGGACAACATGGAGAAGACTTTACTCACCATGGCCTCAAAAAACACAGAGGACCGACAAGACCGGCCCATAGCGCTGCTGAACGGGGCTTCCCATCGAGAGCAGGACGGGAAACCCCTCAGCTCCTCTCCTCACCCGCCTGTCCTCTCTTCCTCCTCCTCCTCGTCCTCCTCCTCACCTCCAGTGCTTGCAGCCACCTCCCCTCAACCGCCAACCCTCTCCTTCTCTGCATCTCCTCCCGTCCTCACCTCGTCCTCCTCATCTTCTCCCCATCCTCCCATCCTGTCAGCCTCCACAAGCCCAGCTCCCATCAGCAGCCGCTGCCTCACCCTGCTCAGAGAGGTAAGAGGAGGTTGAATGCACTTATTAAGCTGCTTTGGATAAAAGCGTCAGCTAAACGATATGTAATGTAATGTAATGAGGTGTATTAGAATACACCACGAGTCAGAGCGATGATTTGAGCTTTAATGATATAAAGATGAGCACTTTTCTAATTGCAGAGATGTTGCTAATGGTATCAACAGATTAATGAGATGAGACTTGAAAGAGATTGGTTTATGAGGTGGCACCTTTTTTAATATAATCTGAAGGGAGATGTGTCAAATTAAATGATTCATTTTGAGACGGTGTTTTACATGTAATTGACAAGAAGAGGAGTGATTGACACTACATGATGAAATTGGCTGATACCTGAATATTAAAAGTGAGATAAGATGTAAAGAGAGGATATTAGTGTCTAGAAAACAGTGGGACCCCGAGGGATTACAAAACCTAAAAATGGGTCGTGCAGTATGTTTAGGAGACGTTTCTTTAACAGTAAAGGCAAAAGGTGTTTTATTCCCAGAAACAAATTGTCGACCCCGAGTGCAGGTGTGAACACACCCAAATGTCCTGAATGCATCCTGAGATCTGATCACAAGAACCACAGTCAGATGTTAATATCAGGTTTGAACAGGGTCATTGTGCAGATTTCCTGAGGTGATCCATATGTTTCGGCTGCTAAAAATAAGGGTCCATCAACAATAGCTAATGTATTTTTAGTATCATATCACCTCCCATTGGACATAAACATAGAGGATTTGAAAGTAATTCTCAGCTGAATTGAGAATAAAGGCAGCTCTGATGTGCAGTCCCTGTGAGCAGGCTCTGTTTCACTGCGAGAGAGAATTTCAAGGAACTGTGCCTCAGCATCGTCACATTGCAGCAAAGAATTAATAACTGATGTGGTTTGAATAGTGAACTTTTTTTTTTCAAATTTGTTCCCGCAGATGTTCTGTCGGACCCAGTGGCCGTCTCCTGACGAGTACAGTCAGCTGGAGGTCCAAACAAGCCTGGGACGCACCGACATTGTCCGCTGGTTCAAGGACCACCGCTTGGTACTGAAGAACGGTGAAAGTCTGGACTGGATGGAAGGTTTCCGAAACCAAAACATAGCCAAGCAGCAGAAAGCAGGCCAGGAACAGAGCAAGAGCATTTCCTTGGAAGTCAAAGCTGTAACTGGTGAGTTTTGGAAGAGAGCGTGTTACACTACTGCGATAGCCAGTGTCCGGAGGCAGTATATTGTCCTGAGGAGCTGATTAGAATTTGGTGGTCTAACCAAACACACCATCCTAATGTTATTTTGCAAATCATCTAATTCTCTTGTTTGACTTTGTGCTTTCTGATTTTTGTGCAGACGTCGGTGCAGTGGAGGAGGCTGGTGAGAACACAGCAGCTACAGAGCACGCCAAGCTGTCAGAACACGAAAAGGTAGAGAGGCTGACTGACAGACTAGCCCACAGTGTGACAGACCTGAGCCAGACCAGACTGGACCAGACTAGCTCCGGCACTGCTGATAAAGAGAGGTGGGTGGCGACATGAAAATAAATACCAGATCACTGTGGATCCTGGAATAATCAATCATATGCATGTTGATTGTTCCATGAACTACATGTTCATGAATGTGTTTATGGTACTTTGATTAATGCCAAACAGAAATGAATCTTTTTCAGATTTTGTCCTAGTTCCTATAAGGAGTCTGTTTGTGTTTTCTTGTTAGTTGGGTAAAGGTGACTGTGGCAGTGGGGGAGGAGACTGACGGAGGAGTGGAAAGACAGATGCTGTCAACAGACTCCGATGTTTTGACCTTGGAGAAACCAGAGAGAGTCACTGGTTGATGGTAGGTTTAGTTGGTGAAAGAAAAAAAAAACTATTATTTGCTGTAAAAAAATAAAAAGGGATCAAGAAATGAGATACAGTGTTTCCCATTAATTATCTAGACTGTGGCGGCCTTTAATATTCTAATTTGTCCTGCCACAGTTTCATGAGGAACCAATTTTTTTTTTTCACTCCTCTGATTTCTAACTTGGTGTGACCAGCACCATTTGCAGCGTTCCCGCACTATTGTCAATAACGTTTCTTCTGTCCACGCAGAACTTGTAGTTTCATCTGCAGCTGTGGCATCAATGCAGATGCTGCACTCATGCGAGAACTTATTATTTGTTGGTTTTTGCCGCATGGGGTTGAAATCACGTTTGACAAATGATTGCTTTGTAAAGATGATATTGATAACAAGGGGCAACACCTTCAGTTGCATTAGAATTCATTCGCAGATGTTTCTGGCCACCCGAGCAACATCTGTAGGAAAATATCTGGTTCTTAAGGTTTCTTGACGCTAAAAAAATGTTTGGTAACTGGTCACAGCTGGATATTTCCTGGACCGCTGTGACCCCAACCAGAAATAAGCGTCCACACAGAATGGATTGATGGATGGGCGGATGGTGGGGTTGGGGATTAATTGTGTAACTTGGCTTGCATAAATGGATACATAAATGTTGAACTGTTCCATTGAGATGCCACAGCTGCAGCCTCCAGCTACACAGGAAGTTATTAGTGTGTAATTATGTGTGACTGGTCCTTCAGAAAGATGGCATGCTGGGACGGCAGGATGATACTTGGTCCACACTGTTATTAGCATCACACATGTCGACAAGCACACGCGTATGCACGCTTGCTGTCACGGGGAGGTAGAGGAGAGGGAGAACATGGAAACATTTCTTGTTTGTTTTATAAAAATACAATTATTTTCTGTCGTCAGTAAGACTTTGGCAAGTGATGATTTTTTTCTTTTTCACTCAAGCAAATAGTTTAAAAGAAAATCTGGATACAGTATTAAAAATAAATATACTTCTTCTTGATGTCTGACTATGTTTCAGGGGAGTCACTGATCATCATTGGACGATGACCAAACGTGGAAGCAGTGATGTAACTGTCTGCCTGTGATGTCATCACAAAGCTCTGGGGACTTTGGAGTTCTGCAGTTGGAAGCACTGACGTGAGGTGCAGACTTTAAGAGGAGTGCCAAAGCTGGACTTGATGCATTGTTCTTACGAATACAACACTTTTTAAAAAAACAAACAAACAGAAGAAGACTTGTAAATATTTTTCTGTATTGCAAAGAAAAAGGTTTGTACAGTTTTACTGCGAGGGCGAGTTTTGTTACATTTTTAAACAAGTCTGAACACAGCCGTGAACATTTTTTTTTTTTTGTCGTTTCATGATCAGAGCGTATGATAATCTCTGTTAATCAGTCCTATTTTCTTGGGAATCAAACTTGCGCACGACTCTATATGAGCAGTCTTTGATGGCACTTGCATATCCCTGCTGTAGTGATAAGATATTCTCATGACAGGCCACTTCAATTCACACTCTTAAGGTTTCTTTTTTTTTTTCCAGCAGCGTCACCTCGCCCTCATAGGATATGGTGAAGGTGGGGATCACTCATGTGATGGAGGGGATGTTTGGGGGAGTAAGAGTGTTTTGAGAGATGTGAACATGGCAACAGCCGAGAGGTCAGAATGAACACAAGCCGCTGTGTGAGCAGAGAGCGTTGGGTCGAATGAACGCATTGTGCATCATACTACTGGTATTGTATCTTTCCTTACCAGCTGGTTTTTGCATCAGTTCATGAGGCACGTTAAGGTAACGGCACAGAATGTTTTTTCATGAAACAGAAATGATAAATCACACAACGAGAAGGAGGAGTGTCTGTTCGATCGCACCACGCTGCCTTTTCAGCTCTCAACGTTTCCTGAAGTACAGCCTGGTGATGATTTCACCTTGTTTTGTTTTTTTCTGATTTGATTTGGAATCCTTGGTAAATATCTCATCGGTCAAAGCCACCATCAACTGCTCTTGCATGTGCTTCAGCTTTCATTTAAAAGAAAAAAGAGGGACCTCTTAGACTTATGGGTCAAATCCTTGCGATGTCTGTGCAAGTGGGAAAAGAAAGGTTAAGTTGAGCTCATTTTGAATCGTTTGACCAGCAGGTGAATGTCTGTTTACCAGTTGAATGTCTGCTGCTACTGCTTCAGTTTTATGCTCAGACACGTTTCTGGGATACTGTACATTTGGTTGTATGGAAACCTTTGCATTTTCATTTTCTAAGCCTGCTGTAACTCAATAAACACACAACTGACTGTCAAACTCCCCTCTGTCTACGATGTGTGTAAATGATGTGCATAAGAATGAGAAATCTAAATTTTAAACCACTGGGTCTGAAGTTGACAGCGTATTCTGACATCTTTGAAGTGATGCATCTTTCAACTTGTCCATGACTTTATGTCGACCATGGGGAAACGTGTGTGTGTTACAACATTCCTGCCATCAGCCCACTGGTTAAAGAAGTTAGTGTTGTATATGCAAACCTTCAATAACTTTAAGCTTGAGTGACGCAGCATCCGGTCATCTCAGATTTTGATCTGCTCTTCAAATGCAATCACAAATTCATATTTAACTGAACTAGAATAGCACTCAGGGTGAGGCCCAACACTTCCCTTAAATTCAAGCAAACTGCAGCAATTATACACACACTAATATGTATGACTTCCCTAAATGTGCTTCATTCTTTTCATCAAGATCAATGAATTATTTGGTGGAAAAACTGAAAGTGTCATAAAAAACACCAGATCTCGCAAAGTTAAAACGTGTTAAAAAATTCCTGAATCGGCACCAAAGTTGTAATGTTTCTTTCCCGACCCATAATGCATTCTTCTAAGTTTCATAGTAATCTGTTCAGTAGATTTTGTGTAATCTTACTCATAAACAAACAGGTGAAACCATAACCTCCTTTACATCCCTGCATTAGAAGTGTTAATAAACTGGAGACGCTTCTGAACTGTTATGATTTGAAACTTTTTTATGTCACAATAAAATGAATATCGTTGAGACTGTTGTCAGAGCAAAAACCTTTTCACTGTATTTCCTGCAATTCATAGAACAAGAATCACAAAAAATAATTAGTTGATCATGAAAATAAACTTTAGTATCAGCCCCGGCTGTACCACACAGGCCCATGATCAGCTGAACACCCCTGATTCTGGAGAGAGGTTTAATCCCAGAGCTGAAAAATAAGATATTCATACACTTAGACTCAACGCCCTTTAAATGAACTGCTATATTTACAAAAAAAAGCAAAACCACATTTTCACCTTATTTTGGTTCAGATCATGAAATCTTAAGACAGAAGAAAGATCAGTCTGTGCCTCAGGGGCTTCAACAAACATTTACGCCCATGTACTTTCAGACCTGGGAACAGTGCTCTTCTCTCTTGCTTTACGTTCTGTGAAGGGACGGCAGAGAGCACGGTCCCTGTGCGTTGGTAATTACACTAATCTGATATGGCAACACAGAGAGAGACGGAGGACAGGAACACATGAATCAAAATCAACTGGTGTGCAGCTGCAACATCTCTCATCTGGACAGTGCATTGGCAGTGTGTGGAGAAAAGGTGAAGGAGAGATGAACTGAAGAAAGGCAGAAGAAAAAGGGGAGGGGAGATCAAGAATCATCAAATTACAAAAACAAACTATTTATTCATGTTTTCTTCTATCTGCTTCACTTGGACACAACCGCAGCAGTGGATTATTGGCTTTGGAACTGAGCCTACAGCCAGAGTCCGCGACCTGCTACGAGCTGCTCTTTGGGTTAAAATGTACGCTTCTTCAAATTTTCATCTCATCATATGTTTCATATATAACGAAACATTTATTATTTATTAAGATCAAAGATTTCTGTTTATTCCCTCAAACAGAGACGAATGTGAAGAAGCAAACATTTTAACCTCAATCATCAGCTGCACAGCTGTTTGTTGTTGGGAGCTGAAGAGGAGGAGGGTGTAGCCATCTCCTCTCGCCCCCTCTCAGTCATCCCCCAGGCGGAAGCCTTGGCCCCAGTCGTGACGTCCTCTTCCCCCACCACCACCTCCCGCCTGCTCCGGGGCGACTGGTCTCCTGCTGGGAGGGGCTCCAAAGCCCGACACCCCTCCCCTTCTGTTTGGCAAAAACCGATACCTGGGAGACGAAGGAGAGAGACATGCACAGGGATGAGATGAAAACAGATGATATTAGTTGAAATTGAGGGATTTAAAACAACTGGACCTGTAGTTGCACGTCTACACAAACCAGTCCAGTGTCAGTCGACATACATTTTTGCCCGGACTCAAATATGAGGTCATAATTAGTTCATTTTGTGACAACTGGCCAAAATCTGAAGAAATTCCCTAAAGACAGACTTGAGATATAAATAAAATCATGTTTTGTGAAGCCAGTTTGACGTTAGATCCTCAGTCTGTTGGTTTCTAGTTGTTGAGTGTTCAATCAGCAGGATTGATATCAGCTGCCGAGTCCAACTATTCTTGACCTGCCATACAAGACCAAATGAGTCGATCGGAGAGTCGCTTGTTAAAACTAGAAGGACAGGAGGCTAAAACCTCAAAATAAAGCACAGGGTGAAAAAAAAACTCACAAGAACTCTGGTGTGGAGAGGAAGGAGCGTCCACCCAGGTCCATGGGGTATTTGAACATGAGGAAGAAGTAGAGGTGACCCACCAGGTTCCCAGTCAGTTCATTCACAAAACTGTGGACAAACAGGAAAGTTGGGCTGATTATTCTCAGTCACACAGTGCTGGTGTCACATGTCT
The DNA here is from genome assembly GCF_024713975.1 of Paralichthys olivaceus. Lineage (NCBI taxonomy): Eukaryota > Metazoa > Chordata > Actinopteri > Pleuronectiformes > Paralichthyidae > Paralichthys > Paralichthys olivaceus. Next base: position 20,244,527 of record NC_091105.1, on the reverse strand, counting down.
ACATACAGTTATTCTACTCAGAACATATAAAGGCTCATATTCAGGTTATTTTCTACTAAAGAAGAAAGAAAAATCATTCCTGATTAATTCAAGACCCCAAATTCAAAATCTGGGTGTTTTGATTGATTGGTTTCGGTGTGGTGTCAATTCAGCAGGAAGTAGAAAACGAATGAACTAGTTCATTTCATCAGTTTTATTGCCACTGTAATATTATCATTATATCACAACCAGCATCACTGCAGGCCCAGTACTCGACACGTTCTGTCAAATGAACATCCACATCTTTTTAGAATTATAGCGTCAGAGGCAAAGACTGCGAGCAATCCTCCGAGCCACTTTCACTTCTTTTTTTTCTTCTATTGTTGTTTCGTGCAGTCTCAACTTCCTGCAAATGGTCCAAAAGTCCAAACTATCCAACAAAATGTTTTCCAACTGCAAAGAATTACTTACGAGCCTCCAATGATGAAGTTAAAAGCCAAGATGACCCACGGTAGATAATGTGCCTGAGACAGAGCCACAACATATGAATCATTAGATTTATCGCCATGTTAAATAATAAAAACCCTTCAAATTCATATCAAATATGAGCTACCTTCAATAAGACAAGATCAAAAAGGACAATTTGTGATGTAAGTGTTGGTGGTAAAACATGATGTACCTTGAATCGTGTTCCGAACCAGAAGGAGACGATGGTGTCTTTATTGAACTGAGCCCAGACGTACAACACAGACATGATCAGTGGGATCATGAGAAGCTGAAAACACAAGCAGACAAAAAAAGAAAGCCTCAGTAACAGAGCCGTGTATAAACTCTAAACACATTCAGATTATTGTTACTGTTCTGAAGTCTGTTCTTCATGAGGCAAAAAGCACAACTGTGTCGCAATGAAAAACAAATGGAGAATTTACGTCAAATATTGACTATAAGTGAACATTAACTTTAAGAAGCCCTATAATCTTAACTAGGCCAGGGAGGTTATGTTTTCACCCCTGTGACCACTAAACTTGGTGGAATGATGGGACATGAGTCAAGAAAGAACCTTTTACATTTTGGCATAGAGCCGTTTTTTTTTTTTTTTACATTTGCACTTATTTCCAAGGAAATAATTTATGAATCTTCATTTTTAAAAACCAGGCACATTTTGAGAACTGATATCCATGAGTGTGTGCAAGTTGGTGCAGCTTGATTTAAGGAGACAGTTGGTCTTTGGCTGAGGTATGTGCCCTGCTGAGAGCTTTTCTAGTTGAAGGTCTTGTTTTTATTATAGCTGGAGTTAGCTGAGTTTAGCTCACTGTATCAGTTATGTTTAGTGAAACCAATGGTGACATCTTAAGAGCCTGAGTTGTATCTTCTTCATGATCCAAGTCTATGGTTTGCACAGACTTTAAGTTTAATACCACAAACCTTTGGATCACAGATACTGTTGCTGCTTTATATACTAAACAGTGGCCATGACTTCATGATTTCATGTTTCGATATAAATACAGAGAAAAACAAGAGGAGTCTCACCCGCATGTTCATCAGCATCCCGGTTATCTACACACAGAGTCAAGGACGGCAACTTTGTGGCTGAGTACAATCACAGCTGGAGCCTGAAGATTACAGCAGCTGGTGACTGGAAGGTTGCCAGTTTCAATCCCCCACACAAGATGACTCTCACCTTCCACTTCTTCTGCTTCTTAGCCCCTTGAGCAAGGCATCTGACCTTGGCAAATTAGACCTCGTCTATCCCTCCCACACTTCACACACTTATTTTTTTCTTTTTTCACTCATGTCCACAGTTAGCCTGAGGTGAGAAAAAACCCAACATGTGGTTGAGATGAGGTTTAAGCTGCACAGTGTTTTGCTTCATGTCAAGAAATGTCTGTAAAAATCCAGAGTGGCGTTTAAGAGTGTCAGGGCTGAACTCCTGACAAAACAGTGTGGAGATGTGGGCCAGGCTGCACTGCTGGTGCTGCATGTGACCTAGATTAGGTTTCTCTGCTCTGCAGGGGTAGGCTGACACTGGGCCACTGGCACAGAGCCTCCCTGACATGGCACAGTGCTGCAGAGAGAGAGGGAGGGAGGGAGGGAGAGAGAGAGAGAGAGAGAGAGAGAGGTACAGAAAAGACACATGAACGAGAGACGCAGAGGGGAAAGGAAGCAGCAGAGTGTGGTAGAGTGGAAACAGGCTAACAGGGATTTAACCTGAGTTGTTAATGAGGGATAATTTAGGATAATTTAATGTAGGCAGATTATTTGTCTTTGAAACTCAAGGTTTCTGGTATTCAGTGATGTCACTCAGAAGGATACAACAATGCAGATCCAGTTGAAGAGGAGCATGAAGACATAGTCTGCGGGTCTGCCATCAAATCCTCCTGCAAAACCACAGCAAGAAAAAGATCAGCATGATGGAAGGAGCATTTAATGTGACTGTGGGTTTAAAAACCATTAGTTTAAACCATAGTAGTCTCACCCGTCTCTAGCCGAGTGGAGTAGTTGTAGAGAAAATATAGGTTGACCAGGTACAGGAAGCCGGTGTTAGGAGTTACCGGGAAATACAGAGTGGCTGTCACTGGCCTCCAGAGCTGAAACAGACAAAAGAGACGTTCATCTGACAGAAATGTAGTAAGATATCAACGTGGCTGTGTGCATGTGTGCAGATCCAGCCTCGTGTCTCTGTTGGATTGCAAAGAAAAACGTCTGAGCTCTCAAACGGTGGCAACTGACAGCTGGCGTTCCTCTTCAGAGCCCGTTACATCACAACTGGATTCAAAGGGTTTGTTTGATGGTGACAGAAGTCGGATCAGTGCAGCATTCAAGAGGTGATGAAAGGATAAAGCACCTTCTGTGATAAATCAGTGTTTATCAAGGGGAAATTTAGAAAACAATTACAACTTAACTGAAGTGGTACGTGCAGCAATAAACAATAGTACAAGGAATTAGAATGATTATTAAGTTGATTAATTAGAGTAGAAGGAAAAAGCATCTGAATCAATACGGTGCATGATTAATTGTTTTCGTTTTTTAATGAAGCAAAAATGCCAAATGTACTGTCTGCTTGAAGAATGTGCACGTTTAATGATTTCCTGTGTTTTTAAAGGGGCGGCACAGAGGTGCAGTGGTTAGCACTGTCGTCAGCAAGAAGGTTCCTGGTTGGGCTGGGATCTTTCTGTGGAGTTTCTCTGTGTTTTCTCCAGATGCTCTGGTGTCTTCCCACAATCAAACAACAGGGTTAAGTAGAGACTCTAAATTGACCGAATAGATGTGAATGTGAGTGTGAACGGTTGTTTGTCTCTGTATGTTGGCTCTTGCCTAACGTCAGCTGGGATTTTCTCCAACCCTCAAAATACTGACAGACGGATCACTGGGTTTTATGTTGGTTACAGAGTCACCTTGTTTCCTATGTTTTTATCATCTCTTAAAGGTTATATATATTGTGCACTGATAACGAGACTGAGCAGTAAGGTCTAAAGCCAAGTGTTGGGGGCGTATGGGGGCAGCTGTGGCTCAGGAGTTAGACTTGGTCTTCCATTCACCAGAAGGTTGGCGGTTCCATCCCAGTCTACTTCAATGTGTGTGGGAATGGGTCAATGGCACAACTGTACTCTAAAATACTTGGTGGTCATCAAGTGCGATATGAAAACAAACCATTTTAGCATTTATAAGGAACAACTGCTCTGGGCTCAAGTGTAACAGGCTGTGCAGCGCAAAACTTTCTTGTAACCATCACAACAGTGATACACAGTGATGGAGGAAGTATTTGAGTAAAAGCAGCTAGAACATAAAAATATTCAAATACAAGTAAAATCCATGTTATCAAACTATTACCTTGAAAAATCTAGAGGAATATTAACAAATAAATATAGTTGAAGTTTGTAAAGAGGTGTGTGTGTGTGTGTGTGTGTATTAGCGCACTGCTGAGCTGTACCTGAAAACTGAAACTGAAACTTTTCCTATATGCCACTGTTCTTTATATTTTTATATTTTTCTTTTTATTTAAAGGCTATATATCCTTTGTATGTTCAAATATTGTCATTACTAGTGTGTGTTGAAGTAAATTGGTATTCATTGTTTCGTTTTGTGCCATCATATCAAATTGTGTATCGAGAATCCTGGAAAACGTCCCTATTTTGACCTGAATGAAGTTTTCCAGGAAACTTATTTCTAACCTATCTGCTGACATGGCTTAACCTCAGAAGACGACATGGATGTATGGAAATTACAACCTTAGAAAATATAAAAGTTATATCAACAGAAAAATGGAGCTCAAGTATCAAAGATATCATAACACACATATATAATATAATATATATACATAGATTATTGTTATTGTACATTTATGTTATAGTTGTTGGAGGTGAAGCCAACAAACTTCTTTTTTCCTAATTGGTGTTGTAATGTTAAACGTGTTCAGTACTTGAGTCAGTGTACTTTAATAAAACTCTATACTCTTAAATAACTAAGTAACAGGGTTCATTCTGAATTCAGTTTGCCAGGAAACATATTTACATCCTGTTGAACTGACGTTGTTGTAAAGGAGAGTGAGGTCGTTTCATAATGAGTCCATGTGATCTCGTTTTATTAAAGCTACTCGTATTAATACCAACACGTGTGCTTGGTTCTCTGGTGGATCAAATGCTGCCTCGTGTTATATTTACACTTTTACCTCGCTGGTGCTAAATTAAGTAGCATTTTGACAGCAACCGGAAGTGCTTTCCTCCTACGTCTCGGCCTGTGATTGGCTGTCGCACAGTTCGGGCCTGCTCACTGAGCCCTGTTAGCCACCTGCTAACTCACCCAGCTCATCCAACACACAACAACCAGCGAGTTCCCGGCGATAGACCAACACAAGCAGAGGCAAGAACAACAACTCACATGGAACCTGCTGAAGACGAGCTCCGGCACCAGCACCATGTGTCTGAAGTCCACCAGGCCCAGTTTCCCGATGAGGGGGACAGCGATGGAGGCAGCGAACCAGGACCTGGTGATGAACGGGATGCTTTTGAACCAGTCCCCGAGGTCTGACATCTTCCCAACGGGTTACTGCCGAACCTCTAACCCCGAAACAAGAGCCCCCTCTCCGTCAATGAACCAGTGTCCTCCCCCAAATCACTCTACGACCCAGGCTGCCAGATATCACCGCCGCTCCGCTGCTAACTTTACATGACGTGGCTAATCACAGGCGGCTAGCTGTACACACGGTGAAGCTACTGGTCAGGCACACGCATCCGCCGCTGCTTTTCAAAGTAAAACTAAAGAGTGACACAAGTGCTTTCACATAAGGACCGATGGATGCAAAACCCAGAAAGCAGAGGGGAAAGCTACAGCATTTATAAAACATACTCTACAGCTTAAATAATACTTATCAATAGAAATTGATGCCCGGATTACATTTATAAAATGAAGTAAAACAGAGTTAGTTTAGTTTTTCAGTTCAACATTTTTACCTGATTACAAAAACTGTTTTGTTTGAAGAATGGAATTATTTTTAGAGATTTTAAAAACAATAAGATGATCAAAACTTACTTACAGAAAAGTCACATTCCATCAAACAGTACAGAACAGTGGTGTATCCAGAGAATATATAAATGTACGTTTGCGTCTTTACTCGATCAATCAATCAGTTAACCAAACATCCAAACAATCAATCAAACAAACTGTATTTATGTAGCACCTTTCATCCAGGTTAGTGCCGCTCAAAGTGTTATAAGACAATCAAATGGGATAAAAACATAGATTTGAATAGAAATATGAAGCCAGGCTAAAGAATTTGTTTATAAGATCAACTCTTCCGGCTGCTCTCACGTCCTCAGGTTGAGTGTTTCAGAGGCTTCAAGCATAAAAGCTAAAAGCTGCCTCAGCAAAGGTTTTAGTTTTGCACTTTGAAAACAGCAACACACTCATAACAGAGGACGAGAGGAGCAGTACTGGTTCGTACACTGAGCACATGTGGCATGTCTGCTGGTGCAAGACCACGCAGTGCTTTAAAGTGACAGCATGTTAGAATCAGCACAGAAAGTGGAAGGCTACCAATGTGAGGACATCAGTGTAGCAGTGATGTGACCTCAGCGTGCTGCAGCCCGGATGAAGGCCTGTCTTCTTCCTCTTATTCTTTGTCAAGTCATGACAGGTTTAGATCACGCTCTTATTTTGAAAGATAAACGCCAGAACCGGATGCGTTTTCAGTATCTAACACAGTGTCACTTGTCATTGTTTTGCGCTATTCTAGCACTTCCTGTTAAATTTGCACCGGATCCCAGGTGACCATCCAGAGGCAGCCAGCAGCAGAGGGGGGCGTGACTTACACAACAGAACTACAGCTTCCGGGTGCAGCCACCTGAGGGGGAGGGTTTGAGTCACAGCTGCATCCATCAGAGTGTGGAGGAGGGGATCGAAGTGAAAAGACATCAGTACAGAGAACTGATGCAAGTTATCATCCACTTTATGAAACCTCCCTTTCCAAAAACAGATGTGAAACTCAGCAAACTCAATAGTTCCAGCTTAATGACACACAGAATTCAAATATCACAAGGATCTGATTCTCTTCAATAACTATCCCAGCAGATGAGATTCATTGGTTTGTTCAGAATTTCATATCTTCTTTACACCACAACTCGTTTTTTAAATCTTTTTAGAGAATAAAATCTAAATCTAAAATGCTGTTGCCTGACCTCTGATCAGCAGAGACTGAAAGTCTTCTTTCAAATCAAATCAAATCAAATCAAAGTTTATTGTCACATGCACCAAATAACTTAGCGTCATCAGAGCAGTGAAATTCTTGTGACATGGCAGGCAACATCTGGAGGTCTTGATGGCATTATAAACTGAAAACTTGACTAATTTTGAGGTATGACTTTATTTTGCAATTCAATTTAACTGTTGTAATCACTCATAATGCAGTTATTTTTACAGGGACACTGTTGAGATGAATATATAGCTGGAAAAAAACTTTAAATCGGCAAGAGAACCATTTCAAATCAAATAATTTATTGTCCTCATGGGGAAATTATTGTCAGGTCAAAGTGCTACAGCAGCTTTAGAACAGAACATTGTGTAACAAACAAACAGAGAAACATGGCTGAATCAACATGTTTCCTCATTGAGTACTGTGATGCACGTTGGGATGAGTGAGAGCTTGAGGCAAAGGCGTTTCTCTGGGACTTACAATAAAGCATATATCTCCCTTTATTGTGATCTGAGACACTTACAATTTTGATTCTGTCGGAGATGGTTTCATTCATGATACTGTGGCAGTAAACAATGCCACGGGGCTCTCACCACGACAGCCAGACACGAACCAGTCAAACCATTTGTTGTTCAGCAACATCTTTATTTAAACCCCATGCAGACATCAACTAAACACTTTACTTAAAGGGTCCAGCACTTTCTGCTGGACGTCTGGTTCAAAGGTTTTATTTGTCATCTGCACAACAGATACAGCGTACATGTTGGCAATGAAAAGCTTAAATCCCAGGCACCTCAAGCACCTCAACATGTAATAGTGTCAGAAAATAAGAGTAACTAAAAATACAAATACCAATACACTAGTGCAAATAAACAATAAAGTACAAATGTCATTAACTAGTGCAAAAAAATAAAACATTATAAGGTGCCAATAAACATTATAATAAAACATTATAAGGTGCCAAAGTGAAATATATAAATGTGCAGTCAGGATTTAGCAGCCCCGTGTCTCTGTGCTTCCTTTCCTAGTGTGTTTCTGAGGCAGCGCCGCTGCTGCCTTTTCAAGCATGAGGATCAATCAGCTAACAGCTCTCACCTGCGCTGACTGATCCTCTGTGGTGCAGGTGAAGATGCTCTCCCAGCCCCTTCACCTCCACAGAGACTTTTGGGGGAACTAGATTCTGGCCAATTAAAAAATCAAGTGTATATCAGAATATTTTCGAACAAACACCTGAATTTCAGTGCTGTTGTTTTTTTTTTTTGCATCGCTCAGACTTTCATATTGTGTTCAGTTCAATCTAGATTGAGGAGATTGATAGAATCTTTATAAAATCTGTTAACATCCAATCAAGTTTCAAGACCAGGAAAATCAAAGTAAATCCAATCTCAACTCTCATGTGATTTAATATCACATTACCATTTGTTGTGTCTCATTATCGCACGGCTTAAGTAATCAGACAGTTGCTGTCGAGCTGTAGCAGTTACTGTTTTGATAATTGGAGAGATTGTCACACTGTGATTTAAAAATGCTGCAGAGTTGGACTTGAGTCACAGAAGGTTTGATCAAGAGAAAAGCTGCTGCAGCATTTCTGCCACTTTTTTCAGTGTAAACCACTAGAGAGCGACTGCGATTCACTGAGCATTGAGTAGAATTCCAGCTCAGTGTGAGTGTCCTTCTCCTTCAGTGTGAGCTGTTCCTCCTCTGTGTGCCTCCTCCATGTGACCTTTGAACCACAGGAGATTCCCTCCTGGCTGGATATCACCATGGCAACATCTGTCATTGACATCAGCAGAAACAGGTGATTGACTTTGCAGCAAGATCCCTCATCATTAAGTGTTTTAAGTGTTTGCTAATCACTTAGATTATATTTTATATACAATCATGATTTTCTCTGCAGAGGTGGGCTACGTTGGAATTTTAAGATGATACACATAGTGGTAGAAGTTGTGTTTTCACTCAGACGCTGTGAATTGGTGCCGGCACTGGTTCGAGTCTCTGAACATCAGAGAACGTTCTGGCTCATCATACTGTGATATCACACCAGCAACACACATCTGCTTCGTATTTAACCTCCATCAATCTAGAAAGCTATTTTCAAATGTAACACCATCAGATGTAATAGGTTATCACCGCTAAATAAAATAGTGTAACAGCAGTAACAGGACAGCCGGTAAGTTTTTTTAAGTTTCGACCAATTGCAGCTGTTACATTAATTTAAAGTGCCTTTGGCTGATAACATTACCATGTTGTGTTCTGTTAACATCTTTTTTTTATGACCATTTTCCCTCATGGGACAGGACGTGGAGGAGATGATGATGAGGAGATGAGGAAGGCAGACAGAGAAGGGCCTCAAAGAGCCTCTGGATCACACAGACAAGAACATGCAGATCATTGACACATTCAAATACTGACCCTGTGGAATAAATTCCTGATCTTGATGCACTTGTGCGTCCAGCTTTACAAAAAAAAATATCAAGGCCTCCCAATCATCCAAAACTCTTGATTTTGGCACAAGTATCCGTGATCTCCTCCTCTTGTATCCGTTAACTTTCTCTACGCACACAGATCCTGGAGGAAACCCTGGCGGAGGCGTGCCAGCTGGGCCTGGAGTCAGACTGGCAGGGAGACGTGGCGGAGCGCCTGCAGCAGGTCGACGCCGAGCAGGAGAGGGACAGCGAGAGGCTGGCACAGCTTCACAGGCAAGCACTGGCAGAGGAGCAGAGCCTGGCTGACACCACGAGAGATGTGGCAGGAAGGAAGGTGAGAACAACAAGAGATTGTTTGTCAACACATCAGTTTACATACTGTGTTGGCTTGGCTGTCACTTTGAAATGGTGAATGATCTTTACTGTCACATTCGGTCCTGGAGAAGAGTTCTTAAGTATAAAAATGACTGATGCTCGCTGAGAAACTCTCATCTGACCATGTTCATCTCTGAAGTATTAATTATGATTCATCACTGAAGATAACATTGTTGGATTCAGAAACATGAGCTTGTTGGATTTCAGTTAGACTTGAGTTCATTTGCAGTGAGATAGATAGAAAGATAGAAAGATAGATAGAAAGATAGATAGATAATCCTGATGAAGTTTAGTTAAAAGTTAAACTGTATAGCAGGAGCTGGCCTGCAGTCTGACTGTCCCGCTCCTTCTGTCCCGTCCTGTAGGTGCTGTCAGAGGAGCTGGGTCTGGCTGTGGAGTTCGAGCCACCGGCCTGGGTGTGGGCAGTGTGGGGCTGTAGATTCATCTCGGCTGCTCATGTACCTGCATGAGAGAAGAGTTCCGATGATTACTGATGTCAACCCTGGTGCACCCACCCACACAGGCCGTGGGCTCTTAGAAGGGAGATTTTGGTTTGGGACTCCAGAGGTGTGTCCTCTTGAATGAGTCAAAGGAAGCTGAGGGCATGTCTTTGCCTGTCTTTGCTGTGATATAGGAGGGTGTGGAGGTGAAGGGGCTGGGAGAGCACCTGCGCCACAGAGGATCAGTCAGCACAGGTGAGAGCTGTTAGCTGATTGATCCTCATGCTTGAAAAGGCAGCAGCAGAGCGGCCTCCAAAAACACACACTGGGGAAGAGACTGGGCGAAGCTGATGGTCCAGCAGAAAGTGCTGGACCCTTTAAGTTCAATGTTTTGTCAGTTCTGTTGGGATGAAATAAAAAGATGTTGCTGAGCACCCAATGGTTGGACTGGTTCGTCTCTGGCTGTCGTGGTGGGAACCCCGTGGCATGGTCTACTGCCACAGAGGGATTATCAGTTCCACCTTCAGTTTGATGAGTGCTTCCATTGTGTTGTTTGAAAGAGAAGAAAGAAAAGTCCTCCAGTAGCAGGTTGATTGATAACAGATGGTTATTTGCTGTCTGTGTGCGGGGGGGGGGGGGGGTTTGTAGCATGTAGTGTTTGACTCTTGAACCATGCTTCCAGCTGTGGTGGAGATAGTAAGGCTGATTGTGTGAGCTGTGGCTTTTCACTGACTCTGGATCAGGTTTAGATTCTTCTCCAGGCGTTCCTGCTGTGTTTTTGCGTCATGCTCTGTGGAGACTGATCATATTGTGGTTTGACTTTTTCCAGATACACACTGCTGTCCCCTGAAGGATTCTGGGTACAGCGGTTTATTCTGGGCTGCATATGATGTGATTTAAAGAGGCACAGTGATGAGGCGACTTTGTGGAATATCCTAAGTGTTGTGACTCCTCTGCTCTCCTCAAATGGGTTTTCAGTTATTTGGTCATGTGCTCAGGTGGAGTGTGTTGTCACAAAACTGACAAACTCCACTGTCCTGAGATGAGACATGTAATGTATAGTGAAGTGACAACTGTACGATGGGTGTGTCAGGACTTCTGTCAGCCATGTAAATGTCATAGTCTCCAACTACTGTGAAAATTGTTTTAATATTTCAGCTGCAAAAATAATCAAATATACAACATCAACACAGCATTTTAAAGTTCGATGAGCGATTTAGACATTCAACTGATTAAAATGCTAAAATGGTGAACACAATCACCGTCATTAATTACATTTCACACAGTACGAAGAGGACGAAGTACATCTGGGATGTTTCTCCTTGTGCACTAATACCTTACTTTTACATTTGAATAATCAGATTATAAAGATGGATGACATGGCCGGTCTCGATCACCACCTGGTGGCTGGCCGCAGTACAGTTTATAAATCTATCCTCCACATTAGCAGATGGGTTATGGACCAAAATTTATATTTAATGAAAACATCAAACACATTTTTTCTCAAAGGTGGTTTCTGTCATTAGGTTATAACACTGATGTATGTTCAAGTGTTCATGTTTCCAGAGAGTTGATCCCTGATCACTATTGCGCAGACTCTGGCTCCAAATGCACAAGATGGCAACGTTTGAATCTGGGTTATTTTCTGTATAGTGGCAGGAAGTGGAGATGTGTCCGTCTTTATATACAATAAAAATAAATAAAAGTAAACATTTGAGCTGTAGTATTGACGTACAGATATAAAGTGATTGTGAGGCCCAGGATCTGACTCTCAGTTCATTCAGTCTGTGTCAGTTGGTCTTTGCTGGGATCTATCAGTTGCTGAGCCGTCTTCAGTCCCTTCTGTAAACATTCAACATCAGGACCCTGTGTCCGTCTCTGTCTGATGCAGACTTTCGTCAGTCTCTGACACACCAGTCAGTAAGATCTTGTTCCACCAGCGCTCTCTGAAGCTCTGCACACACACACTGGCCAGACTCTCTCCATCTTGGTAGTCCTCCCTCATCTTGTCTGGGATCAGGTCCTCTGACATCACCTGGGAAATTAAAGAGCAAGACTGAATCGTGTAAAACTATCGGCTGACTTGAAGTCTGTGACCTTTCAACTCAACTGCCTATAAACTTCAAAAATTCAGGTTTTGACTTGGTGTGTGTCAGTATTGTGTACTCACCTCAGTGAGAGTCTGCAGTGTGGATTCTTTGGGATTTAGCCGCTGTAGTGCCTCATCTGTCGTCTGTAGGGCACGTTCACTGCGCTGCAACACAAAGGAGGACTGCTGCTGCCGAAGGATTTTCAACAGGAGTCTGAGGGAGATAAAACAAGCAGGGAGACATTAAGGCCCTGTTCAGACCTTGTACCATCATTCGTCTTGAGAGAAGTGGACAGATCTCGGATCCTCAGTCACTACTCTATATGCAAATAAACACACATACATCATTTGTTTTCACGAAGACAAAATTATGTTGTTTTTATCCAGTCTAAGTTTACAGATGAGTCAGATGACGTTTTGTGTGTCGGTGCAAGCGAGAGAGAGAAAGGCAGAGCGAGCAGTGTCAGGAGGGACTGAATGAATCAATGTGCCGCATTTGAAAACTAGAATTACCGCACTGCAGTTGAATGCCTCTGCCAACTATCCGAGTTTCTGTGTATGTATTTCTAGAGATTTAGAGATTCTAGAGATCTATAGATTTATATAAGGTCACTGTGACCTTTACCGTTGACCACTACAACGTAATCATGTAGTCTTGAGGTATCACATTCAATAGGCACCATGAACTTGACCTTTGACCACCAAAATCTAATCAGGTCAACCATGAGTCAAAGTGAATTTTGAGTTGTCCAGATCATACATGAATATTTGTACAGATGTTGGAGAGATTCCCTCAAAGTAGGGGAGGGATATCACATTCACAATGGGATGGATGGAGGGACAACCCGCAAACATATTCCTCTGGCTGTCGCTGGCAGGGGGGCATACAAACAACAGAAATCATTATTTGGTTTACCAGTGTTGATGTTGTGGCGGGGGGCACAAATATTAACATCCTTGGTCACTGAGACGATTAAAAATACTTTAAATACATTGTGAAACTGTAGTGGATCAGAGGATGTCAGTAGGCGTCTCTTCAATATGGACCAGGACGCATTTAAGTTCACACAGGGAAAAGAATGTGGATGCTTCCCAGAACTCTCCACAAAGATGAAGAACCCCTCTCATTTGAATACACATTGAACCTTGTAAATAAACAGATGTCTTATTGTATTACACAAAACAATGATTTTCAACTATTAAAATATGTCTCTAGTTGTATTTGTATCTACTTCTATTGTAGAATGGTTGATATTTTGTGTGAATGTGGCATACAGTATGTAAACAGTGATTTGTACCTCGTCCTGACTAAACAAGTACAAGCTTTTAGTCGGAGTCTGTCCTCATCCATCTCTGCTGCCTCCTCCTGTTGCTCCTCAGTTTCTCCATCGTGCTGCTCCTCTGCTGATTCACACCTCTCAGAGGAACATAATCCTAGAGGAGGCAATTAACACATCGGCGCGTTAAAACAAATCATCATTATTACACATATTTTTAGACAACAGAATAAGATTGTTTATTCATTTGTAGCAAAAAATAATATTTTACACATTATAATACACAAAAAATATGGGTGTTAAATGAGACAGGAAATGAAGTCAAACCTACTTGTGGGTCTGTTCTCCAGCAGCTGCAGACACATCTGACCCAGGTTGAACCAGTACCAGGGGTTAAAGGGCAGCAGGCTACACAGCTGCTGGAGACATGACATCGCTGATCCGATGGCTCCAAAATGCTTGAAGATGCTGACCTGTAATAAACGATGTAATGTCTATTACATGTTTATGTTTTATATTTGTTCGTGTGTGTGTGTGTGTGTGTGTGTGTGTGTGTGTGTGTGTGTGTGTGTGTGTGTGTGTGTGTGTGTTCTGACCTTCAGCAGCAGGAGGCTGGTCAGGTGACTGGTGTTGGAGGCTTCTTTCCTCTGGAGAGAGATGTTGTAAAAATGAGTACCAACTACAAACTTTTTCTTCTTACCAATATTTTGTTAAACACTGAAATTTACCTTCAGAGAACATCTGATCAACTTTAGATTTATCAGAGTTAATAATAATAATGATAATTTCCAATGCTGCATGAACAAACAACCTCTGAAGACAAAGGCTGCAACACTGAGCTACACTGGTGGACAGTTTAATCCAGAGGGCCGACATTAAGCAGATGTCTCTTGTATATTGAATTATTAGACATTCCAGCTGCGTGAAAGCAGACTCTTAATATTGGAGCTTCCTGAGACACATAAAAGCACTTACTTTCTTGGCTCATAAAGCTAAAGTCAATGACAAAATAAAGGCTGTGTTAAGGAAGCTTTAGATTAGATGAGTGTACGTTCATGATATAGAACCAAATGATTAACATGAGATTAACATGAAAAGTAACTGGCTGCTTGGAAAAATATGTTTTTTCATAACTTGGAATTTGGTCTAGCATTTGTCTTAAATGTATAATTACCTCCGCCTGTGTTTTTTCGTTTATCATTTAGCAGGATTACGCAAAAACTACATGAACAGATCAGGGAAGAACCCATTACATTTTGGGCAGATCCAGATCAGAAGGCGTTTCTTCAACATTGCAAGATAAGGCGGTTTTCAACATTTTAAGTAATTTATAATAATTTATGGATCTTAAAAAAGAACAAAAAACACATTTCGGTGACTGATATCTATGACTGTGTGCAAAGTGGTGCAGGTTGACTGAATTCACACTGTGCTACATGGAAAACACTTTAAAAGAGAATCTCACAGGTGACTTACCAGTAAGTCAGCCAAGTGCACAGCCCTCTCTCTCTGTCCCAGTTTGGTGCAGCATCGAGCCATTCCCTCCAGGACATCTCTTCTGATGGTCAAGTTGTTGTCAGCGAGCCACTCTAGGCAGCAGCTGTATGCTTCCAAGGCTTTCTATACCCACCACACCATGAGAACACAAACAGAACAATACACCAAACATCAGTGGACAACGGAAAACTTGTCTGAACGATACCAAGAGAAAAGGTTATCATATGGCAGCGACTATGAGCCCAGTCCAAATTGTATTTACTTCAAGCAGCTTTTGTTGGTACTGTTACTGTGAAATTACAGAGAAATAAAATATTTTAATATCTGATCATTGTGTGTGTGTATAACCACACATCATGATTACAATATTACGATATTTTACACTGAAACATGGTAGGTTATAAGGAAACAAAGGTGCTCACTACTTAAATTAAAAATGAAGAAAACCTTCAGTGCTCTTCTGGATACACGACAGAAGCTGAAGCACTGACTGGTTCATAACAACAGTTTTGCAGTGAATAAACTCAAAATGTTTAAGGAAAATTAACTGAAATCCTCAGATACTCTGGCCACTATCAACTTTTCAGTCTGTGTGAGAGACTGGAGGATTGACGTTGTCGTAGGTTCGAGATGATTGATTGAACAAAAACTGACCTGATAGTTCCCCTGTCTCACGGCCAAGTCACCTCTGAACTTGTAAACTTTCTGTTTCTCCAGGGAATCGTCTGTATCGAGAGCAGCGCTCTCACAAAACCACTGCAGAGGAGCGAGACAATAGAAAATACCACAGTGATTGGAAGCTGCTTCTCACTGACTTTTACACATTGTACAAGAAACTAAGCCACACATGCAACAAGTGTTACTGAACCAAAGAAACTAAGCCAACATACTCAACAAATAACATTTAAGACACAATACAACTTATTTAACATGATCACACATTAAACCCACTCACTCAAACAGCAATTAGCCACAATATGTTAATATTTACATAGCAACTACATATAAATACATTTTGATGCAGTTTGTTCAGTTCAGTGTTATATATATATATATATATATATATTTGGTACAAATTACCCAGAATACCAGGATTCAATTAAAAGAACTGTGTCACATGACGTTTGTTACATTGGCTCATTTATAATATTGTCATATATGAGTCACATCGTTCTTTACGAAACATTTATAAATAATCAAATAATTATTCTGGCTCCTTTTGGATGTAGCAGCTGCTAGCAGTCTATTGTTAGCTGGCAATGATGAGGGAGCTAACCATGGCAGGCTAATGATAGCAGGTACTTTAGCAGACGAATGTTAACAAGCAATAATTAGCAGGCTGATATTGACGAGCTAACGTTGGTAGGCTAACGTTAACAGTGTAATGGCAGCAGGTACGTTAGCAGTCTAATGTTAACTAGCAATGATTGGCAGGCTAATATTGACAAGCTAACTTTAGCAGGCTAACATCACAGTTTATTTACATGGATGACTCGTCATGACACCTTCCTGGCAGTACCCAGAGTCCGGACCTTGGTGCTCCCTCACCGCGGCTCTAACTAGCCTGGTCCCGGTTCGGGTGGTTGTCGTTGGACCCACTCACCTCTGGTTCGCACAGTTTAGCGTTGTATGAAGACAGAGACGCACACACTCGGTCTCTCGCCTCCGAAAACACAGAGTCGTCAAACGTACTTCCTAATATCTCCATGCGGACCTGAAGAACCTGGCAGAGCCTACTACTCACAGTCAGAGACTAGTACCCGAACTACAGGGGACAGAAGTCTACACACTCATGGATACACTGTCTCTCACTGTCAACTGTACGGCTGATACAATGTCCACTGATAGTGGTTCCGGGCGGAAAGGTTCCGAGATGAAAACATGCAGCTCATTCAGCAACAGAGAAAACATCACATATGAATATCTGCTTCACTTTGATTTAACTCGACACTGACATCCCCAAAAACTAATACTGCAAACACACAACTGTCTGTCTCCCATGTGCCCAGACCTGTCCTACATTTTCTGTATCGGCATATGGAAACAAATGTAGTCAGAGAAAATCAATTCAACATGAATAGCATTTCATTTTCTGTAATTACTGTGCACATCTCAAATATTTCTGAATTCACTTTTTTTTACTTTGAGTTTAAAAAACTGTGTACGTTTTTATATTTTTATACTCTTTTATTTCTTTTCAAAGTCTCACTTTAATCAAGCCACATTGTCATGGCTTTCAAATGAACACACCGAACTTCAAAAATATTACTATCACAACACATTGAGTCATTTATACAAGCCATGTTTACACCTGGTGTAGGAGAGGAACTCACCTTTATCTGGAAGCTGCACTCGGCCTGAACTTAATACACACATCAGAGGAGAAATCCATCACTGCCACACGTCCAAATGAATGCATGAGCTGATGATTATATTAGAATTCTCCTTTTATTTTAAATTATTTTAGTCAAATGAAAGTTACATGCAGCTAGGATTATTGCTTGGTAATACTACACTTAATGCAGAATACTCATCCTCAAGTACATAAACCAAATTCTCTTTATAAACTATTTTGTTTCACAGCGTTTTACTATTTGATTATTCTGTCCACTCATGTCCTTTTTCAGCTCTGTCTTACTTTTTAAATTTCTGTTAAGTTGCACAAATATTTACCAACATCTAAGAGAAATAAAAGATTCTGCATCTTAAGTATGTTGATGATCCAACCTATGCAACATTATCTTGATGTACAGGATATATCCTCACATACTGACTTCTTCAAAAGAGAAGGTTTTGACTAGAAGAGTTTTTTTAATTTAATGCAAATCTGTTTCCCTTATTGACAATAAAACAACAGACACTGCATCACTGACGGTTTATTAAAAATGCTATCAATGCTAATAACTAACAGTGATGATGAATTCATCTCTGAGCTTTTAATGAGATTCTTTCCAACATTTCTAAAAAAAAAGGTCACAAATGATGACTGACTCACAGGGTTTAACAGGACTCTATGCAGTGCTTTCTGCTCTGCATCTTAGCGCTTCACATCACATTTAAAACATGCAAAATAGTGATCACAAGTGCATTTGATCAAAATTTATTGGGGTTTGTCCTCAAACAAGTATAAAATATAAATCTTTTTTTTCTTTTTTCTTTTTTTAATCAAGCTAAAAATCAAGCCAGAGCCCCAATAACAGCCAGGATTTTAAATTAACATTGCACAAACTGTTTTGCCTCACAGCTGATTGCTTCAAGTGGATGACTGCACAAAGTTCTCTCTAGAGCAAACCTGCAGAGGCGATCGCACATCAAGTTTAATCAGAGTTTCTGACACACACTCTCAGTGTTTTAACAAATTTCAGACACGTGGGCAGAGTGTCGATGGAAAAATCACTTCCATAGACACAGAAAAAACCCAAGATGAACTGTTTTGTTGAAGAGCTTGGTCATGAAGGTTGCGGACAGCAAAAAGTCCCACCTCAAGTACATCAATCCCAGAAACCCCTCCTCAAGTCATCCATCAGGTGTACTGGATAAGATGAACCAGTTCATGGTGGGTTTTAACACAACTCCAATTACAGTTTATTTAGAAACCCTGGTAAAAGGGACTAAATATCAGTTAAAGTCAGGGGAGACATCATTTGAAAATGGCACAATAAATATCAGTTGTCTTTAAATTAACACACCCATTTATTAAAGCAGAGCATGGAGTTAGACCTTTGGGTTCTTCCTACAGTATCTGTGTCTATGGAAACAACTGTTACTTAATACAGGAGCGGAGAGATCATTGCCATCACTCACTGAACAGGTCTGGAGATGTACACTGTATTGAAGCAGGAACAAAGAGGAAAGTCTACAAGTTAAAAGCAAATCAAGCCCATTAGAAGCAAATAAAACGGGGTAAAAACTGTCAGCAGATAAAATTAGATTAAAAAAAGAGAAGGTGGAAAGTCCACAGTAAATGAATAAAAAAAAAAAACTATTCATACGTACAGTGTATTACAATTCTGACAAAATGCATTTTCTTTTACCAAAAAGCTAGCTGCTATATAGTGAAAACATTTGAATCTCTGATTGCATAAGAAACATTCAACCAACTATTTGTCTAAATACAGAAAACGAGTGAGGACGAAGCAGTAGTATAGCGAAGGATACAGATATGACATGAGTATAATAGGACAGCAGGTAAACTACTCCGATCACAATATAAGCTCGTAGCTCTACTGCACAAGTATTACTGGGATACATGAAGAGAGACGGATATAAAATCACAACTCAGAGAAAAGACACCTCAATGGAACTGGGGGAAATATTTGAAAACAATTTCTTGACTATAAGTATTACTTTAATAATACTCTTCTCATTAACATCATATCATCATGTTATTAACTGTCATGTTACAGTATTGTTACCAAACACTCAGTGATTAAAGGGACACTCCTTCCATAAAGTTCAGCTAATTGAGAGACACTGGTTTCAGAAAGAATGGTTCAAATCTGGGCAGCAGAAACTGAGATGTCCAGACTTTCAATCTAGTCTGCAACAAGGTCCAAAATCACTGGATCCTACATGGATCCTAAGTCTTTTATTAGACTTGCTCTTGTTTCGAGACAAACTGAGATGACCCCAATGACATAACTATTTCAGGGTCATTTTTTAGGAGACCTCATGACAAGTTAGCCGGACTTTATGTGGCGTGCCTCTCAAAGCAAAGTGTTGCTTGACATTTTTAATAGTTTTTTGCCATATGTAATGTATCTTGATTTAAAAATGTTGACATATTAGCAAGCAAATAAAAACATTCCCATGAGCAAAAACAAAAAATGCAATCTTTGCAATTCTTTTAGGAGCGTGTCTTTTCTTTTCAGTTGTGATTTTATATTTTTTGGAACCAAAGTGCCAAAAAGCCACTCGGGCAACACTGGTTGAACTCTAAAACAGATTCTATTTCAAAAACACTAGTCTGCTGTACGTATTGTATGAGTCAGTTAACAAGCAATCCACTGGTGTCTGGACAGAGTTGTAATGACACAGTTTCTTTAGATAAAAAATTATAGTCAAGAAAGAGCACACTGTAAAAGACTGTGGGCTGGATACCTGGATACAGAATTAAGCCTAACCTCAGAAATAAAAGAAGTTAATCTGGGACAAGCCCTTTTGTAGCATGTGTACAAAATTAGCACACAAAGTACAAAGATTCAAACGGTTCAAAATGGGCCAAAAATTGCAGAGACTACAAAATCCCAAGCAAAGCTTAGATGATCAAAACAGTTTAAAAAATATTTCTAAAAGAGAAAAAAACAGGTCCGTGATTGTACTGATCAACTAATTCTTAAAAAGTAACTGGTCTCTTAAAAGCTACGCAACGTGTAATCCTAGATTAGGCTTCTACTGTGCCAAGTATACCAACCCAAAATAATGTATGTACAAAATGAGCAGTTGTTCGTCTTAGTTATTGCATGCAGTATTAGACAATAGGTCGGCCTTGACATTTTGAATCTGTTATTTGTTACTTGCACTTGTCACATTACAGCAAAGCAGTTTCAGCTCCCCTCCAGTTGCAATACTCAAACTATAGCTCACAGCTAAGAGCCACCATTGGTTTCATAGAGACTCACTAAAATGCATTTAAATGAGCTAAAGGAACCAACGGGTAGTATGTGACAAGTGCTTAGTGAAATAGAATTCAAAACACCAAGGTTATTTGTTTAAGGACTTAAAACAGAAGTTTCCAATGTCAACTTCAGAGTATTTAGGCATCTTTTAGCATCAGCAGAAAGCAGAGCTCGATCATGCATCACACCTTCGTTTGAACAAGCCTCGCTAAAGAGTCACTCAGTGGTTGACAAATTCACTCATTCTTTTGTCATCTTTTGTCGAGCGTTGGTGAAATTGTGTTCAAACAAGTATACGAGCCGTGTAGGCACATAGGTTTATCTGCAAAGCTTCATCAGAGTCTCTCCCCTGTGTGTGAACAACTGTAGGTGAGACAGTTTTCAGTCCATTGTCCTCTTGATGCAGTAAAGCACAAAGAAAACAGCTGGAAAGAGGAGCGTTATTTGGTAGACTTCCCACCACAGAGGGAATGCTGTGCTGTTCCTTCAGGTATCACGATTCCCTCCATGAGGGAAATTACATTTTCCAAGTAAAGTCCTTTTTTGAATTTTCTGACTGGTTTCAGTCTTGTGCAGTCGTCCCTACAGCCCTGTCATTTCAGAGACAGGAAACCAACAGGACACTGCCAACATTTACAGGAACATGTTTCGGGAAGTGCACATGAAAACTAGGCATTTATTTTACAAAAGTGGCCTGGATGAAAGTGGTTCAATCAGACAGGGGCATGTGAGAGCAGAGAAGGACAGATAGGAGACAATTTCCATAATTTAAAGCCAACAATACAAACATAACAACAAATGTAACACACGCACATTTTCAAAAGGACAGATGGTTAAAAACTGGGCTCAAATTGTGCAATTTAGCGAAACAAAGTGGTAGGTGATTGTTCGACAATTCTTTTGAGCCGTATGAACATCCAAATATGAAATAACACATATTATTATAAAAGTTGACAAATTGATAATATTCCTCCCCTTGAA
Source organism: Paralichthys olivaceus (assembly GCF_024713975.1). NCBI lineage: Eukaryota > Metazoa > Chordata > Actinopteri > Pleuronectiformes > Paralichthyidae > Paralichthys > Paralichthys olivaceus. The sequence continues at coordinate 20,223,157 of NC_091105.1, read as the reverse complement.
AACACACTAAGGATAAAAAAGGCAAAATACTGGTTCAGTTCATACAAAAGAGATTTGGTCTCTCAGAGCCATTTCATGGTGTAATAAGAGATTAAGGTGCCTAATCAGGATTTAGTCCACTGTGAACACAAGCGGACAAAGTGCATCTTTTAAAAAGTTTAGTTTAGGTGCTTCATGTTCTTCTGTTCAGTGCAGATTGGAGTCTGATTATTATTTAAAATACTGTGAAACAGTGCTTCTTGAAGTACGGGTCAGGACTAACAATAATTCTTAGGCCTCATTTTAAACATGAGCCCAAACCTAAAGGCAAAAAGTCGGTGATTTGGTGGAGATAGCAATCTTGTCACGGGGAAAACATGCGCATTGATTTACTTTCAATTCACACTGGAGCTGCAGCTGGTGCTTGTATTTACATGCATCCCCCAATAAAATAAAAAAAATCAGTCCATCCCATTAATTCATCAGAATCCGACCACAAGCAAACGAAATGCTGCGGCAAGGATAGTTCTGTTTTTATGTCACTGGACAAAGATGTCTGCCTCATCGTTTAGTTGACAAACGGTGCCTCTGCTTCAAACTGTAGCTCACTGCTCCGCACATTCAGCTTTGGCACAAAAGCCTCGTGCTATCTGAATTTACACAACCTCCTCAGAAAGATTGATCGTAGCACGGGATGAGTTCTATCAAAAGGTGAAAATGTTGTTAAAAAACATTAATAGCAGTGCATATTTAACACATACTGTGGAATTTCTCCATCAGATCTGTAGGTGCTCAGTTAAAAATCTATAGCGATAATATTAATGACAAATGAGCCACTTTTAAGGGAAGACTGGAGCAGACATCCTGCGTTATTTAAAAGCATCATGGCGTTGGCATTCATTCAGCGTTAAGGTACTTTTCCTGTCATTTAGACCTTTAGCTCAGAAAGGTGACATACCTGATTTACACTGTCATTATCAATCCAATATTTAACTCACACATCCTGGTCTATCTTTACAGGAGCTTTTAAAAAAAAAAATAACATGCTGTAACATGTCAAATCAACCAGCTCCTCTATTAGATGTATGCTGGATTTATTAGGGAGATTGCTCAGCAGTGACATCTAGTAGTGATAGGTTTTTAAGCACCTTTGTAAAAATAGCAGACGTTTTTTTTCAGCGTGCAGTTAGTTTGGGACCATGGGTAAAACATTCATAATGCTGGGGATTGAAGTTTGAATTTAGGCCTGTGCTCACAACAGCATCCCACACTACTTCTTAGGGAAATGCAGCATAAATGTGAAAAATAAAACCTCCCTTATTGGCTTCATTTAAGCAACGAAGGAGTGGAAATTTAAATTAGAGCATGCTGGACATTGGAACTGACAGTTCTTCCAAAAATAATGAATTAACAACAGTCAGTATTCATCAATTGCTTCTGAAGAAAGGTGTATGGATGTGCCTGGCCCTGGATATACCATCTTTTTTGGGCAACTGCTTCATCCCATCAGTTCTCATCTTTAGCTCAGCTTGAAGATTGCACTTCATGGTATTCGTATTCACAATTATTGTCTAAGCTGTGACACATCACCTACAGTTAATAAGAGAAGTGTTGAGAGGGTGAGCTAAAGTTATGGTCCATCTGTTAGTCGCATGTAGACATGATTAAGAAAAAACAGTTCATCAATGTTGCTAATGTGTACACAGGGAAATCAGTGGCAAAAAAAGACTTGGTTCAGCTAACTGTCCTCCAGCATTGATCGTGTCTCTTGTAACATTCTGTAATGTTTCACCATCACTTTCCACAATCATTAGTCTTCAGAAACTGACAAGGATTTCCTGACGCTACGCGATGGTTCCCAAACCTCACTGTCATCCGTGTCGTCGGCATCATCCTCCTCATCTTCTTCCTCATCATCTTCATCTCCCATCCCAGTGCCGGTCTGGTCCTCGGGGGCCGCTGACGCCTCTCCCCGCGCCTCCTCCTCTCCTCCTTCGTCTCTGTCCGCCCTCTCCGCAGCCGGTTCCTGGAAAGGATCTGCGCCTATGTCCAAGCGCCGCTGGACCTCAGCAAACCACTCCCTCACCTTCACAAGAGAGAAACACTGTGAGTGAATGATAACAGCAGGTACCGATATTATTGAGGACATGAGGTCATCAGTGATATTTCTGGGGTTTTAGCAGTTTAAATTAAATCAAGGTTAAACAGGAACATTTTTTTTTTTTTTACTAAATATAATACATTTGACAAGATTTCCCATACAAACATGTCATGGTGGTTATGTGTTTGGAGTTCTGCTGGTTACATGAAGTCATGACCTCAGTGTTTCTAAAATACTGTCAATCTCCTGACTGATCAATATAATCAATGATGAACACACTTCAGCAACTGCCTATAAGCTGCATTATATTGTAAAATCACTCAATTTTTCAGTTCGTTGCACTTTAAGATTCATTATTTGTGGAAGTCAGTTTGAGAATAGAAATCGTTCATTCAGCTGCTGCACCAGGAATTATAAATAGGATTAGGAAAATTTAGTGACATCTAGTGGCGAGGTTGAAGACTAAAACCAACGGAAAAGCCCTCGCCTCACCCTTCCTTTTCCGAGCGTGAAGGAGAAGGTACGGTGGCCTACGTGTTACATAAAAAGGTGCAAGACCATCTCTAGAACTTATTCTAAGCAAATGAAAACTCGATTCTTACATTTAGGTGATAAAAATGATTAAAACATTATCCTCGACCTCCTCCCAGCCAATTCTCAATGAAAGTAGATCTTGCACACTGGTCTTTTAGAAAGCTTTTGGGGCCCTGGTTGACAGAGTGACATGTCCATGTTTTCTCCCATCCAAATAAACATTACCTGTTCATAGCTCATGTTGGTCTTGGTGACAAGCTCATCCAGGTCCTGCTCGTTGAGGAAGTGGTGCTTCAGGTAGTACTCCCTCAGGATCTCCCTCCCACTCTTGAATTTCTTCGCAGGGGGAGATCTATCAGTATCTGCACTGGAGGAGGCGGACCGTCTCGGCTGCTTCCTGGTTCGGGAACGACCCCACCCACGGTTTCGGCCGCGTCTTTTTCTGCCGCCGCTGCTTCCCATTTTAGTGCCTCCTCCCATGCTCGCGCCCTCTACGTTTCCACTTTGGTACTGAAAGAACCATTTCAGGTTTCCGTTCTTCCAGGAGTAGCGAGAGTCCCCGAACCAGCTGACGATGTAAGACCGAGGAAGGCCGCTCTCTTCTGCGAGCTGGCCGTACTCCTCTGGTGTGGGCCACTGGGTCCGCACAAAGGCACTTTTCAGAATGTGGAGCTGCTCTGGCGTCTTTTTACTCTTATCTTTTATGTCTTTCTTGTTGCTGCTGGTGGAGGGCAGATTCCTACTGCGACCTCCAGGTGGCGTTTGACTACCTTTACGAGATGAGTAGGCGGAAGGTGAAGAAGAGGTTGCTCCTCCCGTTCCTCCTCTTTCCCCTGCTTTTGCTCCATCCGTCTCCATCTTCCCTCCTTCTGAAGAATCTGGAGAGGAGGTGCTGACGGATGGCATTTTTCGTCTCTCAGTGAACCAAGCGTCGATCTCCCTCCTCGTCAGTTTCGTCTCTGTCCTCAGGCGGCTCAGTTCTTCATCTGATGGGTTGCTGCTCTTCTCAAAGCTCTCCTCCAGCACCACCAGCTGCTCTGGTGTCTTCTCTTTAAACTTCTGCAGGGTAAAGTCTGGGAATGGGTTCCACGTTTTGGGTCGTGACTCCTTCTCCTTCACAGGAGGTGTGATGGGAGGGTGGGGAGAAGCGGGGTTATCATCACTCGAGTCAATAACAATGGTGGCACTGCTACTGCAACTGCCACCTCCTCTGCCCCCTCCGTCGTGGAAAACTATGACGTGGCTGTTCTTGGAGTTGCGCTGGTTGTACCGGGTGTCGCTGAACCACTTCTTGATCTCTCCCTTTGTCAGGTTGGTGAGCTTCATGAGCCTGGCGATTTCAGCATCAGTGACAAAGTGGTTTTTCAGGTAGCTGGCTTTCAGCTCCGCCAGCTGCTCTTTGGACTTCTTAGGCCGCATACTGAATGTGTCAGCGCAGAGGGCCGAGTTCTCCTTAGAGAGAGGAGGAGAGATGTTTTATGTTAAACAAGTGTCTGTTGACAGCAAGGAGAGCACAATACCAAACAAATATTTGTCTGAAAGCCAGTTTTAAGGTTGTCTTCACCTGTGGAGAAAGAGAGGGAGGTTGGACAGTGGTGGCTCGTTTCAGCTCATTGTTTGTTGAGGTGGGCTGGCAGGACACTCTGCTGGAGCTCTGGGACTGGCTGGGCAGTCCTGCTACTGTCAGCGTAATTGGACTGGTCACTGGAAGGCTCCCCCCTGGACCGACCTGCAACAGTCCAAAAATTATATGAGGATGACATATAAATATATCACCAGACTGGGAAGTATTTAATCTGTTATTACCTTAAACACTTTGGAAATGGAAAGGGCCATAAACCTGGTTCTTTTTTGAAAATATTGCTTTTCCTCTAATTTGTAATATATGAGCCTGAGAGACCAAAACAACTACAGCTATCAGAACAGCCTGCTAAGTGAAAAAGATGTCGATCTCCAGTTCACTTATTCGCTCTGCATTCATTAGATACAAGACCTGGGTTCACAAGATACAGTACAGAACATCTTTGGTATAATGTGAGGTGGCATTAAAACAGTTTCTTTGGGTGTGTGTCTGTCTGATTTTTATTTTCTGTGTACATCTCTTTAGCATCTTATCAATTATTTAACATGGCACGTTAGCGCAAAAGTAATCTTTGCTGTGTGTCCTGTGCATGAAACTTTGACTGCTTTCATTATCACAATAACGCCGGCACCAGGCCTCAGGCCAGCCCACCGTCAGACGCAACGCAACAAAAATGTGAGTCCAGCATAAAATGTTGATTCACATATTCTTTCATTCAAAACTAAATACAATTAAAGTCAAATGTTTCAAGTCAAATCAGACCTGATTCAAAGGTCAAAGCCAGAGTCTTGGTAGACATGGCACGTTTTCTTTCCTTACCTACCTGTGTGAACACCAGGCCGGGCTGGCCCACTATCTGGCAGGTCTGAAGAATGGACTGCAGGCCGTTGGCAGCAGCTGAGAGCTGGTGAGCGGGTATGACAGTGATGGTCTGAGGAACCGTGTGCACTGTGCCATTAAACTGTTTCCTTCTGGCCTCCTCCACCTCCTCAGGAGTCCAACTGACACCGTGCTTCAACCGCTGAGCAGAAAACCACACCTGCGTGGAGATTAAGTACAATTCTTTTACAAAATAAGACAAAAGGGATTATTTACTATATTAAATTCAAATTCTTTATTGAAATCGAAGTGACTTTTTATTAAATACAAAACACAGAATAATTAGCTACCACTTGTAACCTTCTTAGTTACATCACAAGAAGAGCCTCTTTTACACAACCCCCGGCAGGAAGGTTGTTCCTTTATTTCACATCTCTGTTCTGTTTGTATAAGTTGCAGCTACAGGAGGATGCACATGTTGTTTATGCTGGTAGAGGAGGAAGTCACACATTCAAATTTGTGTAAAGGGTGAACCAGCCTGGTACATACACATAGTGTATGTACCAGGCTGATGCCAGTCACACACTGGGTAAGCATGATACTGGCTTTATTTTGGTTTAGTGGAAACAAACGTAAAATAATGCGGTTTTCTTAACAGGATCTCTGTATAAAAGGGACTGTAGAGACCGACGAGGGAAAACACAACATCCTTAGTTTGACACTTTCATCTACCTTGATCTGCTCCTCTGTGAACTGCGTCTGTGCTGCCAGGCTGCTGATCTCGGCCATTGAGGGGTAAGGAAACCTCTTGTACGTGCTGCCCAGCAGAGGGTTGGTGTCCATGGCTGCGCTGTAGGATGGGATGCTGCTGAGGGGAATCAGGAGCTGAGGCTGAGCCGCAGCTGCCGCTACTGCACTCTGCTGGGCCTGGAAAGCTGACAGCACCTGGAACAAAGGAAGAGATGGAGGGATATTTGAAATACAGAGACAACAGATAATGTGCAACAGTGCTCACTGAGGAAGACAATGGATATTTATCACCTTAAACTGACAGCTAACGTCCATGTTGAGGATTAATTAGCATATGATCACCCTGTTACGTCTTATGACATGTATTCATTTTACAGAGAAAGGGGTATATTGAGAATTCTTACACCTGTGATGCTGAAATGAATTTACAGAGCTCTAATAATCAAAAGACTCTCTACCTGTGCCAGGCCAGCAGGCAGAACTGTAGGGTTTAAAATGGATGATTTCCTATGCTGCTCTGATGGCGGGCTGAGAAGCATGCCACCTCCTCCGAGCTTCATGGAGTCATGCAGCAGCATCTCCACAGGCGTCATCGGCCCCAGAGGAGCTTCAATGGGCTCCTGCTCTCCTCCCACCTCTCCTTCACCGCCTCCCCCAAAGCCGTCCGCTGCCTCCTCCGCCGATTTCAGGGACACAGCGATCCTCTTGGGTTCGGACTTGGTCTTCAACCTCATGATGGGTGTCTTACTGACAGAAATGGCAGCGACCGACACAGGGTCTGCTCCTCCCTCCTCGGGCGTCTCACACTGTTGCTCCTCTGTCGGCTGATCACTGCTCGGATCCTCGGGAGGGTTTGTAGCGCTGCGTTTCAGTGAGGGATCAAGTACCTCAATGTCCTCTACAGTAGAGACACTGGGCTCATCTGTAATATTAAAAATAACAATAAAACATTCATTGTGACGCTGGTGTTAGGTCAGTCGTGTCCACACGGGACATTGGGTCAAAATGAATCTTCAGTACCTGTTTCTGGTGGTGTGGGGACGACCACGACAGCCTGACCCAGCTCCTCTGCAGTCGGCCCCTCCTCTGCTACCTTCTTCACCTTCCCCTCCACCTCCTCCTCTGTCACCTCTTCCTCCTCGGTCCTCTGAGTTTTCTCCTCCACCTCTTCCTGTTCCACCACATCAGAGGGCAGCACCATGCAAGGTGTGGTTGATTTCCTCCGGCTCGACATCGGGAAACAAATGCCTATTTACTTCTACTCAGTGTAAAGAAGATCCTTGGCTCAAGTGTTGAGGGTCACATGGTGGTTGTGTTCACACGCTAGACTCATGAAATTGTTTATCTCTGGGGAGGAAACAAAACAGGCAGATGTCAAATGTGTAATAAGTCGGAAAAAACAATCTGTATGAAAACTGATTGGTTTATATCCTTTGCCCGTTTTGAACCTCATTCTGAAACATCTGTAAAGTGATTTAAAATGTATTCTGTACTTTTAAATTGTCTCTATTACTTTATTGCTTGACAAATCAAAACTACACTGATCTGCCAGAACATTAAAACCATTCTCCTGTTTTACTGTTGAGACTGATCAGTGTATATTAATACAAAAATTCTTTTGTAGACAGTCATTGACAATTTGCCTAAATGGTTCCTTCAGTGTTGTGAGTTACAGTTTATAAAAACCAGCATCACAACTGTGAGGAGTTTAGTTTTTTCTGCTCCATGTCAATAGAAACTGAACATCCTTACTTAGATGAAGTAATACATTTTGTGATATTGTGTTTTAAAACAAGCAATTGCCAATGCTTTAACATTTAAAACACCAGAGAAATACTAGAAAACAGGTGTATCACAAGTAAAAGTTACTGTAAACTGCAGTCTAAGACAAAAACATAACAATACAGATATACATGTGTATTCATTTCACAGTTCAATTGTCATAACAACATGTGCAAAGCCTGGTGTCAATGTAGCCCACACACACGTCTTAATGTTAACACTGAGACACTGAGTCTGCATGAGGCGCACAATATCATTGTGCACTTTCCTCCGCATCAAGACTAACAGCATTAATCAATATGGTTCTGTGAACAAATTTAACAAAGTGCTGTGCTGACATTTGTATCATTACAAAAATCATTGATGGTAAATGAGAGTAATAAAGTGGATTTTAAGGTCAAGATAACACAAAGATTATTTCCAATAACAACATGGACAACAAGATATGGCAAGGGAACACAATTGGTGAAAACATTATTGATTATCCAATACAATTACTTTATTATTACTTTCTTATAATAACTTCCGTTGACAGATTATTCAAATACTATGCTATATTAGCGGCTCCAACCAAAAGGTCTGCAGTTTGATCTCAGCCCCCCCCCCCCATTCCGGGTGCCTTAGTGTCCTTGGACAAGATACTGAGCCTGACATTGCCCCTGATTGCTTTGCTGGCTGTGCATGGACTGATGTGTGCTGCACATCAAAGCACTGTATAAATGTCCGTGTGAATCTGTGAATGACAAAACTGTAAAAAGCTTTGAGTGATCATAAAGACTAGAAACACACTATATAAATACTAAATAGTAATATACTCTTACCCATTGATTCATATTTGTGTCATCTCTCAAGCAAAAACACTAAAAAACATTTGCTGGCGTCAGCTTATCATATGTAAATATTCAGCTTTTTATTTTTGCTGCTCCTTTGTTTAATATCATTTGAATTTTCATCAAACCTAATTTGACTTTTGGTGTTTGTCTGCTGGCTGACAAAACAAACTTAAAATACGTCAGCTTTAGTTCTGGGGAATTTGGGAACTACACATGTAATCAATGTATTTCTAATGAAAATTACAAAAGTTGTTTCAAACCATTAGGACAAAATGAATTCACTAACAGACCTAAATCGTCTGGCCCCAGGGCCCCTGGCTCTCAGGACAGCAGCCGCTTCACTGTGTTCACTGTTTTTTTGTTCATTTGTTCGGAAATGTGCACAATCAAGCAAAATATGAACTCATATAATAAATCTTGATGTTCGTATCTTTCTTGTTGACGAGTCAATCTAGTCAGACTGCTTCAATTTGAGTTGCCTCTGTGCACAAATGACACATATTCCATAATATCAATAATCAAAAATTACCAAAAAACAAACAAACCAGGGCCCAGGTAATTACCTGAGTAATAACTCTAACACACAGGACTGTGCACAGTGACCTAACAGGCTATTCTAACAATATTATTCCACTGATACATCAAAATAATTTAAAATCCAACAAGGTGATCCTACAATCTTAATTTAGATGGCACACACTGGCTGATGACCACACACATCTGATGTTGGTTTGTTTTCATGTCTTGTTGATGTTGTCACAGCTTCACCTGATGGACTCGTGCTTCATTCACTGACACATGTGCTACAACAAAGGTGTAGATGTTGACTTAGTGAGGCAGCAGTGTAACAGTGATGTTAGCCTTCACCATGATGAAGTGAGCAGCACTATGCTACGCTGCACACACACACACACACACACACACACGCACAGACAGCTGCGTGGACAGAAAGCAGCACGACCATTAGGAGGTGTGTTGCAGCTAATTCTTGGTTATTTCAGCAACACTAGATCGATTCATGAGCGTGTGTGGAGGCAGCAGCAGCGTGTAGCCTGGGTGTGAGGTGGGCCAAGTAGCCAGTGTTAGCCGGGGCCGGTCATCAGTATCGATCACGTCTGGCGGTAAACTTACTGAACTAGTGGGATGTGCATGGTGCTGCTGCCGGGCTGTCTAGACGAGGCGAGGAGTTAATTTCCTGGGTCCTGGTCGCTGCCGTGTGTCGGCGTATCTCCCGTCTCGGTCCCCGGGGCTAAGCCTCCACAGCCCCGCCGTGGCCGGGTCGAACAGAGGCGCTCACGCTACTCGGGCTCGCAGGTTTCCCAGAACCGAGTGGCGGCGGAGGGAGGGAGGGAGGCGGACAGACGGACCGGTCCAGCGGCTACAGCAGCTCCCGTCTGCAGAGGCTACAAGCACCGCTCATCTCCGTGTCTTCTCCCCGGCTGTGCTGCTTAATTCACACCGGGGCCGGCGTCTTTGTTGCGGTCAAACCAGCGAACGCACACCGATAGTGAGCCGCGTCGGTCGGCGCTGTTTTACTCCGCTGACCTAATTCTGATATGTTTTAACGGCAGATTTTTTTAATGATCAAACGGCGTCATCATTCAATGTGATACGTCCTGACGTCATTCCCCGGCGACTCCTGCTGCTCGCTTAGTTTGGACACTTTAGGCTCAGATGAGCGGGATTTCAGCACATTAACGCGTCGCATGTGACACATATGTAGTTCTGTGTGAATTAGAAAGAACCGGGGCACGAAGCGTGGCTCACAAAGATCTGTGGCGGTGACACCGGGCTGATCCTGGGCTGCGTGCCATCGTGTCCTCACATGACCCGGGCAGAGCAGCAGGAGAAGCTACATGAGGACACAGGAGTTGCACTTACACCTGATCCTGTCTCATGACGCGAGTCACTTCATTATTTCAACATTATTTGTATTATTTGTTTTTCATTGATCCTCTAGAGAAGTGTTTTTTTTTTACGATGAAAACACAGCAGATCGTTTCACTGGTTAAAAACTACCACAGAAGAATAAACCAGCATATCTGTTGAGGCTGATCGGTGCAAAACACAGAAACGTGAGGGGTTTGGACAGGAGTGGGACACAACCAGGGCTCCCACACCACCCAGACATTTTGCAAAGGTTGTTTCTGACAACTCAGGACAGAAATCAGTAAAAATACATTTAATTGAACAGTAGTGCTTGTGTTAACACATTTAACCCCATTTTTATTGATGCAGCGTTCATGATTAGTTTCTAGATCCACAATAACCTCTTGAGGACATCCTCTCTTAGAACTAAATGTGTTTTTGTTGTGTAAAATATATTTACTTTGTTTCCATGACTGGAAATTTACTCTCTCAACTTCCAGGATGAGTGGGAACGCCAACAATGATATTCTGACTTAGTTTCAGAAGTTCAGACTTCAATCACCCTGGATCCAACAGTCAACTCTTCAGCATCTTTTATTCAGTCATCTGAAAATGGCTAAAGCAATGTCACTCAACTGGTTTTATCAGTCTCTCTAAAGACAAAATACACCACACAGCTTTGTTCACTTAAATTGGTGGAATGGGCTGTATGATAAAATAATTCATTATAGCAGCTGTTAATTCAGTAATACATGTTTTAGGACTTTCAGTTTGTCACACTCAACTTAAATTCTAAGATTTAAATTATCAACCACATCATGCCCTGAAAAACAGGAATAGAAAGTAAACATGATACAAATGTCCTGTACACACTGTCAGGGATGACTCAGGGTTTATGGGAACAGTCACAATGTCAGGTATGACATGATAATTCACAAGATAGTCTTAGTCCTGAGCTCACAAAATACACATAACAACATTTAGAGGAAAGCTGTTTAATTAAATATAAACAAGGTTACAAAGTTTTGGCTAAAGCACAAAAAATATGTGCCAGTCAATTTCTATGAAAATAGAACTAATGTTTGTATATTTACACATTTGATGAGGATGTTAAGTATAGCAATTAAAAATGGTCACGCTATTCCCATTGAAAAGTTAACAGAAGTCTTCAATCTCCTGTTCCATCTCCTGATAAAATAAAAAGACCAGGAAAGAACAACAGGTTAATAACATAAATAATACATATAATTAAGAAATATTCCATGTTAAGGTGACATGTAGTTATTCTTCTCCTACACTTCTCTTAGACAACACTGCAAGAATGAAATATGGAAAACTTTTTCTTCATAACATGTGACATGAGTTGTTCAAGGACCCAACTATTGTTCTCACAAGCTTGACTTCCTGAGTGCCACACTTAATGTTATTGTACCTGTGCTTTTCCTATTGCGACAAGTCAAAGTATCTACAGCAACAAAACAAACAGTTCATCAGTACAGTCCAGTACCAACCTGTATTAGTGCTGTTTTGTTGAAGTCTCGTCTGTGTCTGTAAATGCTCTGGCAGAGCAGAGCGTAGAGTTTCTCCAGCTTGTAAACCTCAAAGCTGTCAGTCTTGGTCACTACTCTCTCCAACAGCTCCTGAAGAAAAGAGGACGACAGGCAACAGAGAGAGTCATGACATGTAGGAGACATTTTAGTTGGAAAACTGCCATTTTAAGACATGAAATGTAAACGGCAAACACTGGATGCCAAATGTCTGGATCCAATTTTTCCTGAGATTTTCCTGAAGCTTGCCTTATATATATGAAGAATAAAGGAGGATTGGGGGCACAGGTAGAGCATGCAGGAGGCAGGACATGGCGTATAAATTCCACTGACAGATCACACAGCACATCAACACCAGTATCAACCCTTTGCACCAAATGCTATTGAATCTCATTATTTTTTTCAAGTTGACATCGTTGTTGCGCCTTCTACATGTTTGTCACCTCTTTATCATTCTGAGATATTTATATTATTTTAGTTACGCATCAGAAATGTCATCCAGACTCGCTATGAATTTTCTAGAAATTTTCCTGCTGTATTTTTCACATGGACTCATGCAGATAAAATTTTTTGCTCTTATTCAGAATGTATAAATGTCCAATCGTCAGTGCCTGTCTGAAGGCAGCTAATGTGAGGTGAAAAACAATAGGATTGCACAATAAGGGCCTTGACTTCAGTCATTAGTTTTATTGGGGCTTCTATAGGAGAGGTGGATAGGTCACTATTATAACCCCGTGAAGAGCAAGCGAGCATGTGCAGACACCAACAGTAACCCACACCTTTAATTTGTCTCTGTCCACTACAAGAGGAGGAACTTCCTGGTCCAGGATCTGCAGAGCTTTGTCCACATCGATCATCTGCTGCTGCAGCACAGCGCTTTTTACAGACCGAGTCAATCGCCTTGCGCTCCGCTCTGAGACACAAAACACATGGCACCAAAATATTTAAAACACTGTCAAAGATCTGTTCACATATTCACTGAAACCTCAAAGCTGAAAGAAATACAGTAATTGGACTTTGTCATCTCTAGAAACATTGCACAAGTGATTTTCTTTAGCCTAAGATTTAATGGGTTGCCATTCACATTTTCTCTGCACTTTACAATCAAGAGCTGAACTCAGTGGTAGTTGCCAACCTGTGTTTGTGTCCTCCTCTCCTCTTACAGCTGCAGAGGCATCTGTGGTTGAGGTTTCAGTTGCTTCCACCTCCATTGGCTCAGCATGACTGTTTAGCGCAATCTCCTCTGCAGTCGCTACCTTATCACTCTCATCCGGTTGTATAGTTTGACATTTCTCAGTCTGTTTTAACTTTTGGTCTCGAGTTTCGTCTCTGTCTGCTGTGTTGGATTGTCCCTGGGGGTCTGCCTCTCTCTCAGTGAGGCTGTTCTTGTTAGTGTTTGCTGAAATTTTTTTGCTGTTCGCATCCCCTCCCTCCATCACTGCTTTGTCATTTTCTTCTAAGTCTCCCAGTTTATCTGCGACAGCTTTGTCCACCTTTTCTTTTTCATGCTGTGTGTAGTGGTCATTTTCTTTCTTTTCATTTTCAGATAGGATAACTTCATCTCCAGCAGCTCCACTCCTCCCCTCTTTTCCCCCCTTATCCTGGCTCTCCTGCTCCATCATGGGCTCTGCACTATCTTCCTGATCTTCTGCAGGCCCTGCTTGTATATCAACCTCTCCTTCAGTCACCTCTGCCCCTGCTTCCTTCTCAGCCTCCTCCTCATCGTCTCCATCCACCTCATCCTCATCAGACCCTAACTTTATGTCATCTCTGGACACGTGAGGAGAGGAAGACTTCCTCTTTACATATACGCCAGTGGACCAGCGACTCCTCCTCCTTTTCTTCCTTTGGGCTGCAGGTACAAAATACGATACAGAATTATTTATCTAGCTCTTGTGTGTAAATAGTTTTTTGTACTGTTATCTAAGTCGTTTTTACCTGTGTTTTTAGGTGTTGTAAAAGCAGAGGAAGTTGTATAGGGTGTAACAGCAGCTGTGGCTCCAGCCAGATCTCTTTGTGGGGTCATGTCAGTGATCTTGGCCTCAGCAGGAGATTTGGGCTGTTTGGGAAGGACGTGGTAGAAGGAGGGAGCAAACCGGGTGGTAGTCAAGCTACCTGTGGAAGACAAAGAACAAACAACGTTAGTTCTACCTCTCTCAAACTGCTCTGTCCATCTAATGAAACTGGAGGTCTGGTTTAAGTGGATGCAACTGTGCAGTCTTGCTTAAAATAACTACAGCATTGTTCTTTAAAGGGGAAAATGCTGAGATAAGTATGAAAGCAGCATGAATTTACAAGCATAAACGTTTAAGATATTCCATAAGGTTTTCAAAATGTCAAGTCAGTCCATGTGTAACTAAAATTATCCATGCTGGTTATTGTTTTAAAAAGTAGGCTTACACAGAATGTCAGTGTTAAAAAAAGGCATCCCTGAGGCTAATCATGAGATGTTTGTTTTCTTATATCTCTCTCACTCACTCACACACACAAAATTGACCTCTTGTGCTGCGTGATGCTTTGATTTCCTCACAAATCTTCTCAAAATCTTCATCCAGTTCGTCTCTAATGATGGCATGGATAGTGTCCTTCAGTGCACACGCTCTGTGGCGGATCTGACGGTCTGGAGGCCAAACACACACAAGCACAGGCACACAGAGGTTGAATTTAGTTAGGTCAAGGCTAGATTTAACAACTGAATTTAACAGTTACATAATGTCATTCCTTTGATATCAAATTTAGCACTGTATATCTCTGCATCAGTTTGGTATGTAAAGAATATGCATGTATTGTATACTGTGTGTACCTGAGGGGTCCCTGTCAGGGTTGTATTCAAGTGCATTCTGCCAGATAAGATCCACATCTTGCAGGAACTCTTTCACTGTCCCATACCGATGGAGATCGATCTTAGAGAGAACTGTTGAAAGGTCCATAGGCTTCTTGATCACCTCAGCGTAATCTGGAACCTGACACAAAGTATATAACAATTATGGTTATGAGCAACAAGTATCAGTTTATTTTTCTAAGATGCACCACCCAAAAATCAAGGAAAACACTTTATAGAAACTTATTTGCTCATCTAATGAGAGGTTGTTACACAACACATAAACCACAACTTCTGTGTAAGTGAGCTTCATATCAGGCATTTTTAGAGTGTTGATTAGGAAGAGAACAAAACAGAATAAATCAGCTACCTCCTCTAAATCCACAGGCTTTGTAAAAGCCTTAAAACGCTTATCCTGGGACAGTCTGTTAGTCACATCACGGAGGAAGAGGCGGAGCTCCCTGAGGGTGTCCTCCTCCTGCTCCTCCAATTTTTGGGTCTCCTCTTCCGTTAGCTGACGTGGGGGAGGGGGAGGGGCGACAGGGAGCACCTCCAAAGCATGGCGCACTGAGAAGGGAAGAGGATTAAAATATACACGTCACACACCCTGAAAAAAGTCATGATTATTGATCAATATTCCACCAAACACAACACTGTGATCCTCTCTCTTGCCCAAAAGGAAAAGTTTATATACTTTATGTCCATTCTATACATTTATAAAGTTTTAACCATAGACTGTATATAAAGACATTTTAACACATATATTTGTTTCCAGAAACTGGCCAAATATTTCTAATGGGAAAAACAAAGTGTCAAAAACTACAGTTCTATTGTAATTAATAGATCAACTAATAGGGTTTTCCTTAAAATTGTATCAGGAACATTTATCTAGACCAAGGAAGTTATGTTATTGTTGCTGGCATTAACTTTTGGCATGGATTTGATTAGGGGGGTGGATCCAGGATTTTTTATCGACTAACTTTGCACAGTCTGGGACTGCAGTTAAATTGGAAAGATATTCAGATTCAGACTTCCCATGACAATAACCAGCAATGAAAGCATTGTTAAAAGACAAGTGAAGCCTCCTTCCAATCTGATGTCCCGTTCCATTACATCTTGGAGCTCTGCGCACCAAATTTCTTTATTTCTCACCAGCCTTCTTTTTTGAGGCAGGGGCCTTGGCAGCCTGGTTGAGTATCAGGTCCTCAAAGAAGTTTCTTCTTTCTCTACTGGTGGGGACCTGGACATGGAAAACCTCTCCGTACTCCAACCGAAACAACTCCTGTACCTGAAGCAAGAAGAGTGAGACATGAGAAAGATATTCTAATCGAGGAATGTATGTAAATCCTTTTTAAATTCAGGAAAATCTGATGAAATTTAATTCTTGTTTTTGGAGCCAATCAACATTAACATTTTGATACCTCCATACTGAGCTGGTCGTATCGCAGGTTGCAGGTGGCCATCAGCAGTATAGGAGAGAAAGCAGGGATCGAGCTAAGCAGACTCAGGAATGTGGCTTTTAAGGCAGGACCCACTGTTTCCCACCACTGTCCAATGTGAGGGATGTACAGGATACTGGGAGAGGTCCTCTTGGCTTCAACAAAAATCTGCAGACAATGTGATAGAAAGAACAGTGGATGTGGATCAGTATGAAAAGGATGATGAAGGCTAAACGGATAAATTAACATTATGATGAGGAGAAGAACTCCAGATTAAACAACCAGATTGTTTAAAGATGGATGACATGACAGCTCCCAAAAAATGACACCAAGCATCTCGACTGCTACCTGGTGGATGGCTGAAGTATAGATCTCAAACCCCACCTCCTCCATGTTAGTGGATATGACATGAAACAAACTGCAAAGTCAAAGTACTAATGTCAGTACTAGTTTTTCCAGTAAGTTTGGTTTTAAACTACACACAATGATCACTACTGTGCAGACCCTGGCCCCCAATGATGCCAAGATGGCAGCACTCGCATCCAGGATATTTTGGCTTCACTTCTGGATATTGGGAGTTAGTGGAAGCACATCCTCTATTTTACATACAGTCTATGGGTTAAGCTTAGGTCAATTAGCTTGAGCAACCATTTTGATTATGAATAATGGTTTGAGTCATTTAAGCAGAAACATAAATAAAATAAAAAGTGAGCATCTGTTTGCTGTTTGATGACTGTTTATCAGAAAAATAAGCAATTTCAACACATCACTTAATGCTTTGGTAACATGGGATGTGGGGCCATGAACTACAGTCTATATGGCAGCCATTTTGGCCAGTGGGGTCCACTGTAAAGAACAAGGTAATTTTGACAAGATACAGGACCTATAGTACTGACCATCTGAGAAAAGGATGATTTTATGTTTTTTGCGTCAATTTAAATGTTACTGATCCAACACAAAGACATCCCATGAATTCCTATGTTACTTATTATCTACATGAATAACTCATTTACCTGAGCACAGGTCTCTTCTGGTGCAGTTGCACTGGCTCCAAACAGCATGGCCATGTCCAGGGTGTACACTGTGAATTTCTCCAGAGCATGTAGGACAGCAGGACCCAGGTGGGAGCTGTGACCTGAGCCTGGTCGGCCCTCCAACAGCAGCCTGGGACGGTAGGATGTCGGCTGGCTCAGCACACACCTGGGTAAAGTGGTAGAAATGTTAAGATACATTTTTATTCAAGGGCTCATTTAGACTACATTCACACTGTAAGCCTTAGTGTTAATTTTTTTTCAAGATATTTTATTTAGCTGTTCACATTATCTTTTAAAATGTGGCCACTATCCGACTCCATGTAAACTGGTCATGGTCCTAATATGACCGGCATGTACAGAAGAACAACAAGATGCCACACGCAGCATGCTGTGTACTGAGGTTAACAAGGAGACGAAGTGTGAGATTATTGTCTTGTTGTGCAGTGGAAGCGGATGATGAGTAGGAGAAGAATAAGGAGAGGGACTGAAAGTGAAATTATGGCTTTTTGTGGAGTAACTGCTGCTACTTCTGAACAGAGGTGTGTGTGTGTGGATGCGGCACCGGACGTGAATAGCTTTAATGAAACAGATTTCATAAAACATGTCTTTAAATTGTAAAGGGCTACTTTCAACTAAGTCTGTCAACGCCTCTCCACAAGACCCACCCGGCCCTTGGCATGCGTATAATCTTGAGGAATGGCAATCCAGAGTGACGTAACTCTCATTCGGGTCACGTGGCTATTCAGACTGAGGCTGCATTCCAAAAAAATCTGATCTGTATCAGATTTAGAACCAAATATGAAAGTGGCCCAGATCTAATTTGAAAAGATCGAATTCCATGTGATTTGTGCCATTAAAACTGTCATTAAACAATCTGGGTCACATAGGGGAGAAAGAAAATCTGATTCGCGCTATTTGGGCCCGCTGTGTGAACGTAGTCTTGGTTGCTTGAATAACCTTCAAAAATAGTTGGTTTACTGGGACAATAGATGGCCTACAGCACAAAGTTAAGATCAAGGGAATACAAATAAGACAAGTACAAAACATGAGACAACAAGTCTAAACATGCTACAGTTTTCACAAACCGATTATCATCACAGAGTTTCACAGTACCTGTTGAGGTTGAGGAGTCCCTTCACGGCAGGTGTTTTGTGAGGAGTGTGAGGGCTGTGTGAGGTGAAGCAGACCTCCTCATCCTCACTGAACATCAGGTCATCCTCAGACACACCACTGGCCACATCTGGAAATTAACACACAAGCACAAACGCAATCTGAAGCAGTTATCCAAATGGCTTACTGATGCTGCTGCAGAAATTGGCAAATGAACAGTCAATCTAGTCATTCTCTCTAACTCCCTATGGACACAGGAAATTATTTTGTTAAATTAAATGAAAGCATGCAGGACCATGTACAGAACTGCTGAGGGCTCAAATAAATGAATACAAAACAGAGCAAGAGAAGAAAAATGCAGAACTGTACCTTTTTCTCTCTTCCTCTTTAAGCCCTGCTCAGCATGTGGGAACACTCTGCTGACCATGTGGAGAATGTTCTGCAGGGGGGCGGTCAGCAGAGGACGGATGGCAGGAATCAGGGATTTGGCTGGTGATACCACAGCCCTAAAAAAAGATAGTAAGAAAATCATATTCACTAAACATCCATCAGCAGGAACTAGGCCTCAGGGCTGACAGGAGACTTTCATTCTAAGGCCTAATATATACTACCTCTGGGCAGCTGGCACCATCTTAGACATGGCGGACATAAAGTCTTTGTTTGTGATGGCAATGGAGTTAACATCGAGAACAAGTTTCTGCGACGAGGAGTAGATTTGTGGGTAGCAACGCCGCAGTGCACACAGGGCAGCCTCTGAACACACTGCCTTAATGTCTGCTCCACAATAACCTGCCAATAAAGACACACAGCTTGTTGTTAATGGACATGAAAACTCAGAGAATTTAATCTGTACAAAACTTTGTGCAAGTTTTTCCAGTAGAAATTCATGGAGGGATTTGAAGGATTTTGAGATATGGGCTTTTTCCAGGGCTCAGTACATAATCATGTCATGTTCTGATGCAGCGAGATGTGTATTTTGGAGCTTTTTGGAGCCGCTGTGCAAACATACCAACACATTTATCAGCCAATTCCTCCAGAAAAGTGTCAGAGGGTGGAGGGGTCCACTGTCTGGTGTGGATCTTCAGAATGTCCTTTCTAGCCTGTCATTAAAGATACAATCCCATTAACATTTTCAGTCCAGATCTAATCTGTACAACCTAAAGAGCATCTACTCCCTAACTCTGCACTCAGAGTTACTTCTACGTACATTACATTTCAAGAATTAAGATGTTTACATTTTTAAAAGTTGCTACACATACAGAAAAACTGCCATAGTCTCTGATTGAACATTGATTGAAAAGATTTTCAATCAAATTTTTAGTTTTGTAAAAATGTGAGATATCTATCATCTATAGCAGAAATTCAGTACTTTTATTCTTAATTACAGTTGATTGACTTAATGTGTTAGCTGAGGTTGTGAGTTTAGTGATATGAAGCATGTGAAAATAGATCACAGTAAGAAAAAACACCAATTGGAAGACCAATTTGAATCATTAAAGTGCATCTTGAATTTCTCACCTCTCTGTCAGGCAGCCCGAAGAGGAACTCTCTGTCAAAGCGTCCTGGTCTTCTCAGAGCTGGGTCGATGGAGTCCAGTCTGTTTGTGGCTCCTATCACAACAACCTCTCCTCTACCATCTAACCCATCCATAAGAGCCAGGAGGGTCGACACGATGGAGCTACAGAGAAAGACTAAGATTATCAACTGATCTTCTGAGGTAATAATGTTTGTGATGTTGACATAGTCATTACTGTATCCAACAGCAGCAGCATTGTCATCTTCCAGGAAACAATCATAGAATCTCCCTATCACAATCTAAACTGTTGTAGCCATTTTCTTCTGGATATACAAAATCTCCTTTGAAGAAATTAGAATTGAAACAAGCTGCTATAATTTATGTTCAATGACTTTAAAACCATTTCTTTCTTAGAGCTTATTTTCTGCTCCTCCACCGATCAGTCATGTGTGTGAGAGACTTGCATCTGTATGTATCTGTCACTTCTTTGTTTTCAGTTCTGAGTTAGGTGCATTATATTGCTGATGCTGCTTCTGGTAGTTTCAAGTTCCATGTGAACAACATACTCATCACACATGAACAGAATTAAGTAAGAAGCACAGCTGACCTGTGGATCTGATCCTGTCGGCTGGACCTGACTGGAGCCAAACCATCAATCTCATCGAAGAAGATGATGGATGGACGCATTTGGTATGCCTAGAAACAATTCATTAGAAAACAATTCATCAGTCACAGATTGCCTTGTCTCATGACCTGATACTTACAATGTACATGCATTAAATTAGTTTTATTTTTTACAGTAAATGTTTTCTGATATGGCCTCTCTGGAAGTGTTTTAAGGTTCCATCTTGAAGATGAGTGGTTTACCTGGTCAAACAGCAGGCGTAGCTGTCTCTCAGATTCTCCCACCCACTTGCTGAGGCAGTCAGCTCCTTTTCTCATGAAGAACGACACCTTTCTTTCCCCCTGACTGCACTCGTTGGCCAGCGCTCTGGCTACAAGGGTTTTCCCTGTGCCGGGGGGACCATAAAATAGACATCCCCTAAAGACAAAAGAAAACATTACAAAGACCAATAATAAAAAAAACAAACTGAAGCCTGAGGCAGCAGCAGGCTGAGGACAGCACATGTACATACTTTATACACTGTATTGTACATACTGTATAAACAAGCAACCATGTTACTTTCACACAGTGAAACAGGCATTGTTTACCTGGGTGGCTGTATCTTGAACCTTTCAAAGACTTCTGGGTAGAGGAGAGGGAAGACCACCATCTCCTTCAGTGAAGAGATGTGTCTGCTCAAGCCCCCAATGCTGCCAAAGCGCACCTGAGTCACAAACATTTATTTTGATATAATTTCTCAAATTCTCTTTGGTAAAACATCTAAAAAGTGGAGTAATCTAACAGTATATAGTGTTTTTATTTGAATGTGACACTATCCTTTTAAAGTATAAATATATGAAATATCTCTGTTCCTTGCTCTAATTACAGTGCCTCTTAAAAATATAATTAGGGCATGTCTGGATTAATAATGTGTATGGCTATGTTTCTTCTATCAGCCTGCTTTGACCAAATATTATTTGTCTCTATCTTTACATCCATCTTACCGTCCTGTCTATTTGCATGGGGTCCACATCAGCAAGGCTGGCTCCAATCTTCATCCTGTCCTTGTGGATTCCCAGCAGGTCTTCCTTCACAAGGTTCATTGGTAAACATCTGCATAGAAAACAAAGGAAACACCAATATTATTTAACTTGTAAATCACTGGCATCACTATCTGTGACTATTACTGTGGGAAGTTGTTATTATTACTTGACAGGATGATGGGTTGTGACAACATGCAAAACAATGATCCAGCAATAAACTGCTGCTCTCACCTGTTGACTGGCCGGCTCCTGCTCTTACTCCTTCGTCTCTGGAATTTATCATCATCTGAAGATGAGGATGTAGAGTCACTACTGTGGATGGCATGTCTCCTTCTGCAAGGGCAAAAAACGATGCAATTAGACAAAGGGATACAACAACGGCAACAGTACTGTATGTCACTCTCTGCAACAGCAACAAGGTTCTTGAGTAACAACTAACTTGAACATAAACGCAATTTCTATCAAATAAAATGACACCATTAAAAAAAACAACACCATTACCAGTCACCAATCATGTAGTATTCATACGCACAAACACACTGTGGATATAATAGTGATAATGCATGGATTTGAAAAAGAAATATATTCAAGGCAGAAGTATCTGATTATGCACCATCTGCAAAAACACAAAGTTGAATCATCCATCCAGATCAAATGACACGATCACCATGCATGACACTGACCAACACACCACCAGAACATACAACAATTACACAATTCACTTTAAGACAAAATGTTTTAGGATGAATATATGCTAAGGAAGGCAAATAGGAACTCTCTCTGTTTAAAGACTAAAATGACAGTTTGGATCATTTGATTTGCTCTCACAGTATTTGCAGTGTATTCCCACCCAAATGTGCCACAACTACACACAACCATAGTGCAAAGACAGACATGATCCCAAAGACGAACTACAAAATAAACACTGACAAAGTCAAGTAGTGAGGGTCTTACCTCTCAGAACTACTCCTGAGGTTCGGAGGAATCAGAAATAGAGGAGGGAAACAGAGGAATTTCTGAATGGATTTTATGCTCAAGGTAATGGCCCATCACAGTAGGTGTGAATTACTGGCCTAACTTCTTTTTGTGCCACTGTCTGAATGAGTAAGTGAATAATATGATGTAGTAGCTGTCACATGGTGAAGAAGAGACGTATTCAAATGCTATATCTTACAGGAAAGGTTTTGATAAACCTGAGAGGAAAGTAAAAACATATCTGTTCCATGGTTATTCCAAACGTTTAATCTCAGTTGACTCATAAACTAGTGTTTGTAATATATAGACATTTCAGAATGATGGGAGTGAGGTTTTTCTGGCTACTGTGTGGAGGAAAAAAAACCTGAATATGAGTATATGGTGAAACTGTACCCGCTACTGCTCCTCGAGCAACATCACAACTTCAAAACACACTGGGAATTCAAAATGAAGAGAACTATTCTTTTTGTCAGAGGAGGGCTTTAAACATTCAACTGTTTTTTGGAAGATGTCAGAAGCCAAAAAGGTTTGAAACAACTGCTTCAATCGTTCAAAATTTGTTTTCTATAAAAACCTTTTTACATTATCAATTGTGTGGAATCTTCATCTTAAAAGTAGTTAAATCTGTGAAATAAAAATATATATGGTATATAAAAGTTAGTCATACTAGTGCAACCAATGAACGGAGCTGTCATACTAACCGGCTGGTTCTTCTTCTGTTGTAGGGGCTCCTGGGAGCTGTGGAAGAGAATCTGAACCTGCATCTGGTCGGGGACGAGTGGTCTTTGTAGTACATGCTGCGCTTCCTGGGCTCTCTTGGTTCTGACAAAAAAAAAAGTTACCAAATGTCATCAAACTACGTCAAATGTTAAAGCCAAACTGATGCAGAAAGTCCGATAAACTGGCTATAAAAAAAAATATTACAGATTTTTCTGTGCAGTGCAAACAAATAAAAACTTGACCAGCACAGGCTAATAGGCCAAGAAAATTTTCTAGTAACACAGTTCACATTTCAACAATATCAACCAATAAGGTCACCAATCGTTTTGAACAGAAGCAGTACCATCCTGTGGGGCCTGGTAGCGAACCACGGTCTTTCGCTGTCTGAAGTCATAGCGCCTCTGGTTATCCTCTTCCTCATCCTCGCCATCTTCATCATCATCATCATCCTCATCATCTTCTTCCTCCTCCTCATCATCATCATCATCAACATCAACTTCTCTATCTTCTCCCTCCTCTTCGTCATGATCATCCTCATCCCCTCCTGTGAATTAGAAAAATTACAATAAACTACTGCTGCTGTCTGAATAATCTACACACAAGATTTAAGATTTTATTTAACTTTTTATAAAACATTTTCACATCCACAGAATAAATATACATACACTGGTGGATTGGATGTGGGGTGAGGGTTGCAGTTCAAGTCGGTGTTGAGTATTCTATCCAATGACTGTATGACTTTTAAGTGCTATGTTGTAAGTCTAATTGGTTCATGGATGTGTGATGCATTTGTTGTATTCTTTAATCAGAAATCAGAATCAGAAATACTTTATTTATCCCAGGGGGAAATAGTTTAATGCATTACATTACACCTTTACTTCTGTTTCTATATATGTTTATGTATTTTGTTT